>NC_053157.1:189871775-190471775 GCF_016835505.1 Polypterus senegalus | reverse complement strand
AACTTAAATAACTACTCATTACAACTGGGGTATGGAAAAGAGCGACTCGGAATGCACAACACATCGAACTTTGAAGTAGATGGGCTACAGCAGCAGGAGACCACACCAGGTACCAGTCCTGTCAGCTAAGAAACAGGCAACTGGGGCTACAATTCACGTGGGCTCACCTGGTCTGACGAGTCTCGATTTCTGCTGTGAATTTCGGATGGTAGGGTCAGAATTTGGCATCAACAACATGAAAGCATGGATCTATCTTGGCACACTTTGGGCCCATTAGTACCAACTGAACTTCGTTTAAATACCATTCCTTTATGAATGCAGCGTACCCATCTTCTGATGGCTACATCCAGCAGGATAATGCACTATGTCACAAAGCTCAAATCATCTCAAATTGGTTTCTTGAACATGAGAGCGAGTTCACTATGCACATATGGCCTCAACAGCCACCTGATCTCAATCCAATAGAGCACCTTTAGGATGTTGATGCAAATCTCCCATTCAACATGGATGCGTAGCTGACAAATCTGCTGAAACTGTGTGCTCCTATCATGTCAATATGGACCAAAATCCCTGAGCAATGTTTCCAGCACCTGGTTGAATCTATGCCATGAAGTATTATGTTAGTTCTGAAGGCAAAAAAAGGGGTCCAACCCAGTACTAGCAAGGAGTAATTAATAAAGTGGCTGGTGAGTACATATTTCAATTATAAGCCAAGTTTTACAGGCATAACATTTGCACTATGTGGGTCATCTGGTGTTCACTTTAGGACACTGTTCTGTACAGAAGGAGTCACAAACCTAATATGACCACATGCTTCTCCAAGTGTGACATGTGTTTTTTGGAATTTGCAGCAGTTTTTTTCCCCCAAGCCAACATAGTCAACCAGTATTTGTTCTCATCTCCCATCAGGATTCTCAAAGCAGCATCTCTTGTATCATCTTGTATGCCTCCAAGTTATCAACAAACTAATGAAAAGAACTGCAGTAATCCAAAAAAGTTAACATGAAGGCAGGTCAGCGTATTTTCATATTTCAGACAAAGAAGTAGGGTTGTCCCTGGAAATATTTTTCACAAGTTAAAAATAACTGATGATAGACGACATGTCAGATGAATAATTCAAGGCACCATCAAACCTGAAACCAAGGAATTTAGTAGGTGGTCAGGATCCTTATATGAAAAGAATAATTCATGCTTCTTGAGTGGAGGCTGAGATTTTGATAAGAAGTAATTCTACTCTTTACAATCTTCATGTCAGGCCAGAATAAGACAGAAGAATGAGGGCATGTTGGCAAATCAGGACCCCAATGGCAACACACATAGATGTTTGGCAAGTGAAGAAGAAGTAGTTTATTCAAGAGTTATAAGCAGGGAAGGCAAAATTAAAATAGGAGAAATGGAGACGAGTCATGACTTCACCATAGGAACAGCTAATACAAGCTTTTCACGTATAAAAAAAAAAAAGGAGATAAGCTAGATAAATGACATCATAAGCATATAAATAATCAGTACACAAATTAATAACACCAGAAAACAGAAAATCAGGTTGTGTGTTTGAAACATGAGGGAAAGTCTGGCACATTAAAGAGGGAAAAACAAATAGGTGGAAGCTTCAGACCAAGTAAAGAGAGGCAAGCATGAACCTTACCTTGAAAGAAAGAAGCAAAATTACAGTTTGGAAGAATGAAAGACCCACCTTTTTGACAGGTTAAAATAACTAATATTTTTCAGCAAGGCACTACAATTAACTTTATGACCTCCAATAAATATAACGATGGAAAAAAGAAGCACAGTATTTGTTGTTGCACTAAAATTTCATTTTAACAATTAACATGAGAATACTATAAAAAATCTAAACTTTACATCAGTAAAAAAAAAAAATAATAATAATGCCAACTATGAACAATAGTTGATTTGCACGTCTCCAGTATGTTGTATGACTGCCTCCCTCAGCTAACACTGCAAATGAGCCTCTAAATCTGCATTTACTGATATTATCCAGACGTGAAGTACGGCCCCATAAAGCTACTGGCCTTTGGCAGGCAAAGTGTTACATTTCCAGATTTTGTAATGCCAGGCAGCCTAAGGTGTTCAGCTGAGCTCCAGCCAAGACAGCTCTTAAACATTACATTCATTCCTCAGAATGGCTGATAACAGCAAATGTGTGTGGCCTACTATTACTTTAATGTGGGGTCATAAGGCGCTAACAGAGGGTCTCTGACAGCTCACCTTGATCTAAAGCCTGCAATATGAAGCCTGCACATCACTGTGTGGTCACTCACTCATCATGTATGCCAGGAGCTTCAGCAACAGTATGGGTGATGGATATGGAATAATCTCACAGATGAACCACTCTAATGCATCAGTCCAGGTGCTCTGGTATAGTCACTCAATGGCAACCACATTGTGGACAGTCATGTATCCTGCCTGTCTGCTGAAACCTTTTTTGCAGTCACAGTGGAAGGCTTAATCCATACTATCTGATAATGCTGGCATGTGATCCATCTTCCTGTAGCATGTCACTTGTTTATGGAGACATATGAGGCATTATGGAATACGCAGAAAACTGGCTAATTCTGTCCTTTGTTTGCTGTGGCTTAAGCTCTGTAGTAATGCAGTTATGTTCCACCCAGATCTTCTTTGGAAAACGCAAATCTAATGAGTGGTCATGTGTTTGCTAAATTGCAATGCCTCATTGCACTAGCTGCATTGCTGGTCAGATGGTCTTAAACAAACTATAACCTTTTGTGAAAATATACATGCAAGAACAAGTTTTCTCATTTCACAAAACGTTTGAATTTTTTCCTCTGTGGGCATATACACCTTAACCTTGCCCTGGCAAACATTTTTCTTTCTGTGTCAAAGGTCGGAAGACCAGAGCCAAATAAACAAATTAGGCGACAGCCTAGAGTGGCACTTGGGCACAGGTGGAGGCAGCCAAATGCATCACTTTAAACCTCTATGTGATCTACTGGAAACGTGATGACAAAGCACAACATATATTACGCTCTCCCCAGTCACGTCAAATGGCTGAGAAATGTGTCAAGTCCAGACAGGGCCATCCACCCGGGCCTCTTTGGCAAAGGCACCAATTCTGATTAATGGAGTGAGCTGTCAATCGACAGCAAACTGGAGCACGATAAAATGATCAAAATTGAATGGCTGTGAATACAAAAAGTGGAGACAATTAAAAGAGCAGGCACTCCAAAAAACACAAAGGCTCATTCTTGATATACATTGTTTTAGACAACAGCATTAAAAGTGCCTCTCAGCATTCACCATCTTGGTGGCTTTAGGAGAGAACAGCTTAAAAATGATTTAAAAAAAAAAAAGTAAAGAAATACCTCCATTGTACAACACAGGACAGTCTTAAATGGTCTTAATGGAGTGGCTATAATTTCCATATATCATGAACTGGTGCAGAAAATTGAAATAGAAGATGCAGTTAGGATTCATCCAGTCATGAAGGTCCGGTGTGCACACTTCTGAAAGGCAAGCTTAATATAATAATGTCATTAACGTAACATTGCTTTTTAAGTTGTTTTCAGTATGCTAGCAGTCTGGTTTGGGCAAAATGACCCAGTAGATATTTTTCTGTGTGTTGATACTGTTCAGAGAGATGGTGTATTTATGATGTGTGTATTGAACCATCATTCCTGCAGGGCTCAAGCTAACCTATTGCACACTTAATGAAGGTTTAAAGTGGAAATTAAAAATCTACAATATTTGTTCTTTCTGTGTAATTGCCCATTGGTTGCATTGCCACCAATTCAAAGGAGGTGCCAGATTGTGCTTTGTCTAGAGCAGCACCATCTCTGGAGAACACCAGATAACTTTGTGAGTAGCAAAACAATTGTGCCTCTTATACCAGTTTGTGTTCAATCATTGTGAGCTCTTACAGTTTAACAACAAGAGAATAAAGAGGCAGTTCTTATCTGACAGTGCAGTTAAACATCTCTACTGTATCTTTAAGAGTTGAAAAGACAGCATTAAAAATGATATAAAAGCGCATATTGGTTAAACATTTACAGATAAAGGTTATCATCCCATACAGAAAGGTGAGCTATGTTTTGGTCCAGTGTAAAGTACGATAAATCAGTGTCAGTAAAATGTAAGTACAGAGCTTTAAAAGGTGAATAATTATATAAAACTAGGGGGTTCCCCCCTGCTCGCTTCGCTCGTCTCTGGCACTCGTGTTGTGAAAAGGGGGGCTGAACGCACCTCAAGGAGACGCAGTTGCTCCTCCAAAACCCCCTCTTAAAATGGAGATACAATGGGAAACAAATAGTTTTTTTTAACCTCCTCTTTGCTCAATCAGCTGCTGGATTGCTGCTGCTGTGGCTGCCACCATGCTGTGTAATCTGCATCTTGAGCAGCGCTTCAAACATTTAAAAGCCTGTACAGCAGCTGCCCTACTCTTTGTCTTTTATTTCCGGCCCCGGGCATGTTTAAATCTTTTGGCACAATCTCTCATCTCGCGGGACGGGAGTTCTTGATATATTATTAGTTTATAATTTACAAATCTGTAAATGTAACAACATCATCACATTAAAGTTCGATAAATTCTGAAAAGAATGATATCAAACATATATATGTAGGCTTTAAAATAAGCCCGATTTAAAATGCGTTGCAAAAAACGTGATAAATTTTATATTATATATATATATATATATATATATATATATATATATATATATATATATATATATATATATATATATATATATATATATATATATATATATACACACACACACACACACACACAGTGGAACCTTGAGATACGAGCTCGGTCACGGAATGAATTAAACTCGTAAGTCAAAATGCACGTATCTGAAATCAATTATCCCCATTGTAATAAAAGAGAATCTAAATAAACAGATGTTGGCAGAGCCAATTACAAAATGCTCGTATCTGAAATCAATTTTCCCCATTGTAATAAAAGAGAATCTAAATAAACAGATGTTGGCAGAGCCAATTAGCGTATTGTAATGTTTTTTCTTTCACTTCACTTTTGTTTAATTTAATTTTCTTCTTCACTAGTTTTTTTCTTCTTTGCCACGCTTTCCTCACTTTCATTCGCAGGGCGTTTGAATAGAAACCTGTCCAAAGAGCTTTGTTTCTTCCTTTCCTTTAGAATGTTTCTGAAATGAGTTAGGCAGGTGTCATTAAATAGCACCACTGCATGACCAGTTGCAACTTTTTCAGGGTGTTTCTTTTCAATAAAGTCCAAAACTTTTTCCCACATTGCCAACACTTCCTTTATCTCATTTGAACAGATGACCTCCTCTGCCTCTGGCTCCTCTGCGATACCGATCTCCTGCAGAACCTCCATATGTTGCTGCGTCTGTAGTTCCGTGAACTCCTCCGTCATCAGTGCCTTGGAATTTGCGGCGACAAGCTCTTTGATGGCTTGTATTTCGAATTTTGGCTCTTAACTCAAGGCAAAAAAAAAAAAATTGACCTAGTGACGGCTTGTATCTCAAAAAACTTGTAGGTTGGGGCACTCATATCTCAAGGTACCACTGCATGCATGATATATATATATATATATATATATATATATATATATATATATATATATATACATATATATATATATATATATATATATATATATATATATATATATATATATCTCAAATCCTAAGCCTAAAACTGCAACGATCTTGTGTCACTTTTTTTGCAATGCTTTAAATATTTTTCTCCATTATAAAAAAGAATCTTTGGGAGGGAGACAAGACGTGATCTTCTCGGATGACAATTTGAAGTCCCACGGGAGACACTTTAACTTGCTCCCATCTCTCAAAACAACAATAAGCAAAACAAGCAGCTCACCAGGAGCAGAAAGCCATCAGATAATCTGACAGCTTCTATTTAGCGTGCGTTCAGCCACCCTACCTAACCCCCCCTTCAAAAAGCAAGCAGCAGATACACGAAGTGGCAAAAGGGCAACTGCTGTACAGGCTTTAAAATGATCAATGGGCAGCGCAACAGCAACAGAAATACAGCAGATGATCCGACAGCATCTCCTTAGCATGCCTTCATCCACAACACCTTCACAAAACGAGCAGCGTTATACATCCTGCAAGAAAGAGATGTAACCATGCACGGGACTGGAAATAAAGGACAAGTATTGTTTTACAAAAAAGTTTTAAAGAAGAAGTGAAAGTAAAGCATATGTAACAATTTCCTTGAAATTAACAATCTCTTAAAATCGTATATCCGGTAAACCAAACCCGGGGGTGGGCGAGCGAAGCGAGCATGATCCTCCTAGTGTGTGTGTATATATCATATTTTCTATATAGCGATAGACTGATAGAAAGACAGATAGACAGAGTAGATAACTCGCCAGAGAACAATTGACAAATTTCTAGATACGCAGAATCAGTGAAATACAGGATTTTTGCTTTATATGCAAACAGATGTTTCTTTATTCTTTCTTATGTTTGAGTGCCAAGAGTAAATATACTACATATGTGATTTGTATATACTGTAAAAATGAAAGTTGTAGTCATACGTATTATAGAAAAGGTATTGCATATGTGAAAGGGAGAAGGACAAGTTATAAAGAGAAGTATATAGCCTAGTCTATAAACCTACCCTAATACATTGTTACTTTCATACCATACACACCACTTCATTAACCAGAGCATCTGTGACTGACCAAGGTGAGGCTACAATGGTGAGGGATGTTTATTCATTTGGCTCCAAAGTAAACAGATCTGCACATTTCTGAAACTGGATGAAGCTCAAAAAAAAAAAAAAAAAGAACTGGTGGTGGCATTCAACCTTCTACAAGCAGGTAATATCTAATTATTAAACAACCAAGCATTCATGTAATCTTTACATATTTTATTCATTACTTAGTCAAAAAAATTGAACAAATATTTTGGAAGCTCTAGCTTCAAAGCACAAGCTAATCTTGGGTGGATGAAAATTTAAAGTGGTATACTTACTTAATTGATCAACTTATATTCTGCAATTAGTATAACCTGAATATTCTAAAGCAAACTTTTAAAAAGTCCTACATAAACAGGAGAAGAATATACAGACTCCACACAGAAAAATGTATTGAACATGCACCCCTAAGGTGGCATCTGCAAATTCCTTATAACAATATTCATAAATACTTTTAACAGTGCTAAATGTCAGACAAGTCTTCTAGACTCATACATTTTAAATGTCAGGGTTTTTTTTTTCTAATTAAGTATTTCCACAAGAAAATAATTTACTTTAGCTACAATAGACAAACTAAACTGACAATATATTAAGTGATGCAAGTGTAATCTCACAAGAGTATATTTTTCTCTTTCTGAACTTTTCACCAAAGCACAGTCGGTTTCCTCACTCAAAAGTAAGTAAACATGCCACTCCATATATTTGAAAAATCTCAGCTGATCTCCAATTTCAATAAGATATTTGGAAAAAAAAACTTCTGTTCACTAGTTATGTCGTGGATTTGATATTCACAAGCTAGTAAAACAGTGAAACTTGAAAGATATCTTCTTAGTCCGAGATCAACATGTTGTATAATTGCACGTTCTCCTTACTTTCCACAATGGTACTCATTTTTGTTTGTTTTTTTTTTTATATTCTTTTCACAGTATTTAAATGTAACACTGTCAGCTTAGATGAACATATTGTATATTGCTAAAAGAAAAAAAAAACAATTAGCATCTATATATTCTTGCATTTACCTAGTATCTAGTACTAGTACATTCACTCTTTCAGGTTCTATTCTATTTGAAAACAGATTGCATTCATTCCCACTGTGTGTCTGTAAATAAGGCTATAAAAATATAAATTCCTACACATTTAAATGCACCCAAATACTTTGTGTGCAACAGGAAGACAATCAATAGTAACCACAATGGACCTAGAAAAGGAAGGAATGGGTTACATATTACTATTTGAAGCAAAGACTCTTCTTCTTTCGGCTGTTCCTGTTAGGGGTTGCCACAGTGGATCATCTTGCCTGGCAGCTCTATCATTAACATCCTTTTCCCAATATACCCAGCATCTCTCCTCTGCACATGTCCAAACCAATGCAATCTCACCTCTCAATCTTCCAATTTCAGATGACCCTCTAATGTACTCATTTCTAATCCTGTTCATCCTCGTCACACCCAATGCAAATCTTAACATCTTTAACTCTGCCACCTCCACATCTGTCTCCTGTTTTCTGGTCAGTGCCACCGTCTCCAACCCATATAACATAGCTGGTCTCACTGCCATCCTGCAGACCTTCACTTTCACTCTTGCGGATATCCATCTGTCACAAATTACTCCTGGCACTCTTCTCCACCCATTTCATCCTCCCTGCACTCACTTTTTCACCTCTCTTCCACAATCCCCATTACTCTGAATTGTTGATCCCAAGTATTTAAACTCAAAAACCTCTACTCCTTACATCCTCACCATTCCTCTGACCTCCCTCTTATTCACACACACACACACAAACGTATTCTGTCTTGTTCTTACTGACATTCATTCCTCTCCTATCTAGAGCAAACCTGCAACTCTCCAGTGTCTCCTCGACCTGCTCCCTACTCTCGCTACAGATCACAATGTCATCAGCAAACATCATAGTCCCACGGGAACTCCTGTCTAATCTCGTCTGTCAACCTGTCCATCATCATTACGAATAAGAAAGGGCTCAGAGCTGATCCCTGAAGTAATCACACCTCCATGTTGAATACGCACGTCACTCCTACTGCAGTTCTCACCACTGTCACACTTAACCCGTACATACAGTATTATGTACAACTCTTACATACTTCTCTGACACTCCCGACTTCCTCATACAATACCACAGCTCCTCTTGAGGCACCCTGTCATATGCTTTCTCCAGGTCCACAAAGATGCAATGCAACTCCTTCTGGCCTTCTCTAAACTTCTCCATCAACATCCTCAGAGCAAACATTGCATCTGTGATGCTCTTTCCTGACATGAAACCATACTGCTGCTCACTAATCATAACCTCACTTCTTAACCTAGCTTCCACTACTCTTTCCCATAACTTCATGCCGTGGCTCATCAATTTTATCCCCTGTAATTACTACAGCTCTGCACATCCCCCTTATTCTTAAAAATCGGTACAAGTACACTTCTTCTTCACTGCTCAGGCATCCTCTCACTTTCCAAGATTTCATTAAACAATCTGGTTAAAAACTCCATTGCCATCTCTCCTAAACACCTCCATGCTTCCACAGGTATATCATCTAGACCAATGGCCTTTCCATTTTTCATCCTTTTCACAGCTGTCCTTACTTCCTCCTTAATCCATCGGACCTTCTGATTCACTATCATCCAACCTTCTCTCTCTCATTCATCAGCCTCTCAAAGTACTCTTTCCATCTCGTGAGTATGTTTCCATCTTTATCCTTTATTATTTAAAGCAAAGACTCTACAGTTAGTAACATCACAATTCTTCCTGTAAATGTCTGTCTTGGTTAAAATCATCAGAGGTACTATGCAGTCTACAATATTAAAGTATCTCTGTAATAAAGATCCTGCTACACAAAAACCCCTTTGTCATAAGTTTCCCCTTACCATTTCTTGAGTGTTCCTTATAAAATGGATACCATACTGCTTACATTTGGGTATCCAGTTCAAGTATAAATCACATTGTTACATATTTCGAATCTTCTGATGCTCTCAAATAAGGAGCACTTAAATTGAGTTGATAACCTCAAATACCAAGTGTTTGTTAAACCATTTTATGGCACTTCTTAGTAGTCCCGAGTTTCAAATATTGTAGTCCCACTTAAATGTCCTTCAACAAGAGCAATATTTACAAATGGTGTTCACATTTCAATATGTTTAAACAAGTTCCCTTTGAATGTGGCATAATTGAAACTTCACAATTTGTACTAAACATGAAAATTTTTAATCACTCTCATATATACATTTTATTGTGGCAGTGTCAAGTAGGCAATACTGTATATACAGAAAGTGATGGTTCTCTAGCAGGGAGAATGGAGTATGAAGAGTGACTACTACTACACTGCATATACAACTAATTCCTATTGTGCAATACTAATATATTTCTAAAAAGTGCAACTTATTGCGAAATGTACAGCAGAGCTCTGTTTCCCATAAGGAAGAGTAGAAGGGGTTGTTAAGGTTGATTGAGCCTCAGTATTTTTTCCTGCGATATAACTTTTAAATTTATTAATGGTAACAGAGAACAATAGATCAGTAAACTTAACATTTAAAAAATAAAATTAATAGAATTTAATAGATAGATAGATAGATAGATAGATAGATAGATAGATAGATAGATAGATAGATAGATAGATAGATAGATAGATAGATAGATAGATAGATAGATAGATAGATACTGAGGAAAACTGAATCATGGCCTACATACTGCAATTTAAACACATAATTGCCTTCCATTGCACTAAACAAACATCATTTAAGTTACTTTTTAAGCACTGAAACAAAATAATTTATGCACATGTTAAAATAAAATAATCAATGATGACCATATGCTTTGCAAACTTCAAACTTAAATACCCTACATGTGCTTTATATGAGGATTCCTCCCTCTATCACAATTTAGAAATTTAGATCCTACAACTACAGTATATACTGTAACTGATAAGTTTTAAGGGGTCACAGCATCAGTCAATACTGAAGATTAAATCTGCTGTCCTGAGGTTTTAAGGCTATTTACTTAAACTTCCATTATAATGCTGCACACCTTTTAATTTTTTCTTTAAATCTGTGCTTCCATAAAAAGGAAAATTGTAATAAGATACCTTTGGGTCAGCAAACACAGCAGAGTCATGTATTAAACTGAATACGCGCTGCCTGGCAATATGAAGGGATTTCTTGTACACTCAACAACCATGCACACACTCATTAGTCATCCAGCAGCTGGCACACATACCAAGTATCAAGCACATGAAAAGCTGGCACAGAACGGGATGATAAACACAGTTGCCATTCATCTGTTTGGACAATAAGAAGTCAGCGAGTAAAAACAGCAGCATGAACAAGGCATTTTAAACCATGGACAATGGGACAAAAAAAAAACCCAGCAATTATCCTATTTACTGCCAGGCTACCTTGGTTTCTCCACACTATTTAAACAAAATAATAAAAAAAAAAATGTAGGCCCTAGAGCAAACAAACTTAAACGGCAAACAGCCCTGCTTTGAAGTGTTCATGATAGGCAAACAAGAGGCAGGAAGGGAACAGAGAGAAAATAAAAAATAAAAAACACTGCCTGACAGTATACGCCTAGGAACTCAGTACAGGAAATTATAACTTAAGGATGGAATCCACATGTGCAAGATTATTTTTGTAAGGAGTTCAACAGATCTGATAAGAGTAATCACTTTAAATATACTTAACACATTGCAAGTATCCAGGGTAAAAAAATAAAATAAAAACCTGATCAAGTGCTGCTTACCAATGTCAGGGAAAGCATAACCTTCAGATATACTTTTCAGTCAGAAATGAACATGTAAATGCCTAATATTATGTGTTTCTCACTTACTAATAAAAATATGTATTTAGTTTGACTGATTCATTCATTTTTTGAAATCATGTCCATCACAGCAGCCAGACAACCAGCCGCACTTGGAGTACAGCCCCATTACAGGCCACGTTCACACACAGCAATCCACACTCATGCGGGGCCATTTTGACCTAAGAATAACCTTAACAGAAACATTTAAAAAGGTAGTGGGTTATACATAAAAAGAAATCATGTGAACACTTTCTTTTGTTATTAAAATACATTTTTTCTGAAAAAAAAATGTATATGACACTCCACAATAATATAGGTTACATGGTGATGAAGAAGGTATTTGCTGCCACCTAAAATACCAAGTTCACTTCCCATCCACAATATTTGTGAGATGTACAAATAAATTGCTCTTCCTTCCTACACACTAAAAACAAGCTATTGTGTCAACTGGCAAGTTTAAACTATTCAAGTGTGAATGAGAACCAAGGTGTACTCAGTTGTTCTCTGCAGGGGACTGGTTTTTCATTTTGGGTTAGTTACAGACTTGCACCTATTGCTGTCATAACAGAATTTAAATCAAATGTAAACCTGGGTCACACACACAAAAAGGAAAACTTCACACTGTCAATAATAAATAGTAAATTTCCAATAACAATAAAAATATGCACACATTTCTGTTCCAGTTTGTACTCCACATATGACAAAACACTTAACACACTAATAATCCAAACCCAACGTTTTGAACCATATGAAAGCCACAGCCTTTTTCAAATAATTGTAAAATTATATATACTGTATATATTTTTTCCTTCTAGCACATTAAACATTGTTTAAGCAGCAAAACACTAGAAATGTTCTATACACTCCATCAGTGCAAGCTTTTTAAACTACAAGCATCAGTGGTTTGCAGTGTTCAATGGTAATGTTGAAGCCTGTCACCTTTGATTATATAACATCACCAAAATTTGCACCTTTACCTAAATTCAAACAAACATTTAACTGCAGCTCTCCAGCACTACATACATTTTCTTTTTTCTTCATCTCAGTCTCCAGCCCGGTTACACTTTTGGCCCTGTAATAATCTAAAATAGTGCAGCTGGAAAGAGGCACAAAGGTCAATGCATACTTTTTTTTTTCCTTTTTCTCTATAATGCTGTTCTTACACACCTCAAGCTCACAGTCCAGTTGTACTCCTTGCCTCACACTTACATTTGATGCTGTTGCTAAAAACCATGGAGAACAGTAGTGTATTTGGAAAGTGCCCTGAGGATCACGACTTACGCAGATGTTTTTCTTTTTGGGGAAACAATTTTGAGTTCCCTTTAAAAATATTATTTTAAAGCAGTTGAATTGGAGAGATGCGCACATGTACATCTTCTTGTAGAGCCCAAATTTCTTTCACATTTCCTGTCTTTTCACAGCTGCAATCTCATACTGTTCAAAACGACAGATGTTTACAAAGATATGTAATCCTCCGTGTGCACTACGCCTATGTGGCTTCATTTCTTGACCGCTTCACTTGGGGTTTCTCTGCTTCCGATTTTCAAGAGTTCTCTTTACTGTGGAAATGACAGCGCTATCGACATAAAACATAGAAGATTACTTTCTGCAAATGTTTACTCGGAATGGTAAACGCTTGCTTTTGTAGTAAGTACGCTACAAATCCTTTAATGCGTGAGTGACAGCAGGCAGCAGCATCCTGCGAGTCAGTAGCGCCGCGGGTACACTCGGGAGGACACAACGTGCGCATCTGCTTCAGATAAACTGCAGGTGCGTGCCCGGTTTGCCACTCACCTGGCATAAATCTTATTTGTAGCTTGTAACACTTCAGAGCTAATCAATAAAATGAGCTCGCGTTTCTGTATCGACGATGCCAACTTAGTTTCCCAAAGTTTCCCTTATGTTAGCAACAATGTAAATTAAAACGTCTAGTTCCTTTGTCTCCAGTTACACGTCTTATCAGATGCTACGAGACGCAAGGTGCGATCTTCGCGCTTCCTGCACATTTAGGGTCTGAATAGCAGGTAGGGCACAGAGTGTTCCCGGCTATATAGAAGGCTGAAATCTGAATAAAGAGTAGAATTGCAGAAAACAGCGCCCGCCCCCTTCTTCACTCTCACGTCTAAATAATGAAAATAACGTGAGAGAGGCTGCTAGGCGCACAACTCAGTCCGCAGTGTCGTCACGGCGCGCGCAGGATAATTGATAATTGTTGTTGTTCTTAACCAACCGCGGATTATTGTCACTTGCTGTCAAGCACGTATATTTAACAAATAATGGAACCGTGCCCTCTTCGGGCAATCAAGTTAACCGCATTGATTACACTCCTCCACATTTAAAAAGGCGATGCCCGACAGCTTAAAGCCAATCCACAAGAAAATACAGTTTGACTAGTGCTAACAAAATAAGTGCCTAAAGGCTATGGATAAGTTGTGACGCTACAGAGCGGAGTAGCGTGTGCTTCGCTCTTTTTCTTGTCGCCAGCTCCGGTTCGCCTTTCACTAACACAACTCATGTCACTCATCAAAACTATTCAAAGATACATGCATTTGTAAGGTACCTTTCGCTCCGATCGTCGTCAGAAAGCCGGTTCTTTGTTTGTGGCTGGAACCCCCCCCACCAGCTCCTGTAGTTGAACGCAGACAAACCAGAAGCAGCCAGTTCCTAGTCCTGCTTGCCTATGTGTCACTAAATAATCATGAGTGGTGGTGACGTCATCGTCGAAGGGCACGCCTACTCACCGCCCCTTTTTGCGAACGAATCTGAGCCCTTCTTTACAGTTCTTAATCTGAATTAAAAAAGAATAAATGGACGGACACATGCATCGCGATGGTCTTTTGAAAAGCATGAAGGAGAGGAGACGTACATAGTGTCGGGGGAATAGGAGTTTGCTTATTAACATACATGTGCAGTGCAGTACTTTGCAAGTCAGCAGCAGCTGTCACTACCTCTTGCTTCAGTTAACTTACTTTTTACCCTTACGGCGGCCACAAAATTAATCTGTTTTCCCGTTGCCTATGTAATACCTTCTTCGAAAAAAAAAAAATCTCCCTCAACTGCCAATGACCGGTGGGGGCGGGGAACTCTGCGCTTTTATGAAAGGTCCACAGGGAATTCGCGCCCCCTGGCAATTGGGAACCTCAAAATGATCAGACAGTTGGAATGGATCCAGCCAGAGTTTTTCCAAAAATTCCTAATACATTTAGTATTTGAAAAATAAGTCAGGAGAATGTAGTTCCGTTTGAAAAGTACAGTAGATTTCATAAAAGTAGTGCAAAATGTTACATAAAATCCACATACCCCTTTGTTGAGCACCTTATTCTAATACAGAATAACTAAAAGGGAACTATGTTGACACTAGACAGAAATTAACCCTAACGGCACGCTACTTTGCCGGTGGCACATTAGCGCGAACTTTGTCAATTCAGAACTAATCCACCTAACATCACACCCGTCATTTTGTGACGTGACCGGAGAAAGAAAACACGCAGCATGACCTGAAAATTCGATACATTGTTAGACAGAGCCAGAAATCGCAAATCGCTATTCATCGTGCCAGTCTGACAAGGGAATTTAACACAATATAATTCATTAATACAGTATATGCCTGGCGGGAGAGTGGCGGACAGTCCTATGATGGTTGTTGCTTTGAAGCTGATGGTACCGGAATCAATTCAAAATTATATTATATTATATTATATTATATTATATTATATTATATTATATTATATTACATACCCAAACCGTGTCCGCATTCTCAACCCCCAAGGTAAAGACTGGCAAAAAAAGTTAGTACTGTACATGTATGTTTGGAATAAACAACAACCAACCTTTTAGTTTAATGACACCCCGTTGCCTATATCGCGGTCTTATTTATGTTTAAATGTATACACATCTGTAATTATTTATATCATTGGTAATTATTTAATTCTTTTTACATGCCATGGAAAAACGCAAGATTTGTTTTTACACTACACTACTCGCCATTCATTAAGAAAGACCAGTTATTGAAACTTTCCCTTATCCCAGTACACAGTGACACGTGGAATGCGACGTTCAGTGGCATTGCCGCTCATGCATAGTTACGCAAAATCAGCACTTACACAGAAAACATTTCGTAACTTTTACATTATGACAATGATTTCCCTTTCCAATCTGCATTTTCATGGCCCCTTTCTCAAGCAAGAATTCCAAAGGAGCCACGATCAATCCCAACAGACATGGAAACAAGGCAGGAACCTGGCCTGAGCGGGACGCCATACTAAACGAAATAACAGAACTTTCTGCAAGTTATTTTTAGTTCATATTAGACTTGCCGGGGCTGCAGTACTGGGAACAAGGCAGTAAGCAGCCCTGGGCAGGGCTGCAGTTCTTTACTGACTAACAAAGTTAAAATGAAAAGAAATCTAAAGGACACCGATATGAATAAAAATCAGAAAATATGAGAAAAGCCAACTTTGCGTATAATTTGTAACGGGTTTTTACACACGCTAAAATACAAACAACGATTAACAACGACATTAGCATTGCTTATGTTAAGCACTGCTGCAAGTTACTGGAGGTAATAAAAACTTAAATCAGCATAATTTAGTGTGTATTCTGATTTGTCCGTATACAAGCTGAAAAAAATCGTTTATATGAAAAAGTTTCATATAAAGCTTTTAGATAACATTGCTAAACACACGCACACGTTAACATTAACACGCAATGGAAAAATTCCAAAAATGCAGTTCAACAAAATAGCCTTGCATTTCAGTACTATTTGTTTCGTCATCATGCACCTATAGAGAAGCACTTCTTGCTAAATACTCCTAAATCAAGTTGAAAGCATTCATAAGATTGCTAAAAAGATTACTTTAAAGTTTTAAATGCAATTTTAAAAGAAATCAGATACACCGAAAATGAAAAAGGTAGAGAAAACTTACAATATAACAAGGGAATAAAGTTGGTGACTTCGTCGCTCGCCTCACAGTTATGATATACGTGGCCAATTTACAGCGTTTTAGCCGACTGGCAGAATTCCTCGCAAGCACATTGTGTGCAATTCGCGCACTTGATTGGCTCAGGCGCGCCATCGTTCGATCAGTAATTCCTAGAGTTTTCTGCATAGAGATCAGATTTCTGAAGTAAAAGCCAAAATTATACTCTATTGTGTTTTGAATAATATGTTATTCCACTCCAAGATGCGTGTATATTTTATATGTGTGTGCGTGTGTGAGTATTGGTGTGGATAGTATATGTATGTATTGAAATAGTAAAGCATAAGAAAACCCATTTCATTACTTAAGTCAGAAAGTTAAACGACCCTTAACCTTAAAAGACTTATGAACTACACAGATTTCTGAATTCAAGTAAAATGTTAATTACGCTTGTGAAAGACAAAAGAGGTGTTATCAATGAATGATATGAACTACAATTCAGCACAAATGTCTAAATCATCAAAACTTACCTTGAAGCTCATCTTATCTTCCAGAAGCTGAGAAATATAAAAAATACTTAGAACTGTTTTAGACCAAGTGTAATATATAAAACAAATGTTATTAAATTTACAAGGAAGCATCCAAGTCAAGAGGTCTTATACTGTGGTTCAGATCTGAAAGAGAGTAAAGGTGAAAAGTTGTGCTTTTTGGAAGTAGCTAGTTCAGATATAAAGATTTGGTTTCCATCAGAGTTTAATAAAAGTAACACAAATGTACATGCAGTTTTGTACAAATTGGTGCATTTTAATAAAACATATTGTTGTCTTCATATGAGATAACACCGTAATTGACTGTGCGTCAGACTCTTCTGTACTTTTTGCAGCTGTTTCCAATAGCACTACTGCCGTGTGTAGCCACTTTTCTGTCAGAATCAATTTACCTCTAAAATGGTTATATATATCATTTGAAAAATCTGCTATACAGGTTTGTGTACTGCTGAATCACATCACAATATCAATTATAATTTTAGAATATGTATAATAAAAGAAAAAATCTCATATAAGTAAACCACAATATGAAAATGCATAAATCATTTCGACCAGAGTATTTAAGTTTATATTTGAATAGTAAAAAAATGCAATGCATTTCCAATCATTGTGTTCCATTAATATAGACTTTACAAGCTAAAATCTGAGCATTCAAGAGTCTGTACAAATTATTAATAGAAATACCTGGTGAAATTGGCACTTTGTATATGAAGAAATGCAGGACACATGTGTCAAAGAGTATGCATGTGTCAAGTGTGAGCCTGTCTATATTACAGTGCTTTAATGTTAATGTAAGTTCTCATTTTTCAAACTTAATAATGAGTTCAGCAATTCAATGTTATGAAAAATGTTAAATCCACCTGATTTTTTTCATATTTATATATTTTTCATAATGAGGTTCTCAAGCCTTTTTGTGAGTCGAGGCCAAGAAATAAAAATGTTGCCAAACTGTGGGGTTTCTTTCATTTGTATGGTGCACAAAGCAATCAAATCAACACTTTTCCAGTGTGAAAAAGGCATCATTCTACACTCTATATGGAATTAAAACAATTACAGGAATATCTTAACTAAGGTCGCCAGTTTTAATGCACTGGTTAACTACATAGCCCGATTTAGGCCAGGCCTGCGGAATGTAAATCTCAATAGCTGTGTCTCCTACCATCAGAGTGAGTGTTGTTGCAGACAGGTTCTAGAGGCATATCATTCAAATCATTAAATCCTTTGAAAAAATGTCATTGATGTTTATCAGTATCACAGGACCTGGGGTATTACCAAACCATACTCATAGCCATGTTGTTCATATGAGGTGAGTCTTGGACAGTAGTCCATCTTTCCAAAATGAGTCATCCTACCAAAATCTCTCTAAGATGTGGAATTCCAAAATACACTTACATGATCTTCAAGATGTCTGAAAATATACTCAGGTAACAGACAGCTCATTAGTGACGTTTGAACTATTGCACACCCCATTGTGTCTGGAGAAAAACTAACCCTGTTTTTCCAAACAAGAATTTCATACCATCAGTCAAGCATAGTAGTGAACATGTTGGAGTTTGTGGTACGCTTTGCTCCATCAGTGGCTGAGGGACTTCCAATCATTTTGGAACCAAGAATCCTACTCCTACTGTGTATTAGGGACCTGGCTGGCTCAGGGATTTCTGGAACACTAGACAAGATAATTTAATGAGGAGGACATCCAAGCTGCTGAAAGAGTGTGAAAGAGGCTCATACAACCAAGGAGTGCCCACGTGTTTTCCAACAGAATAGCTAAAGGGTCCGGACCATCTAGAAAATGATGCCTTTTTCTTATGGATTTTTTTAGCTTTCTGAACACATTTGGTCTTCCCAGAAACATATTCTATTATAGTTTTTTTAAATAAGAAAATGCTGACAGAAAACACTTTATTCAAAATTGGCCTTCAATCACATACCAGTTAGCATTATGCTATACAGTCTTGTTATAGCTGCATGGTAATATAACATACTAGCTGAAGCCTGCCGTAGCATACGGTGGTGTAAGAATAGGAACGGAAAACGGTGAGAAAGGAATTCAGTATAACAAAGGCTTAGGAAACCACCGTCGCAGTATAACGAAAATAGCAAGGAGCGAAACCAATGCCAATGGTCGAGAGTACCTTCCTGTAGCAGGCTACGAAAAACATAGACATATATAGATAGACGCCGCATTCACTGTGTTGCTTAGTCAACACGATAAGTCAGCGCGTCTGCCCTATTGCAAGTGTTAAAAATGCCATTTAAACTAATACAGGTAGACGTGGAAACAGGGTTTTCTGATGAAAAAACAATAACGTTTTAAACAGTATCGTTTACATAGAACAGATTTTGGTGAATCGTTTACATGCAATTATTTATATCCATTTATACACTAATAATGGCAATTATTAAATAATAATAATAATAATAATTATTATTATTATTAAATGAGCGTCTCTCAAAGTGCTCCTCAACTCGGGAATTCTCTTCTCTCTCATATACATCAGCTCGATTCAATAACACATTTTAAAACTACCCTCAAAACTTATCTTTTCAAACTGGCATACCAATTGTGAATTTTGCACTATTACTGCCAATTATCTTTGTTTGTTTGCTAATTATAGCTGTTTGATTTAGCCTTCTCTTTAGCCTCGAAAGCGACAGTGGAGGATTAGAGATGGAGATGGTGGGTGGGGCTCTGTCGTGCATTCCCCATGACGCGGGAGGAGGGTTAGAGTGGGCGGGTGGGGCTCTGTCCTGCATACCCCATGGTCGGGCCACTTGGTCGATTATATATATAGAAAAGCAGCCAGTATCGAAAAGAACAATGAAAAGTCAACATGGCTCTGAGGTTCATATGGACTGTAGCAGAGACGAAAGCCACTGAGGCTGTGTTTGGTGAGGTGTTCCATGCAGGCACATGAGCAGGCAGTACACATGCCTTGAGAGCGAGGGTGGACGCAGTAGGAGAGTTAGAGTTGGCAGGTGGGGCTCTGTCTTGCGTATCCCATGACGCGGGAGGAGGGTTAGAGATGGCGGGCGGGGCTCTGTCATGCGTATCCCATGGTCTTAGAGTTGGTGGGCGGGGCTCTGTGAGTTGGCGGGCGTAGCACTCTCTTTTGCGCTCACTGTCTTGCGTGCCCTTAGTGAATTATATATATATAGATTATTTACAAGGTAGGCCTATAAAGTGTCAAGTATATTTTTTCCTTTTACTGGTGTTCCAGGGATACGTTTTGTGATTTGTGGTGTGCATATATATTAACCATTTCTTTCAGACCAACTTCTTGAGCTAATTGGTGTTCAGTTGGAAGAGTTGCTAAGCCATTTAAATGCTTTTGATAGATTTAACAAACTATTTAATGTCAATAGTCATAAGTCTATGTTTATTTGCTTCATTCAGTGGAGCACTGAACTGGACCTTTCTGTTGATATCAAAATAATCAGCAGAATGAATTGTAATTTTCGTTGTTCAACTTTTTTTCAGATGGTTATTGCATGGCCATCATTCAGTTATTTTGAACACTGAGCTGCACTGCTGCAGTGGCGTAGCAAGGGTACTCATCATTTCTCTCTTCTAGCATACCAATTCAACGTAAACATGAGAAATGATAGAAATCCTTGTTCCCTTCAAATTTCCATCCATTGTAAATCGCAGTCAGCAGCGTTTCTTCCCTCTGAACTTACATTCTCCCTCGATATACATTACAATTGAGCTCTGTTGTCAACAATGTAAATGAGAAGAAGTCTGTTTTGAATGAACCATAAATGACTTTCACTTTGTGGTGAATGGATTGTAGATCCGTTTGTGAGAAAAACGATTCTGCATAGACTGGAGAATGTTTTTATTTATTTTTAAACAGGGCACATAACTGGACGCATCCATAAACCTTTACCAAACTAAGTGTTATGACTTATGCGGTTGTCGAGGCTTTGCAAGTGCCAAATGACTATTTTTTTTTAAAGGAGTGTGGAAAAGATCATTTATCCAATTAGGGCAAGAAAATAGCGAATTTCATTTTATTTTAGACTAGCTGCCCCCCATGGCTCCGCCCATATAGTAGTGAAACTTTTAAAAATCAATACAAAAATTTAAAAAAAATGTAATTCTGGCCAAGTGGAAGGTAGGTAAGCTACAACATCAAACATTGTCACCGCATCTGATCGTGTTCAGCTCTGACAGGAGAGTGTCCCCTGCGTGGGTAGAAAAGCATGTTGCCGTGATATCTCTGGCAATCAGCAGCTACCCTCTAAAACACATGTAGCTGTGATGTCTCTCTCTGAAAAATGTCAAATGTTACTCCTTAACAATCTGTAGATGATAATGTCTGTTGAACAAACAGGTATCGTTAGCTAAGTGGAGGCAAGGTACGCTCCAACACGTGGTGAGAGGTAGACCAAATGGAATGGAGGCTGGTGGGTGAGTGAGGAGGGCCCCGTCCCTCTCCCCTCAGCCCGCAGCCTTTCTCTCAGATTCATGCAAATAAATCTGTACCGCAAGCAAACTATAATACTTAGCACAATGAAAGAAGTCGCAAAAGCAACCGAAATGTTCAAGCAAATTATACGAAAAAACCTGATCTGAATCTGTTAACTATCTCTCGTGAAAAGCAGACAGACATACAGATAGACAGACAGACAGATGTTGGATTTTATATATATATATATATATATATATATATATACATATATATATATATATATATATATATATATATATATATATATATATATATATATATATATAATATATATGTTGCATAGTTTACTGTCAAATAATGCAAAGAGTACGCAACACGTGTTTCGCCCTCATTTGGGCTCATCAGGCATACACACTGTACTGCTCCCCTCTCAGGCATCATGAAGCCCCTTTACGCTGCGCCACGGCATGTGATTCGTTTATTTGACAGCCTGTAGTCTGTGTCCCGACCTGAATTGTGTGGGTGGTTACCTACCAGGTACTCTGGGTCTACAGGCTGTCAAATAAACGAACCACATGTTTGTCATAGTACTGACTATCTCTCTCAGTCCCTTGCAGACATTTTCCGGGAAATCCCGCCTGTTGCCAGCCCCAAGGATGACGTCACTTCCGGGCACAAGGACACCACTCCCAGTTCCGGCATAGATGATGTCATTTCCCTTCTAGCCCTTTAAAACTGCCATCTTGCCTCAGTACAGGAAGTTCTGTTCTGGACTCTGAACTAAGCACATCGTGCTATTTAAAACTACTTTTGCAGCCGATTCAATTTTACGGGTAGCTGCCCCAAATCTTTATGATGTCTCCAACTCATTCTTATTACAGTGGCGTAGCTGGCAGGATGAAACCTTCCCAGAAGAAACCGGGAAGTAACCATGGATTTACTCAGGTAGGAGAGTACCGGGGCCGTGTTTCCGGGTGGGGGGCACGCTCAGCGGTCCGGAGCAACACGGTGCAGACTTCGCTTCCAGCAAGGGAAAACGAGCCCCTAGCCCTACACAAGAAGAATGTGGAAGATACCCACCGACGTGGACTGGTTCCTGTGGGGAAAACGAAAAGGGCTTACTATGTTCTCTCAGAGAAGAGGACTGAGCCGTCCGTTGGGACCACGGTTCCAGAGACATACGGGCTGTCCCCAGACCAGCAGGTAAAGCACCTACAAAGCTGGGAATATGATCCGGAGAGATCAACCCGGGAGCAAGCTTATGCTCTCTAGGAAACAGTAGGTTTATGGCTGAAGCCATTCGAATTAACTACCCTGCAAATTGTGCAGCAGGTGGCCTGCTTCATCTTAATTAATGGTCTTCCTGCTACTTTTACCCAGCCGGTCTGGGGAGACTTTAATTCCATAGATGAGTTAATAACTCAATTAACAGCTAAGCCAGCCTCACAATCTGTGAGAGCAGAACGGTCCTCTAGAGGACTCCGTAGGGATTACGTTCCACCATATAAGTCCCTTCCACATAAACCAAAGCCTGCTCTGATGTCCCCGGGGCGTGGGGTGGGCCGCTCACACGGGAGAGCAGGGGAATGCAGGTGGAAGGGGAGAGGACGGTTATGTGCACTTATGAACCCCCTGGCTACTGGTCATATGGGAGTAGTGATTCTGAATGGATTTCGAGTTACAGCCCTTCTAGACTCCGGCAGCAACATCTCCATTGTTGATTGCTGTTACGTACTACCATGACAGTGGACGAGGAAAAAGACCAGTATACACTGCATACATGGGGAAACACGGACATACAAAACCGCCCTCTGTGTTATTAGTTACGAAGGCTTAGTAAAAAAGTTCCCCGTGGCGGTCCACCACCTTCTCCTGTGATCCTAGAGCGGGACTGGTCTGACAGTAAGTGCGGAGTGCGGATAACTGCTCCCCTTGTTCCTGTAGGCCTAGTCATGGAAGGGGATAACCCGACTCAAGCTGATTCCACGCCGTGTAAACAGCCGGCAGAGACGGGTACGGAAGACTGCGAGGAGGATGGGGAGGCTCCTAGGCTGTCGCACTTAGATACGTCATCAACCTTGAGGTCAGACCGGACCCTCTCTCCGACATGCACTTCCAATTCAACCAAACACCGGCATCTTTCAGGAGAGAACAATGGAATGATGACTCCCTGAAGTTTGCAAAAACTGCAGTCGTGCTTGTCAATTGCTAACGCACTCATCAGCACATGCCACGTGGGCCCCACTTTGTATTAGACAATGATCTGTTATATCGAATAACAGAGCATGAGGGCGGGGTGCGGAAGTTGTTGCTAATCCCACAAACCTACCGGCGGTAGGTTTGCGAGATGGCACACGCCCACCTCATGGGAGGCCATTTAGGCACCGAAAAGACATTAGAGCGAATTAAGCTCCGATTTTATTGGCCAGGAATTAACGAGGAGGTTCGCCGTTTTTGCATATCTTGTCCAGAATGTCAATTACGGCAAATTCCTAGGAGGGACCGTGCTCCTCTCGTTCCCCTCCCAGATTTATGTTCCCTTTGAGCATATTGGGGTCGATATAATAGGACCTCTGGAGCCCTCAGCCCAAGGACACAAATATATCTTAGTCCTCGTGGATTATGCTACCCGATATCCAGAGTCAGTTACGTTGCACTCTCCTACCAGTAAAGCGATCGCACAGGAATTAGTGGGAGTCTTTGCGCGTGTAGGGATCCCTAAAGAAGTCCTTACGGATCAAGGGACGCCATTTACCTCAGCGATGTTCAAGGAAACGGCCAAGTTACTTAAAATAAATCCCCTGAGATCTCTGCAGGAATACTCTGGGAAACTCTTAAGGCCTTCTTAAGAGGACAGATTATCTCATATCTTTCCCACATAAATAAATCCGAAGCGAAGAAAGTAGCGGAGATAAAAAGCGAAATTACTAAAATAGATGAAGAACATGCCAGACTACCAAGCGAGACTCTACATAAGAGGAGGCAGGCTCTACATTCAGAATTAAACCTCTTGACAACTAAAGAAACTGAACATCTAATTTACAAATCCAGACATCATTATTATGAACATGGAGAGAAAGCTAATAAGCTTTTAGGCAACAAATTCACAAGCAAGATGTACGCAACGCAATCTCGGTAATCACTAACACGAACGGAGATAAAATCATCGAACACAAAAATATAATGCACACTTTCAGAGACTACTATAAATCCCTATATACTACTGAGTTTAAAGAAGACAATATACAATCTAATGCATTTCTGGATACATTACAGATACCACAAATTGACGCTTTTAGTGTGGAGGAACTTGATAAACCTCTGGCATTATCAGAATTACTAGATGCTATAAAGTCACTCCAAGGTGGAAAAGCAGCAGGCCCTGACGGCTACCCTGCAGAGTTTTACAAGAAATTCTCCGCTCAGCTAGCTCCCCTCCTATTAGCAACATTTACAGAAGCCAGAGATAACCAATCTCTTCCACAAACCTTTCGCCAAGCACTAATCACTGTCTTTCCAAAACAAAATAAGGACTTATTACAATGTGCATCATACAGACCAATTTCACTTCTGAATAACGACGTTAAAATACTCTCTAAAATCATAGCTAGAAGGATGGAGAAAGTGCTCCCTCGTAATATCACAAGACCAAACTGGATTTATTAGGGGCCGACACTTATCTTCAAATCTTGACGCCTGTTTAATGTAATATACTCACCAACTAAATCAAACACCCCAGAAATATTAATATCATTGGATGCAGAAAAGCATTCGACATGATTGAATGGAAATACCTTTTTACTATATTGGAGAAGTTTGGGTTTGGCCCGAACATTTGTGCATGGATTAAATTACTGTATACTAACCCAGAAGCTTCAGTTTGCATCAATAACATTTGCTCAGACTACTTTAAACTAGAGCGTGGCACAAGACAAGGATGCCCTTGTCACCGCTGCTGTTTGCATTGCCATTGAACCACTGGCAATACATTGTCGAAATACTGATCAGATAAAGGGGATTAGCAGAGAAGGACTGGAACAGAAAATCTCATTATATGCAGATGATATGGTACTGTATATTTCGGACCCAGAAAATTCTGTGCCTGCAGTCTTAGCAGCACTCACAGAATTTCAAAAGCTCTCTGGTCTCAGAATTAATCTGAATAAAAGTGTACTCTTTCCAGTGAATTCTCAAGCATATAATATTAGATTAGACACCCTACCTTTTATCATTGCAGAACAGTTTAAATACCTAGGGGTAAACATCACAAGTAAACATAAAGCTCTTTATCAACAAAATTTCGTCGTCTGCATGGAAAAAATTAAACAAGACTTGCATAGATGGTCAACCCTTCATCTCACACTAGCTGGAAGAATTAACACTGTTAAGATGAATATTCTTCCTAAGCTCCTTTTTTTATTTCAAAACATCCAATATACATTAATAAATCATTCTTTAAGCAATTAGATTCAACAATAACCTCATTTATTTGGAATTCAAAACATCCACGCATCAAAAGAGCGACCCTACAAAGACAAAAGGCAGAAGGCGGCATGGCTCTACCTAACTTCCAGTTTTATTACTGGGCAGCAAATATACAGGCGATAAGAACCTGGACACAAATAGAAGAACATACACAGGCTTGGACCGCAATAGAAGTAAAATCCTGCAGTACTTCTTTGTATTCCTTGCTCTGTGCTCCAATAAACACACGTTATCGGCAATACACTAATAACCCAATTGTGCTCCACTCACTTAGAATCTGGAACCAATGTAGAAAGCATTTTAAGACGGAGAAGCTTCTATCTGTGGCACCTGCAAGAGAACCACCTCTTTCAACCTTCCAAACATATGCAGTTTTAATATCTGGAAAAATTTGGAATTAACTTGCTTAGAGATCTTTATATAGACAACGTCTTTGCATCCTATGAACAATTACATTCCAAATTTAACATTCCAGCTACACATTTCTTTCACTATCTTCAAATCAGGAACTTTGTTAAACAGAACCTTCCAGATTTTCCTCATCTTGCACCCTCATCCACGCTGGAAAAATATTGCTCAATTTCAAGGATTAGACTCCATCTCTACAATATATAAAATCATTTTACAATCCCTTCCTTTCAAAGATCCAAGAGGACACTGGGAAAAGATCTCTCAATTAATATATCAGAAAAGGAGTGGAAAGTAGCAATGCAGAGAATTCACTCGAGCTCCATATGCATAAAGCATACAATTATACAACTCAAAATTATATATGAGCACATCTGTCTCGACTAAAACTCTCAAAATGTTTCCAGGGCATGATCCAACCTGCGAACGTTGCAACCAAGCCCCAGCCTCACTGGGTCACATGTTCTGGGCCTGCACCAAATTAACATTATTCTGGACAAAATTTTTAATTACCTCTCAGACAGCCTTGGACTCACAATCCCTCCTAACCCATTAACAGCTGTGTTTGGGGTTCTTCCAGAGGGCTTAAAGTGGAGAAGACAAACAAATTGTGATTGCATTCACTACACTGTTGGCACGCAGACTTATTCTGATAAACTGGAAGAACCCAAACTCTCCTCTTTAAGTCAGTGGGAAACTGATGTGTTATATTATTTGAAATTGGAAAAATCAAATACTCAGTTAGAGGATCTGTACAGACTTTTTTCAAAACATGGCAGGATCTAATCAGTAATATTTTAAAATAAGTTTATAAAGCACAGAGAATTTATTAATTTAGGTATTTTACAAGCCTTAAATTTTACACGTTTGGCTTGCTCTCTCTCTCAGGGTGGGGATCGATCTGTTCTTAACATAATTCTTTTTTTTTGTAAAAACTTGATTTCTATGTATGGATTGTAATAAAATTTTAAAAAATTAAAAAAAAATAAAATAAAAAATAAAGCACCTAAAGACCGCAGTATATCATCCTCAAACTGACGGTCTTGTCGAGAGGTTTAACCAAACTCTCAAGCAGATGCTACGCAAGGTGGTCAACGGGGACGGGAGGAACTGGGAACAGTTCCTCCCCCTCGTGCTCTTTGCTTATCAGGAAGTTCCACAAGCCTCTACGGGGTTCTCCCCTTTTGAACTGTTATATGGCCGACAACCCCAAGGGCTATTGGATGTCTTAGAAGAGGGATGGGAAGGAGAAGCTCTCCCCTCTAGCAGTATATTGGAGTATATCACGCAGTTACATAATCGATTCAGAAAAATCCGACCTTTGTTAAAAAGTCACATGGAAGATGCGCAAGCAGCACAGGCCCACTATTATGACCGTGGCACGACTCTCCGGGAGTTCCAACCGGGGGATCGCGTCATGGTGTTGGTTCCTACCTCACATTCTAAGTTGCTTGCCCACTGGCAAGGCCCGTATGAAGTTAAGGAGAGGAAAGGGCTCGTTGATTATTTGGTAAAACAACCCAATTGTTGGCTGAGCGAGCGGGTGTATCATGTCAACTTGCTGAAGCCGTGGAAGGAGAGGGATCCTGATCCCTCATCTGCTCAGCCCCGCTCTTTCTTGGCTCAGACCGATCGCCTTAACTTCGGACCCGACTTGAGTGCTAAACAGAGACGTGAGCTAGAATTAGCGATCTCGTCAGTTCCGGAGGTAGTGAGTGAGCAGCCTGGACGGACCTCTCTGATTGCGCACAACATAGTGACAGAACCTGGGGTTGTCGTGCGAGAACGCCCATATCGGCTTCCTGAAGCAAAGAAGGCAGAAGTGGAGCTTGAGATCAAGTGCATGCTGGATCTAGGTGTGATTGAAGCAAGCTATAGTCCCTGGTCCAGTCCAATTGTCTTGGTCAGTAAGCCCGACGGGAGTTGGAGGTTGGGACAGGCAGAATATTTGACCACACTTGACATGACGAAGGGGTACTGGCAGGTTCCTTTAACGGACTCCGCGAAGGAGAAGACCGCGTTTAGCACTCCCAGTGGGCACTGGCAGTACCGGGTCCTCCCATTCAGGTTACATGGGGTGCCAGCAACCTTCTGGTGGATAGAGTGCTCCAGCCTCATAACGCGTTCAGTGCTGCCTATTTGGATGATGTTGTCATCTATTCCAGCACATGGAAGGACCATGTGAGGCAGGTGGAAACGGTATTGCGGACGCTGGGTGACGCCGGGCTTCGAATTAATCCCAAGAACTGTTTCTTTGTGTTAAAAGCGGGTAAGTATTTGGGCTACCTGTTGCGTCGGGGTGCCGTGAAGCCACAGTGTTCCAAAGTTACTGCCATGTTAAACTGGCCCCATCCGATTACCAAGCGGCAAGTGCAGGCTTTCCTCGGTTTGGCCGGGTACTACCGCCGGTTTGTACCCCGGTTCTCTGAGAGAGCAGCACCCTTGACAGACTTAACAAAGAAAAGGACTCCAAACCACGTGGTATGGACTGACAAGACTGCTGCTGCATTTTGTGACCTAAAACAGGCCCTTACGTCAGCACCTGTGTTGAAAGCACCCAACTTTTCATTTCCTTTCATACTCCAGACGGACGCTTCGGACACAGGCCTAGGGGCCATGCTGAACCAAAGCGTTGATGGTGTTGAACACCCCGTCATGTACCTGAGACGGAAACTGCTGGATCAGGAAACCAGGTATGCAGCAGTGGAACGGGAGGCTCTTGCGATAAAATGTCCAATTACACAGTTGAGGTACTACCTCTTGGGCCACGAATGCTGATGCCCTCTCTCGAGTCCACGACCTCTCGGACAGGTCCGCCCGACCTGGTGGGTCTGGGCTAAGGGGTGGGGCCTTGTCACACACGTGCGCATGGGAATCAGCTGAAGGGCCTAAACACTAGTAATTCTACGCCAGGCCAGTGGGTGGCGGAATGTACTGACTATCTCTCTCAGTCCCTTGCAGACCTTTTCCGGGAAATCCCGCCTGTTGCTGGCCCTATGGATGACGTCACTTCTGGGCACAAGGACACCACTCCCAGTTCTGGCATAGATGACGTCATTTCCCTTCCAGCCCTTTAAAACTGCCATCTTGCCTCAGTACAGGCAGTTCTGTTCTGAACTCTGAACTAAGCACATCGTGCAATTTAAAACTACTTTTGCAGCCAATTCAATTATACGGGTGGCTTCCCCAAATCTTTATGATGTCTCCGACTCATTCTTATCACAATATATATGTTAGCACAGTTTAAAATAAAATATTAGATATAATCACAGAAAACATTCAAATCTATTGTGCAAATGTGTTTTAATAATTCTTTTTTTTTTGTTAAACAGGCATCTTTGTTTTATTTTTGGCTCCCGTAAAAATTTCATAAAATTGCCAAGATCTTTGGCTGGTCATGATTGGATAATTTCTTTCTCAGGGAATGCAAGGTAATCTTTTGATGAGTTGAGAATGCAGCAGAAAGAAAATATTGTGAAACACACAAGCAAGTGTATATCAGAACATATGAAGTAAAACAGTGTAGTTGGGCAGTGGTAGGACAGACTGGAAACAGTCGAAATGTTGGGACGCCAACCGGGTCGTCCCTTTTAATCATCGTAAGACGAAACAAGCAAATGAAACAAAAGCAACGAAAATGGCACCAATGTGCGATGCCGATCAGGGATTTCTTTCTCCTTAGGAATCTTTTTGAGAATCACGTGCTCTGCCATGGGGCTTGTTCCGATCTCCCGGCAAAAACACCTTTTTCTTTACCGGTGCTTCTTTTATAGCGCAACTACCAGAACGGGAGGGGTTAAGTGCCCTTTTCAGAGCTGTGAGGGAAGAAGAACAACAGGACAAAGTCAGCGGGAGCCCCCCCTCTTGTCTCGGGTTATTGTGTACCTTTCCCTTAGAGGAGTCCTCCGACACCCATGCGTGACAAACAAGCTCAGAGTTTTTAAATGGCCTAGTCAATTCTGGACCAAAACCCTATTGACATCTTGGGATGGGTCAGAAACGAGCAGTTCATGTGTAAAAACTTCACTGAGTTCACATTGTTCTACTAGAATGTTCCTGATGATCATGGTATACTATGATACAGTAACCAGACCAGCAACTATAGGAAGTTTATGGATGCATTTATTGTTGTAGTAGTGGTATCAGTAGTAGTAGTGTAACATGTACAGAGTTCATTCAAAATGTCCAACAAACACACTGTCACTCTCCAGCACAATGAGAAAAAAAATTATTAAAACACATAACTTCATTCTATTGAAAAAAGAAAGTTAATCTACCACCTAGTAAATGTGGTGTAGCAGGTGGATGTGATCAAATTGCAGAACCAGGAAGTCACAGACATAACAACTTGCCAAAGCTATGGTTGAAAATCTAACAAAATGTAATAATAAAATTAAGCATCAGAGTGGTAAATACTTCTTCACGGCATTTTGTATGTTGTAGGAGGAGAACGGGCATCCAGGATGAGACAGGGAAAAATACACTAGCCGGACAGGAGGCCAGAGCAATGGCAAGTTGGCCAGCAGAGTAGAGAAATAACTGGATAGCAGGAGATAATGAACAGAACAGTGGAAGCTGAGATTTGGTATAGGCTTCATCTCCCATACGCAAGGTGGGAGTGGTCCTCATATGGGAACCCAGTTTGAACTCCCACAGAGGTGCTTGGGATATAAAGTCTGCAGGTGCAGGCCTCTCGGGGTCCCTATGTTCCAATAGAGGGTGTCATCAGAGGAGGACCTCTCTACTTTCTAAAAATGCTATTGATTAGTTCCTGCCAGGATTTAAAAATGTTTTGAACATATCCTCTAAGTCAGAATTCGATTTTTTTCCAATTTCAAATGGTATATAACATCATTTACCCAATGACTTAAAAAAGGTGGGCTAGAATTCTTCCAGTTGAGCAAGATAAGTCTACGTGCCAATAGTGCAGTAAAGACAATTACAGTTTGTTTATCCTTCTCCACTTTAAGTCCATCTGGGAGTACACCAAACACAGCTGTTAGTGGATTAGGTGGAACTGTGACATCAAGGCTGTCTGAAAGGCATTTAAAAATTTTCATCCAGAATAATGTTAATTTGGTGCAGGCTCAAAACATGTGGCCCAGTGAAGCTGGAGCTCGATTGAAACATTCACAGGTTGGATCTTGCCCTGGAAACATATTGGACAATTTTAAACGAGACAGATGTTCTCGATAAAAGATTTTAAGTTGAATTATTTAATGTTTTGCACATATGGAGCTCGAGTGAATTCTGTGCTTGGCTGCCTTCCACTCTGTTTCAGAAATGTTGAGTAAAATATCCTTTTCCCACTATACTCTGGGATCTTTAAAAGGAAGGGACTTTAAAATGATTTTATATATTATAGAAATGCTGTCTGAGTGCCCCAGACTGATCAATATCTCTTCTGGAGTTATGGGCCAGAAATGCTTCATGGGAGATGTGACATGACACCGGAAAGATTCCCGGGTCTGGCATAAAAGGAAGCCTGCTGCCACACATGAACGAGTCAGAGTTGGGAGGCAGCAGGTGACACTCAGCGGAGAGAAGGGGGAAGAATAGTATTGATTTATTGTGGTATGGTGGCTTATATCTGGAGAGTATTGTGTTTTAAGGTGCCTGTCTGATTAAATAGTCTATTTTATTCATACATCGAGTGTTGCATCAGTCAGTGGCTTGGGACTATCTGGCGCCCCCTGGGGGTCACAATGCATTGAATTAACAAAATATATTTAAGAACTAGCCGAATACCCGCGCTTCGTAGCAGAGAAGTAGTGTGTTAAAGAAGTTATGAAAAAGAAAAGGAAACATTTTAAAAATAACGTAAGATGATTGTTAATTTAATTGTTTTGTCATTGATAGGAGTGTTGTTGTCATATCTATCTATCAATATCTATCTATTATATATATATATATATATATAGCAAAATACCCGCGCTTGGCAGCGGAGAAGTAAAAAGAAAAGGAAAAATTTTAATAATAACGTAACATGATTGACAATGTAATTGTTTTGTCATTGTCATGAGTGTTTCTGGCATATATATATATATATATATATATATATACACACACACACACACACACACATATATAAACATATATATACACACATACATATATTTTTATATATACATATAAATAAATATACATATATACATATATATTACACATATATATACACACACAAACATATATACATATGTATACACATATACATATCTACATATATACTGTACATACACATATATATACAAATCTACATATATATATATTAGGGGTGGGACTCGATTAAAAAAATTAATCCAATTAATTAGAGGCTGTGTAAGAATTAATCTTGATTAATCGTATGTAATCGCACACGTAAATTTGCCCCAAATCGCAAATGTTTTTTTAATTTAAAAGGGTTTTAGTGGGCGACAGAATCAAATAATAGACATGGACATGAATATTGTAAACTCAAGCTGTTTTAATTTCTGAAAAAAAATGCTTTTAAACTGCATTTGAATTCAAAACAGAAACAAAAATATCATCCCTGGTTAAAATTGGGCAGACTTAAAAATAAAGTGGTAGTTTAAGTACTTTAAGTACATTTTCAGAATGGTATTGTCTTTAAATAATAATAACCAAAATTTCAACATAAAGTGCAGTTTTTCTTCTTAAAAAAATAAGTCAGAAACATAAAAGGTAATTTGACCAGCTTACTCTTTAAACTCTGAGTAACATTAGCCAAAATTATTTTGTACATTAGGCTAAAACAGTGTGATCATTGAACATTTTGTAATTAGATGTAATTAGAATTACTAACGGTCACGGAAGTCCAATGATCCCCAGTAAGAGCCACAAAGTCCGTTTCTGTAATGCATCTAATTTTGCTTGGTTTTCATTGTGCACAAAACCATGCTTTTATCAAGGCTTCGCTCGGGTAGTCTTTTGAAATGAAAATTTTCCTCCGATCAGTCGTAGGAACGCGCTTTATTCCGACTCTAACATTTTTGTAGCTGTGAAGTGTGCATCAATGTAATCGATGTATTAGGAAATCATGCATTGACAAAAGTTCCCCTTTGCTTGGAATTAAAAATGTGATTAAATGCGTTATTTTTTTTTACGCGTTATGGAGTACATGCATTGAAGCTTCTCAGCTGTGCTTGTACTAAGAAAATATTTTAAAAATAACGTAACATGATTCTGCATTAACCGCATATTTTTTCATACGTCCCAAACCAAGGAGATGCGAGGGTAAAATGAATCAGGAAGCGCGCGTACATACTCAGTGCATCCCCTCTGAGGAATTGAACCTCAGATGTCAGCGCTAGAGGCGAAGCCTCTACAATTGCGCCACGGAATGTGGCTTGTCTATTTGAGAGTATGTAGATCAGAGTATATATATATATTCGCAGCAGAGAAGTGGTGTGTTAAAGAAGTTATGAAAAAGAAAAGGGAACATTTTAAAAATAACGTAACATGATTGTCAATATACAGTAATTGTTTTGTGAGTGTTATTGAGTGTTGCTGTCATCAAGGATTTGATTATCATTATTTCTTTCAATCAGGGTCTTATTTGTACGATGTGTTGCGTTCAAGTTACATTCCATGTTTGTCAATCGTTGTAAAGATAAGAGGTTTCATTCATCGATTCGTTTCTTACTGCATCAATAAACAGCTCGTCTTTATCTGAGATGTGACACACTGCATGCACTGTTTTTTTTTTTTACACTGTCTTCCTTTAGCGGGACATTCACTTTTTCCACCGTGTGCTTTGTTTCCGCAGTAGCTGCACTTATGAATATGATTGTATGTATAAGACGCTTCATATTTTTTTGCTGCCTTCTCAATTGTGTAATTTGGTTTTTGTTCAGCACTCTTTGGAACTGTTGCTTTTTATCTGTGCACTGCGTCAGTTCACGTGAGCCGCTTGGTGTTCTTGCATCGAAGGTTCCCAGCTGTGCTGGTGCCATCTCGTGCGATGTCCAAGGCTGTATGTAATGTTAGCTAAGAACCGGCACTTAAAAGTTTCTCTCGCAGTTTCGCTGAGTTTGTGCCAAACACCACCCTGACCATCTCATCTTCCTCTGCATAAGCACAGTCCTTCACCCGTGAATATTTAGCGACAGTGTTTCTATTGGATTGCCGCTGACGGACGGCCTTATATGGGCAGGCACTAAATTACAAACGCCAGCGGCAGCCTGTCTATGAACTTAATTTAAACTTTAGGTTTACACCGTGCTTTGTTTCCGAAGTAGCAGCACTCATGAATATGGTTGTATATGTCAGTCGCTCGCTTCTTATTGTTTCGCTGCCTTCTCAATTATATGATGCATGTTTTCTTCAGCGCTTTTTTGAGCTCTTCCTGGTTTTCTGCGTACTGCGTTGATAGTCAGTTCACGTGATTACGTGGGAGGCATGATGATGTCACATGAAACTCCGCCCCCCACGACCATCCAGCTCAACTCCATTACAGTACATGGAGAAAAATAGCTTCCAGTTATGACCATTACGCGTAGAATTTGGAAATGAAACCTGCCCAACTTTTGTAAGTAAGATGTAAGGAATGAGCCTGCCAAATTTCAGCCTTCTACCTACACGGGAAGTTGGAGAATTAGTGATGAGTCAGTGAGTGAGTCAGTCAGTCAGTGAGTGAGGGCTTTGCCTTTTATTAGTATAGATAAGGCTGGTCATTGATGGCAAACTTGTAACAGCTCACAAGTGCATTTTCTGTATTAAACATTTATGAGCACACTTACAATGTTTGTGAAATAGTTACTAGAGTTTATTCTGTAAACTAAAATGTCAGGTTTGCATTTGCTCAGGTAGGTTTTATTGACACTGGCCACTTCAGAGATGGCTCTTGTATTCCACTTTGATTGGTATTTAATAAAAATCTTTGGAAATAAAGAGATAGTGTGTAAAGAACGTGATCCATTAACATCTTACTTCATTATCTCAAGTAATGGGCCTAAAAAGTCATAAAGATTTTGATATGCCATAATTAAGATGTGCAGTTATTAATCATTCCTGATTTATAATTTTGCTTGTAATAAGGGGGAATTGAAACAATTCAGGTTAAAAATGAGAAAATTCGGCTATGCAGCATTGGGACCATCTTTTAATTTGTGTCTAAATCATGCATGGCACTGAATTAATAGCTTGTTAACTTTTTATTTTTTTACTTCTTTTGTATTCAACAGTGACTGACATTATGAGTTGGAAAATATATGCAGAGATTTATGTTGGTTCCAGCATTTGTGATTAGATACAGTTGCTGCTTTTATACCTTTGAGATTTATAGCTGGCTCTTGTTTGAAACTATTTAGATAGAAGCAAGCATTTGGTTTTTTAAAATGATTTGCAGTTAATAATGACAATATAATACTCTTCTCTGGGTGAATATTTTTCCACAGATACACATGTCATATTGAGCACAGAAATAAGGGAGTAATCTTAAATGAACAATCTATCAGATTGAATACAGTTTGAAGCCAATATTATGAGTGTCTTTAAATGATCAAAAGTGTGGCACTTAACCTGTGGCAGATGTCTGTTTTATTCAGAGAAAATATCTGCCATGTTTCTTGTTGCTTCTTGACTAGGTTCAGACTACTTGCATTTATTCTTTTTGATATAAGAAAAAATGTTGTTTACACCTTTCTGAAATTGAACAGCTACTTACGTTTTCAAAGAATGCATACAGTATTTGGCTGTAACACAATATTCAGTTATATCTTTTTCATAGCCTAATGAATCTCAATACACTTCTTAAAAACTTTGTTATTTTTTAAATTATTTAGATTATGCTTTCCCTTCAGGGACTGTGACCATGGCAAGATGGAGTGGTTTGTGCACCTCAGTGATCTTTAAAGCTATGTTCTTGGGAGCTGTAGTCTCCTTGTAATGTTACTCACGACAAGATGGTGTTAGGGAAGCAGCCAGACAAACAGCCACCCAAAAATACATTTTTCACAATGGTTCTCAATAAATCTCATAAATGTCACCAGGAGCATTAATACCCAGTGTCCAGGTGATTCCTGTGGCCTAAGGTGACTTTCAGCCCTAACAAATCATTTGGGGCAAGCACTAACAATATGAAGTGTCGAGATCACGGGTGAGGCAATGTAACTAGAGTTGAAAAATAACTGTGTGATACTGTGATTCGTGAGCATGGCTTTGTTTAAAAGTCTAAGGTTTAGTATACTGAAGTGAAGATGACAATTCTTTCAAGCTGCGATGTTAAGTAATTAGAGCAGATTTACCATTAGCAGATAAAAAGAATGAAAGAATGTGCTATTTTAGGGTCTTGGAGAGCTAATCTATACATAGCATTGGTTAGTACAACTTGCAAATAGCTTACTGAATTATCTAAATTAGATGCTAATCCATACATAGTATTGGTCAGTGGAAAGTGTGGGTATAAAATCCTGTCAGGCAGCCAGAATCCCATCAGCACAGATGTGAAATCGACTCTGTGCCAAGAAGAATGTCTCAAGTCTCAACCAAAAGATGGAAAACACAATCTTTAAAGACCCCACTGAAGAAGTGTAAGACAGTTGTGTTGTTCCAATAACTTCTTTTTAGCTGTATATATGTATAAAAATTATTATTCTGCAATACATTTTAGGAGTGAAAGCTGCATTTTAAACCAAGATAAATATATCATTTCTTTTGTACCATATTTCTCTTGTTTTAATAGCTCTTCCATGTTTACTGGGAATGAATATGTGTAGTTTCAAATTATTAGCTACAATTTTAAAAAGAACACATTCTCAGGGAATATGTGTCCCCTGTCAATCCCATGCCTGTTGGGTGAAGGGTCTGTCCAGGACAAATATGGATGTTTTTATTCCTTGGTAATTGAAACTGGATTTTACAGCTTGGCACATAACACATGTGCAGGATTGGCTAAGGCTCATGTAAAAAGTTTAAAAATAACACCTGGAAAGTCAGATAGACCTCAATGCCCATCAACAACAACAACAACAACATTTATTTATATAGCACATTTTCATACAAACAGTAGCTCAAAGTGCTTTACATATTAAAGAATAGAAAAATGAAAGACACAATTATAAAACAAAATAAATCAACATTAATTAACATCGAATAAGAGTAAGGTTCAATGGCCAGGGGGGACAGAAAAAACAAAAAATACTCCAGACGGCTGGAGAAAAAATAAAATCTGTAGGGATTCCAGACCATGAGACCGCCCAGTCCCCTCTGGGCATTCTACCTAACATAAAATGTCTTACATCAATCAAAGAAGGTCATTCTCCTGATTTGGAGCTTCCACATAGGAGGACCCCTGGACAGGTATGGGGATACTCCAAAGCTCCTGGATGAACACCTTACTGTACAGTTCTGATAGATAAGTGGAGGTTGCAGTAACGGAAGCTATGACATTTGTTCACGTGTACAGTATGAGCCAAGGAAATATTCAGCCTTTTTGTATACTTTTCTGAACTCATTTCTCACATGGATATCATTTACATACTTTGTAGTATAATTAGAAAGCTTTAAGACTCATTTGAGGAATGACCGAGAAATGTGAATGAGAGTTGTAAACTGTTGTTATATTTCAGTGCGTGTCATACATTGTTCAAAACAAACAGTATATTTAAGCGCAAGGAATTGTATTTGAATATACAACAATAAATTGGATCAATTTAAAGTGGCCACAACTCCACTTCAAGGGTGGTTCTTCTCAGCTTCTCAAGTTTGTGATGTTATGGACATGCCATTGACATTTGAGTGAGATTTCCAATGCATATTAGAGTAGTTTGGAGCCATGTGTGATATCGCTGGGAAGAGAATAATCTCCTTGTAATGGCCCAGACAACGGTGGCTAGCCCATTGTGAATGAGGCTAGAATAGCTGTCATAAGTGGAAATCTTGATGGTCTTGTAAAGGAGTGTTGTGGAGACAGCTGATTAATCAATCAGTGCAGCGCCCATTATATTGTGGGTGTTGTACTGGATGGTGGAGGTGGTGAAGCTGGAGTTAAGTCATTAAGAGTTCTAAGTAGTGACCAAAAGAAAAAGATCATGAATAGAAGTGGCCGAATTCATTGTTCTTGTACATCATTGCGGGGCTCACTCTTTGTCACTGGATGTGAAGTATAGTAGGTCTTCAAAGTAGAACCACTACATCTTTGGATATAAAGGGGTGAGTTGAAGTGATTTAGGTAACTGGGGATGGGGCATCTTCACTGGGGAGAATATTAAAGACAACCAACAGGAAGAAAACCATGGGCAGACCCAGGTTATTCTCGGGGAAATTATACATCTTAGATGACCTTGAACCCCTTAGGAATTGAACAAAAGGAGGTCTGAACCAGTTTTAAAGTCAGGAAGATTGACTGTGATGAACCCAGTCAGCTATCCGCTAACACTAACAGTGGTGTTTGTGGAGTGAGTATTCTGGTAACACCATGCAGACCTGGAGAAGTGATGCTGTCAGGAGGGACAGAACTATCTTGAGAAGCTACGCAGAGGATGTGTGTTTGTGTGTGTGCACTACAAGTGTGTGAGTGTGAGAAAAAGAGATGATCAAGCACTGAAAGGACAGCAATTAAGAGACTCACTCCACTTCTTGAATCCATTATGCGTGAGCAAGTGGCCATTGGCAGGTTTGGGAAAGAATTTGGCTTTGTTCAGCCGACAGAGTTGGGGAAAGTACAGATGATGTTGCCTATGTTCGCAGGTGAGTGGTGTGACAGAGTCCACAGTGAAAATTGGCAGGCAGTGGACACTGCAGAGTAAAGATTATTGGAGCTGCATGGAAAGTGCTGTGAGAGATTGGAACAGCGGCAATGGCATTGGAAGGCAGCTGAGGAAGTAGATAGTTTTCAGTAAACCTCTTGGGAAGAAACAGGGGAGAAACAGTATACAGTATTAAGTTAATAGATAAAGTGCCATCAAAATATTATACGAGCAGACTACTTCAAAAATGTATTATGTATGTAATGTGTATTTTTTTCTGGGAATCTCTTTTGGTGTTTTAGAGGTTCTGAATATTGGAAATCATTTCTGGATGTGTTTTGTAGAGAAAAGCCAAGCAAAATGACACCTTATACTGGCTAACTAAAAAGATTACAATATGCAAGCTTTCAAGGCAACTCAGGCCCCTTCTTCAGGCAAGATGTAATCTTGTGTTTTTATATAGATCACTTCTGAAATGAAATATATTTTATTTTTGTTATACTTTTCCATTACAGTAACACCATTTTCTTTTGTTTTGTTCTTTTTTTGTTTTGTTTATTGAGCACAACCATTTTAATGTTACTGTAATCAAGAGGCAGCTGCTGGTTGTAGGAGATGCAGTTCCAGAAGCTGCACTATCTGACATCATTGACACAATGCTTTATAAACCATTACAATTAATTTTTTTAGCATCAAAAATTGTGAATAAATGAACTAACATTATGCATGTCTAGAGAGAATTCTGATTTTGAAAACTTTCCCAAACATAGGTTCATCAGATAATTCATTCATTGCTGCTGAATCCTTCTGTGATGCTCCTCACCAAGTCATGTTTTTGTTGTTTCAAAACACATTATGTCCTTTTTACTTACCATTTTCCAAATTTTACAATCTTCTGTGAGTTTCTTTAGTTCATCTGATGAGAAGTTACATACTGTAACTTCAGTGTTTTCTTCAGATAGTCTTTAAATCACTTTTGCTGTTCTTCAGGTCTCTTGGGGCCAGATTGCAGTTCTCAACACGAAACAATACCAGTTAAATGACATTGAGGCATCCGTATGACATGTTCGACTCGCCAAAGCAGGCTACCGATTATCATTGACTCCATTTTCTAAGATCATGTTCTTTTGAGAATTTAAATATTGGGGGCTTTTTCTCGCCACATGAATCCCAGAATCTTTTGGAGGCAACATTTTTTAAAAGCTTCCAGACGTTTTATGTGATGGCAATAAAGCGTCCATGTCTCAAAGGTGGAGACACACATAGCCTGGTATACAACAAACTTGGCAGACAAACAAAGGTCTTTGTTTGAAAACATCTGATATTGAAAACCTATGAAAGAGGAATACAGGAGTTTGAGTCTATTTTCAATCTAATCGTCCAATAGTCGTTCAAAGAAAATGTCCAAAGAAGCAAGAAAAAGGCTGGTGGTGCCAGACACAAAAAAGAATTTTTTTTTTTGAGATGAGAAATTGCATTGAGCATTTAATAGAAAAATCTGAAAATTTGATTATGATTATTACGTTGAGTTTGCTGCAAATTTGTTTTAAAATATCATAAATCACTTACGTGAGTTTACCGCTTATTCGGTTTTTGCAAAACAGAGCCAGCTGCAGATGGATGGGGCCACAGACCCACTTGCCCTTAATGCATAAACGCTACTTAATAATAACTAGGAAAGATTAGAAAAAAATATAAGAAATTTGAAGATTACACTTTTAAGCAAACATGGTATTTAAAATAATGATTCTCTACTCAAAACAATACAAGTGAAAATACTGAGATGTTGAGAATAAGTTGTTTTCTTATTTTCATGTTTCTACATAATTCATTCTGTTATGACTGATCAGTATTAGCATTACCTGTCATATAGTTTTATTGTCATTGATTGTATGTGTTAACAAAAACATATATAGCCCATTTTTCATTCAAAATATGTAGCTCAAAGAGCTTTACAGAACATTTAAAGAAAAAAAGAAGACAAAAATAATATAAAATTAAATAAATCAAAAAATACATAAAAACAATAAATTAATACAAACATACATGGTACAGATAAACAAGTAAGCAACAGAACTGTCCTTAAGTACTAAATAAATTACTAAACATCAAGTCCAATGCTCAGAATAGATGACGAGAGAGGTGAGGAAAGTAAAATTTCCAGCTGGTGAGATGCTGGAGATGTAAATATGACTTCTGCTAATCACAATAATGCCTTTGGTGCAATCATGGTAGTGGCACAGTTTAGTGCGCTAATTCATTTAAAAATTGTCAGAATCTGTATACTATTACAGCCTATACATTGGATTCCAGTGAAACTGACATTGTTCAGATAAGACAAATAAATGTTGCACACATTTAAAAGCTCAACATTCCAAGTGTGCCATCAGGGCTGCCAATGAACCCAGTAATCTTGTGTGGTGCAGTATCTTAGTGAATATATTGTATGCAGGATGCTTAAAAAATGAAACCTACAAAATGGATTTTCACCTTACTTCTCTAAAGTCTTTTTAATCAACTAAATTTTGTATTCACAGACATTTTCAAGCCTTTACTGTTGTAACCTGAAAATCAAACTAACATACCTGAGTTGCTGCCACATTTTGGCATATACTTATGTGGCGATAACTTTTCCAGGTTATTTAGTTCAATTTCACTTTCCAACTCAACAACAAGCTGCTGGATGTCACCATAAATTTGATTCTAAACATTACCTTTGAACAGCTTGACAAATGAGTTACATATGTTAGGAAACTGTTCTGTAGTAATACTCATGATTCCTCAAAACTGGTCTAGAAATACAGCATAGTGACCTGAGGTTTTGAAACTCCAGCTGCAATGGGATGTGGGATTTTTTATTGTATGTGCCATATTTAGTAAAGATAAAGATCAACCTCCAACCTCTGCTCCTTAGGGACAAGCTGACTAAGATGGGAGTAGACTCATACCTGGTGGCATGGATTGTGGACTATTTTACAGACAGACCTCAATATGTGCGTCTTGGGAACTGCAGGTCTGACATTGTGGTCAGCAACACAGGAGCGCCGCAGGGGACTGTACTTTTTCCGGTCCTATTTAGCCTATATACATCAGACTTCCAATACGACTCGGAGTCCTGCCACGTTCAAAAGTTCACTGATGACACTGCTATTGTGGGCTGCATCAGGAGTGGGCAGGAGGAGGAGTACAGGAAGCTAATCAAAGACTTTGTTAAATGGTGCGACTCAAACCACTTACACCTGAACACCAGCAAGACCAAGGAGCTGATGGTGGATTTTAGGAGGCCCAGGCCCCTCATGGACCCTGTGATCATCAGAGGTGACTGTGTACAGAGGTTGCAGACCTATAAATACCTGGGAATGCAGCTGGATGACAAATTGGACTGGACTGCCAATACTGATGCTCTGTGTAAGAAAGGACTTTCTTAGAAGGTTGGCGTCCTTCAACATCTGCAATAAGATGCTGCAGATGTTCTACCAGACGGTTGAGGCGAGTGCCCTCTTCTATGAGGTGGTGTGCTGGGGAGACAGCATAAAGAAGAAGGACGCCTCACACCTGGACAAACTTGTTAAGAAGGCAGGCTCTATTGTAGGAGTAAAGTTGGACAGTTTAACACCTGTAGTAGAACGACGGGCACTAAGCAAACTCCTGTCAATCATGAAGAATCTACTGCATCCACTGAACAGTATCATCTCCAGGCAGAGGAGTAGCTTTAGTGACAGACTCTTGTCACTGTCCTGCTCCACTGACAGACTGAGGAGATTGTTCCTCCCCCACACAATGCGACTCTTCAATTCCACCCGGGGCAGTAAATGCTAACATTACTCAAAGTTATTGTCTGCTTTTACATGCATTTTTATTACTGTTTAATTTAATATTGTTTTTTGTATCAGTATACTGCTGCTGGATTATGTGAATTTCCCCTTGGGATTAATAAAGTATCTATCTATCAATAAACTGTCACCCTTATAGAACCTGAACACTACAGCTTTTGAAGACTACTGATTAAACCCAAAATTACACTCACTCTTCATCCATGATTGCACCTCCAACAACATTACCATTTTTATTGACATATTGGTTTAAGACTGCAAAGTAATTGAGATAACCATCAACAGCTATTAGATTGCTTAAAGATGTTATGTTTATGAGATCCAGCAAAAATCCCAGACAATTACATAGTGCATAACTATGAAGGGACAACAGTGCTATTCGTTAGTACTTCAGAATTCTTTGGTTGCAAATATCTGATGGCCTCACTTTGATCTACAACACTGAAGGCATGGAAAAATAATCATTGCACTTGAACAAACAGGCCATTTAGAGATCTGTGACAGTAGCTGAAATTCATACAGTAGACACTTACCTGGGTTTTGTACAGAGGCTACCAAACTCTATCCTGATGATGTTTATACCACACTTATTCTGCCCAAAGGTGAGAAGAAGACTAGGAGATTTGTTACACCAGAAATGAGTCAAAATTGTAAAGATGAAATCCTAAAAATCAAAGCTTAACCGTTAACCAGAAATCAAAGTCAGAGACATATACAATCTGAAACTAGAAAGTAGAGAAATAATACACATTTTGTTTGATATTCTTATAATCCCCATCATGAATACCCTGGATTTAAAGGGCCGCACTGATGACACAAGGAGCAGTGTCATGCTACGTAACTTCTGTGGTAACACTGAACCACGTAATGGTTACAGAAACAATTACCCTATAGGGCCCTATTGATAAGCAAAAAATTGTGGTGGTACTGTAAATAATTTTTTTTATTTATTTATTTTTTATTACGGTATTTATTTTTTATTAATTTTATAACAATCAAGTTTTTACAAAGAGAAAAATTAAGTTAAGAACAGGTCGATCCCCACCCCTGAGAGAGAGAGCAAGCCAAAGCGTTAAATTTAAGGCTTGTAAACATACCAAAATTAATAAATTCTCTGTGCTTTATGAACTTATTTTAAAATATTACTGATTAGATCCTGCCATGTTTTGAAAAAGTCTGTAGATCCTCTAACTGAGTATTTGATTTTTCCAATTTCAAATAATATAACACATCAGTTTCCCACTGACTTAAAGAGGAGAGTTTGGGTTCTTCCAGTTTATGAGAATAAGTCTGCGTTCCAAAAGTGTAGTGAATGCAATCACAATTTGTTTGTCTTTCTCCACTTTAAACCCATCTGGAAGAACCCCAAACACAGCTGTTAATGGGTTAGGAGGGATTGTGAGTCCAAGGCTGTCTGAAGGTAATTAAAATTTTGTCCAGAATAATGTTAATTTGGTGCAGGCCCAGAACATGTGACCTAGTGACGCTGGGACTTGGTTGCAACGTTCGCAGGTTGGATCATGCCCTGGAAACATTTTGGAGAGTTTTAGTCGAGACAGATGTGCTCGATATATAATTTTAAGTTGTATAATTGTATGCTTTGCATATGGAGCTCGAGTGAATTCTCTGCATTGCTACTTTCCACTCCTTTTCTGATATATTAATTGAGAGATCTTTTCCCAGTGTCCTCTTGGATCTTTGAAAGGAGGGATTGTAAAATGATTTTATATATTGTAGAGATGGAGTCTAAGTCCTTGAGATTGAGCAATATTTTTTCCAGCATGGATGAGGGTGCAAGATGAGGAAAATCTGGAAGGTTCTGTTTAACAAAGTTCCTGATTTGAAGATAGTGAAAGAAATGTGTAGCTGGAATGTTAAATTTGGAATGTAATTGTTCATAGGATGCAAAGACGTTGTCTATATAAAGATCTCTAAGCAAGTTAATTCCAAATTTTTCCAGATATTAAAACTGCATATGTTTGTGAAGGTTGAAAGAGGTGGTTCTCTTGCAGGGTGCCACAGATAGAAGCTTCTCCGTCTTAAAATGCTTTCTACATTGGTTCCAGATTCTAAGTGAGTGGAGCACAATTGGGTTATTAGTGTATTGCCGATAACGTGTGTTTATTGGAGCACAGAGCAAGGAATACAAAGAAGTACTGCAGGATTTTACTTCTATTGCGGTCCAAGCCTGTGTATGTTCTTCTATTTGTGTCCAGGTTCTTATCGCCTGTATATTTGCTGCCCAGTAATAAAACTGGAAGTTAGGTAGAGCCATGCCGCCTTCTGCCTTTTGTCTTTGTAGGGTCGCTCTTTTGATGCGTGGATGTTTTGAATTCCAAATAAATGAGGTTATTGTTGAATCTAATTGCTTAAAAATGATTTATTAATGTATATTGGGATGTTTTGAAATAAAAAAGGAGCTTAGGAAGAATATTCATCTTAACAGTGTTAATTCTTCCAGCTAGTGTGAGATGAAGGGTTGACCATCTATGCAAGTCTTGTTTAATTTTTTCCATGCAGACGAAATTTTGTTGATATAGAGCTTTATGTTTACTTGTGATGTTTACCCTAGGTATTTAAACTGTTCTGCAATGATAAAAGGTAGGGTATCTAATCTAATATTATATGCTTGAGAATTCACTGGAAAGAGTACACTTTTATTCAGATTAATTCTGAGACCAGAGATCTTTTGAAATTCTGTGAGTGCTGCTAAGACTGCAGGCACAGAATTTTCTGGGTCCGATATATACAGTACCATGTCATCTGCATATAATGAGATTTTCTGTTCCAGTCCTTCTCTGCTAATCCCCTTTATCTGATCAGTATTTCGACAATGTATTGCCAGTGGTTCAATGGCAATGCAAACAGCAGCGGTGACAAGGGCATCCTTGTCTAGTGCCACGTTCTAGTTTAAAGTAGTCTGAGCAAATGTTGTTGATGCAAACTGAAGCTTCTGGGTTAGTATACAGTAATTTAATCCATGCACAAATGTTGGGCCAAACCCAAACTTCTCCAATGTAGTAAAAGGTATTTCCATTCAATCATGTCGAATGCTTTTCTGCATCCAATGATAATAATATTTCTGGGGTGTTTGATTTAGTTGTTGAGTATATTACATTAAACAGGCGTCGAAGATTTGAAGATAAGTGCCGGCCCCTAATAAATCCAGTTTGGTCTTGTGATATTACGAGGGAGCACTTTCTCCATCCTTCTAGCTATGATTTTAGAGAGTATTTTAACGTCGTTATTCAGAAGTGAAATTGGTCTGTATGATGCACATTGTAATAAGTCCTTATTTTGTTTTGGAAAGACAGTGATTAGTGCTTGGCGAAAGGTTTGTGGAAGAGATTGGTTATCTCTGGCTTCTGTAAATGTTGCTAATAGGAGAGGAGCTAGCTGAGCGGAGAATTTCTTGTAAAATTCTGCAGGGTAGCCATCAGGGCCTGCTGCTTTCCACCTTGGAGTGACTTTATAGCATCTAGTAATTCTGATAATGCCAGAGGTTTATCAAGTTCCTCCACACTAAAGCGTCTATTTGTGGTATCTGTAATGTATCCAGAAATGCATTAGATTGTGTATTGTCTTCTTTAAACTCAGTAGTATATAGGGATTTATAGTAGTCTCTGAAAGTGTGCATTATATTTTTGTGTTCGATGATTTTATCTCCGTTCGTAGTAGTGATTACCGAGATTGCGTTGCGCACTTCTTGCTTGTGAATTTGTTGAGCTAAAAGCTTATTAGCTTTCTCTCCATGTTCATAATAATGATGTCTGGATTTGTAAATTAGTTGTTCAGTTTCTTTAGTTGTCAAGAGGTTTAATTCTGAATGTAGAGCCTGCCTCCTCTATGTAGAGTCTCGCTTGGTAGTCTGGCATGTTCTTCATCTATTTTAGTAATTTCGCTTTTTATCTCTGCTACTTTCTTGGCCTCGGATTTATTTCTGTGGGAAAGATATGAGATAATCTGTCCTCTTAAGAAGGCCTTAAGAGTTTCCCAGAGTATTCCTGCAGAGATCTCGGGGATGTATTTGTCTCTAGAAAGAATTTGATTTGTTTGGATATAAATTCAGTACAATTCTCGTCAGCTAATAGAAGCGGGTTGAGGCCCATCTGCGGGGTGAGTGTATGGGGCTTAGTAATTTTAGCTCCAAGATCATAGGTGCATGGTCAGAAATAACAATAGCATCGTATTTGCAAGATTTAATCTTAGGCAAGAAGTTATTGTCTATAAAGAAGTAATCAATCCTTGAGTAGCAATGATGTACTGGTGAGTAGAAAGAATATGTTCTTGAATTTGGGTTTAAAAACCTCCAGGGATCTGATAAGTTGTGATCAGTTATAAACTTTGTAATTATTTTGCAGTGTTAGATGCGTTCCCCTGTGGAGGAAGTCCTATCTAAAAGTGGATTTAGAACACAATTAAAGTCCCCAGCCATTATAACTTTATGAGTGTTCAGATTGGGAATGGATGCAAATAAATTTTGTATAAATTCCTTATCATCAACATTAGGTGCATAAACATTTATCAAAATCATTTTACAGTTAGATAAGTCTCCCATGACCATTACATATCTCCCTTCAGGATCCAATACTACATCTGATGCTACAAATGGTACTGTTCTATGTATGAGAATTCCCACACCTCTAGTTTTCTTTGTAAAACTAGAATGGAACATTTGGCCAGTCCAGTCTTTTGCAGCGGAACTGATCCTTGCATAGTAAGTGGGTTTCCTGTAAAAATACTATTTTAGCATTTAGACCTGTTAGGTGAGAGAGTACTTTCTTTCTCTTTAATTCGTGATTCAGGCCTTTAACATTCCAGCTTACGAAGTTAACTGTCCCATCATGGAGACACTGATTCTGAGTTTTTGATGTCATTTTATAGTCTTATTATAATTATAAAGATTGAGAGGATAGATTAGGTATAGATCAGGCCTGCTCTCTTTCTCTCCCCCCCTTAACCCCCCACCCTCCCTTTTTGCCTCCCAAGTGAGGCTAAAACCCACTTCACACAGTCCCAGTCCTCTGACATACCCAGAGACAGAGTACGTCCAAAGCAAAACAAGCTCCAATGCAGCGGTGCTTTAGGGTTAAAAGATAGAGATATCTCTAAAAAAAAAGGAGTTTTGCACTTAAAATATATATATAGTCTTCAGCAATTTTAGTGCATTAAGATGATACACCCAGATAATAAACCCGGGGGATGGTGTTAAAAATGTGTCCAGAAGAAGCATAACAAGTCTTAATGCAGTAATAGCAATAACAGTAAACCAAGGGTATGATATTGAACAGTCTCGTTTAGGGTAGAGATGAAATAATTAGAAAAGAAAAAGAGAAAAAAAGGAGGAAAAAGAATAATTAAGCACAATAAAACATAAACAGATAGTGCCCTAGTAATACTAAGTAATAATGAGAATATATTAGAATATATGCTGATAAAAACCTGTATTTTAAAACGAATAGATCAGACAAAAGATTATTAATCTTTGCTTTATAATTAACCGCCATGACTCGCTATTATGTATCAGAATAGTCCCGGGATCAGCTTTCTTAATTCCTTTTCTGCTTCTTCCTTGCTAGCGAAGACATAGAATTGACCCTGCCATTCCACTTTCAGTTTTGCCGGATACAGGAAGCTGTATTTGACACTGGCTTGCGTAGCCGCTGTTTCATATTATAGAAGGTTGCGTGTTTAGTAGCTGTTGCTGGAGAGAAGTCAGGGAAGATACGAATGTGGTTATTTTCATAAATAATATCTTCCTTGTTTCTGAGGAGTGCCATCACCTCTAGCTTAAATGATAATCGTTCAAAACTAACTATAAAAGATCTTGGTTGGGGTCTGACGGTGTTTGATCGGCATACGCGGTAAGCCGCTGCTATCTCAGATTCTGCTTTAAAGTCGTCTCCGATTATTTTAGAAAAAAGTTCAGCTGCGAATTTCACAGGGTTTGAACTTTCTCGATTCTCCGGCAGACCTTCGATTCTGACATTATACCTTCTACTCCCATCTTCTAAAGCAGCCAGTCTGTCTCCAAGTTTTTCTCCGAGTTTTTTGCATTCGGAACTGACATTTACTGCTCTTTCCTTGGCACTGGCAGCTAAATGTTCGGCCATTTCAATCCGATTCGTGAATGTCTCCTTGAAATCCTCCAATTGATCAGTAAGCGTGCTCAGTTTAACCGAGTTTTCCTGAATGCGCTCTTCAATTTTACCCAGCACCTGTCGAAGCTCAAGTTGCACCTCTTGACGCAGCCTTTCATTTGCCTGTTGGAGTTCCTGTCGCAACCTTTCATTTGCCTGTTGGAATTCCTGTCGCAGCCATTCATTGGCCTGTTTTATCTCCTGTTTCAATTCCTGTTTCAGTCTCTGAAGTGCCTTTGCCGTTGCTTTCTCATTAGCCTTCTCGCTTTTCTTTATATCTTGCGTGAGCTCAGCGAGCAACACCTTCAGTTCAGATAGTTCAATTGTGCTTTCTTGTACCGTAGATGAAGCAGACTTTGCTGTAGCCGGTGTCCCCGCAGCTCCAGGCTCGCGTAATTGCGTAATTGAAGCCGCGGACTTCACGGCCCTTTCCAGTTTCAGGTAATCTTCTCCAATCGCCGAGCTATCCAGATCTGCACTCACGATCGCACCTTCGCTCCCCTTTTCGCTTTCAGCCGGCGATGTAGTAGACCGTGGTCCCGAGGAGTCTGTGCTTTCGCCCATCTGATCCAGGTCTGTCTCTGAAAGGCTGTATCTTGAACTGGGGCTTGCTGATCGCAGCTTGGAGGTAGCTTTAGCTTTTGATTCTTTTAAACCCCCCTTCTTGTTGGCCATGTTTATATGTGCTTACATATACTGTAGCAGTCCCTCTCGGGTTGAATAAATACAGGATATCTCAGGATAATAAGCAAATAATATGAAAAATAACACCACTGCTAGCAGAGCTCCACTTCAGACGTCCATCTTTCGCATCGGACGAGACCAAAAGTACTGTAAATAATTAATCATTAAATTCAGGAAACATAACATTGAAGAACCCACATAGAAGGGGCTAGAGAAAAAATATTATTTTAAAAGAAAAAAAATCTCAAAGTGCAAAATTTGTAAAAAGCACTAAAGATATATTGATCAATGGATGAATAATTATACATTATTATATAATTAAGTGCTAAGAGTGTGAAAAGCTATCTTCATTAACAAAAAAGAATTCCTATTTCTCATATATCTTACAACATATCAATAAGCCAATGTTCAGTAGTATAGGACAAGGTGGGCATTGCCCATTTTACTAGGCATTCAGTGACAAACTAAGCCTGTTAAACAAATTTAACAAGGACATTCATCTGCATCCTCACCCTTTCATCCATTTGCATTCAAGAGCAAATGGCTGAACTTTGGCTCCATCATCACTTTGGTCCGCTCTGTACCTGATAACAAAAGAGTAAATCAAATTTGAGCTGACATCTCTATTGAGGCTACTTCAGACAAAAAAGGTGTATAAATGAACATTCATATAATGCTTGTAACTGCAAACTGAACTCTGGCTGGATGTGACAGACAATATAACACTCCAATAATCAAGCACTGGATATATATCTGTAAGGAACCTTGATTTAATTACCAAAGTTTACACCTTCTGCTTTTATAAGGTCCATTCTTTTTGGGGACCAGAAAGCTATGAGGAAACTGAAAAGCTGACAATCTGTTTTGTTTGTGTGCTGAAAGCTTTGGGGTAAGACGCCATCCACTCTCTCTGGAGCCAAAAGCTCACAAACTTTCTTTGGCAGGACACTGGAGATAAACACCCTGATTTAGCTCTAAGATCCACTCTGCCAACCCATTCTATGTATAAGTGACGGAGTCCTGTCTGAGATGACTGGAAAGCAGCCATTACTTCAACAAGGGAACTTCAACTCCTATAATCTTGTGCCAGAAAGAGTAATAGTTTTCTCTATGAAATTACATAGGACACTGCAAAGAGCCTATCAGCAAACTGAGAAAGGAAGAATAAGACCATACTATGGAAAAAGGACCCTGTAAGCAACAAATTCGTCTTTGATGTGAAGGCATCTTGTATGGTTTTACTTATTTTTAAGACTGGTGTTGCATTACTCACACAAAGCTTACTGAATTTAATGTATAATTGCATACATATCCCTTGGTTGATAACAAAAACCTTTTAGATAGCATGTCTGTGATATATATGTTCTTACCTTGTCTGTGAGAGACTATACATATGAAGTTGAAGTATCATGCTTTTTTAATTTGTTGGAATACTTTGTGCACACTCCATTATTATTACTTACTTATTTGGTGAGATACAATTGGTTACATTTCTTTTTGCTTTTCCATTTGGGGAACAAGCGGGTGAGTTGATATTCTAAAGGTCATACAGTGCCAGTAGCATAATTTGAACCCACTACCTCAGGGTGTGAAGTCCAAAGCCTCAACCACTATGCCACATTGCCTGCATCCACAGAACCACTGGCATTAATAGAAGCTCTCAAACAAGATAGAATATTTTTTTCTCAAAAATAAGCATATTTTATAAGTGTAAAAATATTAGTCCCCATTATCTAACAAAATATATTAATTGTACATTTCACAGTATACAGTAGACTGATTTCTTAAATTTCCTTAAATCTCCTGCTTTGTGTGTGATGCTGTATAGATAGTCTCTGAACTCCAGCAAACCTGAGGTGGTTTAAACAGGTTTTAAAATGTACAGGCAGATGTATCATATGGAATCATTATCACCTAAAAGTAAAAGCAAATCAGCAACTGTATCACATTGCGTGATGCATAATATTACTGTATTATTTGTTCATACATACCATATCATTATCATATTAATGTCATGCAAAATGTTTTTACCATTTAAGAACAGAAATGTACAACTTCATTGTAAAACTAATACTAATACTATGCTAATACAGTGTTACCACTTTAGGTTTCTACTTCTCCTCACCTAATTTGTAACCTCTAACAGAGCTGTCCTTCTTCACATCCTTTCATTAATATTAATTTATGATGTCTGCTATTGAGAATATCATACAACAGACTCTGATTACAGCATACTGTTTCAAGCATTCTGTCTTGGACTACTGCACCATGCCAAAAAGGTTAGCTAAGTGGTGCAAGTGATTAGCACTGTAACCTTACAGCTCCACATTGTCAGGCTAATCCCCAGCCTAGTGTCCGTTTGGGTGGGATTTGCACATTCTCACTATATGAAGATTCTGCATTTACTCCTACATGCAAAATGTGTTATGCTACTTGGTAACACTAAGTTGTCCCAGTATAAGTAAGTTTGGAGATGTGTGTGAATACAGCCTGCACAGGTCTGGTGTTCCATCCATGTTTTGCTAATGTTTGCTATTCATTTTATTACAAGAACTTGATCTGGGACTCTGTGAACCTTGTAAAGGACTACATGGGTTCAAAAGCACATATATTTTCTGCACATATGCACGTTAATGATAAAATCTAGCTGAAAATATACTTTACATAGAAATGTTCTTAAAGAAAAACAGTGTCAGAGACAATCAACGTATAAAGTTGAAAAGTAAAGGATAAAGTCTCCTTATCTCCTTTTCTGTTCACACTGTATACCTCTCACAATAAATATAACACCAAGGCATGTCACTTGCAGAAGTTCTCAGATGATTCTGCACTTATGAGGTGTACTGATAAAGGGGATGAAACCGAGTATATAGGAGTCAGGTAGAGAAGTTTGTTTCATGGTGCAAAGAGAAGTGTCTGCATCTTAACATCAGGGAAACCAATGAACTGGTTATTGACATTCACAGCACCAAAGAACCTCAATGTCTGGTCACTATTTAGGGAGTGGATGTAGAGGTGGTCTACTGCTACTAGTACTTGGGGATCACACTAAAGAAAGGTGGGACTGGTCCCTGAACACAGAGGAAATATATAAGAAAGGGCAAAGCAGACACTTTTTCCTTAGGAGACTGCGCTTCTTTAATGTGGAAAGTGACATCCTTCACATCTTCCTTAACTCTGTGAAGGCCAATGCAATTTTCTAAGCTGTGGTGTGCTGGACTGATAACTACACTTTATGAGAGGCCCACCAAATCAACAAGATAATTAAAAGGGTAAGCTCAGTTACAGGGCACACTCTGGGCCCCCTGGAGGTCATTGCAAAGGAAAGAAATAAAAGAAAACTGAGTGCCATTATGAACAATGCTGCACATCCTCTCTCTGACACACCAACACTGAGGACTTTCAGCCAATAAATTATTCAACAAAAATATGCATAATGCATCTCTGTGACCATGACTGCCGTTAGAAATTTTCTTTTCTTTATAAATTTTTCTTCCTTTTTAGTCATTCTGGTGTGTGTTCAGACCATAATGTGAGCTCATTTATTTACTTACTTATCTACCTACTTATGCATTTATTTATTTATTTAAAGTGCTTCTGAAATAAGCCAAATTTTATCCTGGGGACAAACAAAGTCTATCTAAACTTCCTCCATTAATGTTAGCCATGTTTGAAGAAACAAAAGACAACAACAGTTTTCTACCCACAACCTACAGCAGACACTGAAAATCACTCTTTGGAAAGTGCATCTTATTGACCATAAAACTGAGAAATTGTTGCCTATACTAACATCACCAAACTGTCAAACTAAAAGGCTGCTATCATCAAATGTTTGCTGCTGTTTGCTGAAATAACTTTCATACTGGATTTAACCAGGAAAAAACCATGAACATACCCATTGACTTAAAAGAAGGCTTAAAGATCTTTTTAAAGTCAATTTGTCATTTTCATGAAAATCACTATACAAGAGTTCAATTGAAGGGTAACACTTCACCTCTGTCTAGCGGGAAGAGTTAATATAGTTTGTGATGGACAGCACGCATCCTGTCTGGGATGGGGAAGGATCAATACCCTTCTGGGAAGCCAGTGTGATGCAAAACAGGGAGGGCAGCCTATCAAGACTACATGCTCCCCAATACACTAGCTGGCAACATTCATTTATTTATTTGGCAAATTATTTTATTCAAAGTGACTTACAAAAGAGGTAAACATAACTGAGTAACATTAGGCTAGGGCCTGTTTGTTCTGCAAGTGTAGTAGGACAGATAACAAAAGATGATTGCCACAAGTGAACAGATGTAATAACTAATAAATATACAATTAAGAATTACAATCAATAAATCAAATAAACTTAATGTAACAAATCAACCAACAGTATGCAAGGTCACAGAGGTAAGGTTGTTTTTTTTTTTCAATCAATTAGATATTCACAGCAGGCTGGGTTTTCAATTACTTCTTAAATACAGTACATTGAAGGAGACATCAGTTCGGATTGAGGTAGGTAGCTTGTTACACCAATTAGGAACTACACAGTAAAAGAGTCTGGCTTGAAACTTGGCATCACACAGAGGTAGCATCACCAGATGCTATTGACTGGCAGATCTGAGTGGGTGAGAAGGAGCATAGCACCTTACCAGTGTCTCCATATACAAAGGTGCTGACCCACTGACTTCTGTAGGCAAGTATCAGGGATTTGAACTGGATGTATGCTGCTTCAGGGAGTCAATGTAGTGACGTGAAGAGAGGAGTGACATATACCCGTGTCTGCTGGTTAAATACAAGACAGGCTGTTGCATTTTGGATCATCTGCAGTGGCTTGATAGCACATGTGGGTACTCCTGCCAGAAGTGAGTTGCAGTAGTTCATACATGACAAGCCCAAATGCTGGAACAGAGGTTGTGCTACATATTCTATCAGATAAAATCTGATCTTGCGGATGTTGTACAGCATAAACGAGAAACTGTAGAAATGTAGTCAGAAAAAGATAACAGCTCATAAATCACCACCCCAAGGTTGCGTACTGACTTGGCAGGACAGACTGGCTGGCAAGGATAACATGAAGCTTGGTTTTTGCCAGGTTGAGATATTACTAAGACAAGCAGAGACTCTTGCTGATAATGTGTTGGTTGTCCTTAAGAGAGAAAGACAGGAACAGCTGCATATCATTAACATAACACTGATAAGAGAACCCATGGGATTAGATGGATGGAGCAGAGTGAGGTGGTGTACAGAGGGAAAAATAGAAGACCCAGCACCGAACCTTGGGACACCCTTGTGCATGTCTAAAGGAGCTGCTCGACTAAAACTATCGGATCAGATCAGAGAGGGTGGTAAGAAGGATGTTGTGGCTGACCCTCTCTAAGGCAGCGTAGAGTTCTTGAAGGATCAGGACCGATGACATGTTGGTAGCTCTAGCAAATTGTAGGTGGTTGACCACTGTCAGTAGAGCCATCTAAATTTGGATGGTTCCTCTGAAGCCAGTCTGGTTGGTATCGAGCAATCCATTCTGTACAAAGAAGGAAGGGAAATGGTTAGAAACAGAATGTTCTAGTGTTTGGGAAAGAAAGGAAAGACAAGAGACAGACCTATAATTGTTACAGTGCATCCGGAAAGTATTCACAGCGCATCACTTTTTCCACATTTTGTGATGTTACAGCCTTATTCCAAAATGGATTAAATTCTTTTTTTTCCCTCAGAATTCTACACACAACACCCCATAATGACAACGTGAAAAAAGTTTACTTGAGGTTTTTGCAAATTTATTAAAAATAAAAAAACTGAGAAATCACGTGTACATAAGTATTCACAGCCTTTGCTCAATACTTTGTTGATGCACCTTTCACAGCAATTACAGCCTCAAGTCTTTTTGAATATGATGCCACAAGCTTGGCACACCTATCCTTGGCCGGTTTCGCCCATTCCTCTTTGCAGCACCTCTCAAGCTCCATCAGGTTGGACGGGAAGCGTCGGTGCACAGCCATTTTAAGATCTCTCCAGAGATGTTCAATCGGATTCAAGTCTGGGCTCTGGCTGGGCCACTCAAGGACATTCACAGAGTTGTCCTGAAGTCACTCCTTTGATATCTTGGCTGTGTGCTTAGGGTCGTTGTCCTGCTGAAAGATGAACCGTCGCCCCAGTCTGAGGTCAAGAGCGCTCTGGAGCAGGTTTTCATCCAGGATGTCTCTGTACATTGCTGCAGTCAACTTTCCCTTTATCCTGACTAGTCTCCCAGTTCCTGCCGCTGAAAAACATCCCACACCATGATGCTGCCACCACCATGCTTCACTGTAAGGATGGTATTGGCCTGGTGATGAGCGGTGCCTGGTTTCCTCCAAACGTGACGCCTGGCATTCACACCAAAGAGTTCAATCTTTGTCTCATCAGACCAGAGAATTTTGTTTCTCATGGTCTGAGAGTCCTTCAGGTGCCTTTTAGCAAACTCCTGGCGGGCTGCCATGTGCCTTTTACTAAGGAGTGGCTTCCATCTGGCCACTCTACCATACAGGCCTGATTGGTGGATTGCTGCAGAGATGGCTGTCCTTCTGGAAGGTTCTCCTCTTTCCACAGAGGACCTCTGGAGCTCTGACAGAGTGACCATCGGGTTCTTGGTCACCTCCCTGACTAAGGCCCTTCTCCCCCGATTGCTCAGTTTAGATGGCCGGCCAGCTCTACGAAGAGTCCTGGTGGTTTCGAACTTCTTCCACTTATGGATGATGGAGGCCACTGTGCTCATTAGGACCTTCAAAGCAGCAGACATTTTTCTGTAACCTTCCCCAGATTTGTGCATCGAGACAGTCCTGTCTCAGAGGTCGAGGTCTACAGACAATTCCTTTGACTTCATGTTTGGTTTGAACTGTCAACTGTGGGACCTTCTATAGACAGGTGTGTGCCTTTCCAAATCATGTCCAATCAACTGAATTTACCACAGGTGGACTCCAATTAAGCTGCAGAAACATCTCAAGGATGATCAGTGGAAACAGGATGCACCTGAGCTCAATTTTGAGCTCCATGGCAAAGGTTGTGAATACTTATATACATGTGCTTTCTCAATTTTTTTATTTTTAATAAATTTGCAAAAATCTCAAGTAAACTTTTTTCACGTTGTCATTATGGGGTGTTGTGTGTAGAATTCTGAGGAAAAAATGAATTTAATCCATTTTGGAATAAGGCTGTAACATAACAAAATATGGAAAAAGTGATGTGATATGAATACTTTCCGGATGCACTGTAACTTGGGATGGATCAAGTGTTGCTTTTTCAAGGAGTTATCAGAGTGTGTTTGAAGATGGTAGAAAATGTGCCTGACCTAAGTGTTAATGATGTGTGGAATTACAGAGATGAGTGGGGGTGCTTGGGGGTGGCCTGGAAGAGATGTGAGGGGATGGGGTCAAGTGGACAGGTAGTGGGGTGATTGGAGTGGAGGTCGGAAACATCAGTGGCAGGATGTGGAGAGAATGTTGGATGATGCTTCGGAGGAGGAAAATAGGTGGCAATGAAGGTGAAAACTGACTGCTGATAGCAGCCACCCTTTGCTGAAAAAAAGTGGCAAAGTCATCAGCAGGCAAGGAGATTTGGGGAGGAGGGTTAAAAAGGGAAGTGAAAGCAGAGAACAGAGAACATGTGTTGGTGGACCTGTTAATTCTGCTCTGATATAACCTTATCTTAGCATTGATGGTGGCTGAAGAAAATGATGCAAAAAGGGATTGGTTCTTAGCCAAGTCTGCCTGAGCGTTTGACCTCCTCCATTTCCTTTCGGCTCTCCTAAGCTCAGTCCGTTGATTGTGGAGTGCTTCAGAAAGCCAGGGACAGGAGGGTCTTTCACATGCAGGCCTGGAAGAGAGAGGACAAACATTTTCAAGACAGGAGGACAGAGTCAAGCATAGGGTGTCTTTGGCAGTACTGGTGTCAAGAGAGGAGAAGTGGTCAGGAGGAGGTAGAACAAAGGAAACTATATAAGAGAAATGTGTGGAAGAGGAGAAATGGAGGGGTCAGTGAAAGGAAACAGTGGGGGAAGAAGAAGAGTGAGAAGAAGGAAACAGGGAGAACTGAATGAAGAAGTGGTCAGGTGTGTGTACAGAAGTTACATTTGTGGGGTGCAGCTGTGAGAGAGAACAAAATCAAGCAGATTGCCAGCCTTGTGAGTTGGTGGGGTATGGAACTGTGTGAGGTTGAAGGAGGAATGAAGAATGAAAAAGTCAGCAGCTGGAGGGCTATCCAGATGGATGTGGTCCCCGAGATTTAGAAGTGAGCTTCTGTCATATGGGAGGGAAGAAAGAAGTCCATCCAGCTCATCAAGAAAATTAGCAAACCTGGAGTGCGATAAATAAAAAGAAAGTTCATGTTAATTGGAAAGGAGACAGTAATTGCATGGTATACAAAAGTAGTGAAGTTGCATACATTACGTAGGAGAGTGAATCTCCAGCTCATAGGCATTAGGATACTTGTCCCCCTACTCCTACCAATGGAGCACCCATCCCTATCAATGGAGTGCTATCAGTGTTACTGTATTTTCTGGTCAAATCCATTTTTCTATCAGAGATACCACTTGAAGACCCCTTTGGGTGGCGAAAGCTGGAAATAAAGTCTGCTTTGTTGACTGCATACTGACAGTTCCACAAGTCAAAGGAGAAGAAGGTGTCTGAAGTGTTGGTTTACGCAGCGGACGAAGGTGGTCTGGATTTCTCCCTTTCCTGCTAAAGGGGCGAGTGAAGCATCTTGTGTTATTAATGGAATATTGTTGACACATGCTGAAAAAGACATTGAAAGAAAAACAAAAAATATTACCTTATTCAAGCAGGAGTGACTGTTACCTTGTCTGGTGTCCTTGCTTGGTGGACTCTCACAGGTTGACTCGCAACGTTTACACAAGTAGTTCTTCACACAGTGTTTTAGCAATAGTGCCTTAAGTCGCCTTAAGTAGGGTGCAGCAGAGTGAGTTCAGTTGCAAATCTTGAATGATTTAGCAACACTAACGAAAGGGGCAGCACTCATTAAACAGATCGAAACCATGCAGTAAGCAGGCAAACAAACAAAGATGCAATTGAAATGCACAAGTACAAATCACTAATAGAAATCTAGACCTGAAGACACTTACCTCTCTTGAAACAGACACCCATAAACCCAGAAGTTGCTGTAGTCCCATGGGGCAGCCTTGTCGTGCTTATTTTTAAAAAAAGCTTGATTCTGTTATAAGGCTTGTATATACAGTACAGGCCAAAAGTTTGGACACACCTCCTCATTCAATGTGTTTTCTTTATTTTCATGACCATTTACATTGGTAGATTCTCACCGAAGGCATCAAAACTTTAAATGAACACATGTGGAGTTATGTACTTAACAAAAAAAGGTGAAATAACTGAAAACAAAATAGCCACCCTTTGCTCTGATTACTGCTTTGCACACTCTTGGCATTCTCTTGATGAGCTTCAACAGGTAGTCACCTGAAATGGTTTTCACTTCACAGGTGTGCCTTATCAGGGTTATTTAGTGGAATTTCTTGCTTTATCAATGGGGTTGGGACCAGCAGTTGTGTTGTGCAGAAGTCAGGTTAGTTGGACGATCATTTATTTTTCAACAGGACAATGACCCCAAACACACCTCCGGGCTGTGTAAGGGCTATTTGACCAAGAAGGAGAGTGATGGAGTGCTGTAAATGGTCATGAAAATAAAGAAAACACATTGAATGAGGAGATGTGTCCAAACTTTTGGCCTGTACTGTATGTGGATGGCAAAAAGACCACATTTTAAAAAATTAACATTTCAAAGCAAAAAGTGGTATGGCATGAGATTACCTTCAGCTGTACTACTGGGTTGAGAATATCCATAAATGGAGACAATAGTACAACAATGAATTAATGGACAGATACTGCTGGACAGAATTTACATTAATAAGCTTCAAAGTTCTCTGTCTCCCTGTCAATTTAAACAAATCTGTATCTTTATGTGTACTCCTTATGTAATTACTACTTTGTAGAATTTATACTTGCATTTTACCTGAGAACCAGTCATAGTGAAACACAGTGAAAAGTGCTACACAAATATAAACAATTAAATTGAATAGAATTAAATTTAATAGAAAGAAAAAGAAAGTGCTGAATCTGCACCAACTTGGCTGGAACTGCAAAGAAAAACATGGAGTCACCCTGTTTGCTCTTCTCTGTACTCCAGTCATGAATAATTATTTCCAATTTGCTTGCAATAAAATTGTGCTACAATCACTCAAAATAATGAATGTAGAAAAAACTTTAAGGCAGGGGTGTCGAACTCCAGTCCTGGTGGGCCAGAGTGGCTGCAGGTTTTCATTATAACCCTTTAACTAATTAGTGACCAGTTTTCACTGCTAATTAACTCCTTTTCCCTTCATTTTAATAGCCCTGTTTTTAAGGATTCAGTCCTCTGAATTGATTTGTTTCTTTATTAAATGACAGCTAAGCAGAAATGAGATGTGAAACAAGATTACAGATGACTTTGTTCTCCAAACTCTAACCAATTTCATTCCAACCAGTTTCTTAATGAGAAGCCGATTCTTGTCATTCATTAAACCCGCTATTTAATTCTGTGGCCTGTTGCTGCTCTCATTCTGCCACAGTAGACATTTACAAAACAGTTCATCTTCTAGTTTTTCTAAGAATGCCATCAAGATGTTATGGTGACCTGAGCAGATAAGCCTTACCGAGACCTACACCTTTCTTTATTTTCAGATATTGTGTGAGGGGCAGAGGTGAGCTGGTAATGTGGTGGCTTGTTTTGTGTCTCATTATTGTTTGGCTGCTATTTAACAAAAAAGGAAAAACTAAGGGGCCTGAGACAAGTTAATTAAAACTAAGGCAAAAAAAAACTTAATTAGCAGTAAAAACTGGTCACTAATGAAGAAGATCATTAGAATGAAAACCTGCAGCCACTGCGGCCCTCCAGGACTGGAGTTCGACACCTCTGCTTTAAGGAAAAGACATTTCTGTCTTTCAAGCCCTCCTCATTTGCAAAGTATTTAAGTCTTAGAAGTCATTAGGAATCTCAACCTTTAGAGATCTTTATGTGCTTGCGCCTTTTGATTAGCTTGATTGTAAATATGGAATTCTTTCAACACATGCATTATTGTTCTATTTATAAGTTAGGAACTTTTTAAAAAAGAATTATCCCAATTTTGCTAATCTTTCACCAATGCTCATACTTACTGTAATTCAGCTGGAAAGTGTACACCAGACACACTTCTTCAAAGCACAGTATATCAGGGATTGGACCCTGATTGAGAACAATGTCAGACAAATGTTTAGAGACTGTCCAAAATGAATGTGTTCAAGAGCCTGAAAAGGTTTGCTGCTCTGGTCTGGGTTGGTACCTGCCTAGTTAATGATACCAGCCTCTGTTACCCTGAACTAAATTAAATAGAGCTGGGAGAATGAATGAAGGAATCATTTTCAGTGTTTGTGCTCACACCTTGAATTTGAAATGTAGTGCTGATTTTAACCACATGTACAGTTTTAAAAAAGCAGATCAACTGTGTCAACATATTCAGTAACATACCAATTTAAAAATGAATTAATATTTCAATAGCTTATGTAGTTGGGTAAGCCCATGGAGACTTAATGACCAAAGTTAAAAAAGAAAAAAAGAATGCTAACCAGCAAAGAACTACACCCATTAGAATGTTACAAAAATGTAAGCTCCTGTCGCACCCTACATACAGTAACTGTGCTTGATCTTATTCAGGAAAAGATCCCAGTCGCCCCATGGGAGAAAGACCTTCCGAGACTAAGGTCATAAAGATTATGAAACTGTTTCCGGACAAAGGCAGAACTTCAACAACAATTGTGTGGAGCTTCCACCTGCAGCTGAAGTCACTTCAATACACATGTAATTTGTGAGCGTGCCCGTGTCAATCAAACACAGGAAGCTCTGCAGTTTACTTGTGACTTTACGCTGTAGGAAGATATGTAAATAATTCAAGGTAGATAACATTCAATCTGGATTTTATATAAGTAACATACAAATGTTTTTATATAAAGATCATCACAAAACATAATCACAAACTGGACTTTGCATGATACCTTGGCGAGCTCTGTAAGCCGTGCTGTTTTGTTGAAGGACATGCATGTGGCAGATTCACTGACAGGATGACGCAGAACCTCTTACTGCACCCCAACAGTGCCATCTTTTGCATTTACGCCTGCTGCAGCTGCTTTGTTCTTATATGTGAGTGGACGTTTCTTGCGGGGATGGCTTCTGTTCTCTTTTTCCAATGTAGAACCCTCGTCCTCATCTGAGATTCACCTCTGTTATAGCACGTCTTTATTTGAAAACAGCAGTGTCAGATCGGGGGAACCTTGAACGCGACTGTTAAAATAAAACTGAATAAAAAAAAAAAATGCTAACTTTTACAAGTACCATACATTTACACTGGCTGATTACAGACTCAAATCAAATGTTTGTTTTTATTGTATAATAGTATCAATAAGAGCAGCTCACTACTCCAAACGTTAATTTTGGAATGCGGGAAGTCTGTAGTAGAGCAGTGGCACCAAGTACCACATCAGGATACTGAGAAGAGAAACTGAATAGGGGAGGGTAAGTAACAGTTTATAAATATTGTATTATTTATAATTTATTACTAATGACTAACAACAGAGATGCAGTATACAAAGCTACTCTAATTGGCAGGTCTAGTCAGGGTATGCTATCAGCCTGGACTTAAAGGCTGAGAGTGGAGGGGCACCTCTTATAGTATCAGGCAGACCATTCTACAGCTTCAGCACCTGGGGCCTCATGTATAAACAGTGCGAACGCACAGCAATGTTGCGTAAGAACGTTTCCACGTTCAGATCGCGATGTATAAAAACCTACACTTAGTGTAAAGCCACACACTTTTCCATGGTACCTCATACCCTGTCGTACGCAAGTTCTCTACTCAGTTTTGTAGACTGGCGGCACCCAGTGTCAAAGCAGTGCTAGTGTTCCTGTGTGGTTACCCTTTATTTCTTAGAACCACATTCCTGACGCGGCTTTATAAATACACTAAAACTAACCGCATATTGTTTATTAGTGTAATGCATCTGATTGCAATTAACCTGTAACACTATAATGGCCCAGGGAATAGCCGTAGTATTCCAAATACCATAACTGCTTTAGCGTTGTTACTCTCACTGCACCTTCTTCTTCTTCTTCTTTTTTTCTTTCAGCTGCTCCCTTTAAGGGTTGCCACAGCAGATCATCTTTTTCCATATTACTCTCACTGCACCAGTCGGAGTATTTATATCACTATATCTGAGTGGGGAATCACAGCAGCAGCTGATCGGAAAGAGAATTATCAGTATACAGCATCAAACACACACTGCCTCAGTCACAGCAAAACATTTCAAACCCTTTCCTGTACGGACCTCGCGGTTCAGAAACAGTTTCATCCCAAGAACTATAAACGCACTCAATCAATTGCTCCTTGTAGAACTGTTTGTACTTATAAGTATAATCACCCCACTGTAAACTTGCACTACAGTTATAATATTGCACAACCTGCGCCACTTTGTAAAGTGCGTATTTACATATGATGACAATATCATTTTTAAGATGAAATACAGCAAAATATGTTGATTATATTATACAGATAAAACTTTAACTTCATTTAAATAATCTGTATTGTTAATGATTAAACATGTGAGGACACGGTGCCGCAGCGCTAGCAAGTTCACGTATTGCTCCTGCCTTGCGCTGTATATTTGCTGAGGCTGGTGCGACACTGGAAGGATAGACGGATAGAATAATTAAACACATACTACGAAGATATTTCAATGTTCCTTAAAAGTTTTGAAGAATTGTCATTGTAAGCTTACAGGTGGCTTAACGTCTATTACAGAGCTGATTGTGTGGCGATTGGGTATTTGGGGAAAGAAAAGTAAGGACAGGAATTGGAGGTTAGTACGTTTGAAAGAGACAGTACTGCTGCAATAAATTATTTCATTGAAGGTCGCGCATGGCGCAGGAAGCATCTTGTGTGAGACATGAACAATCACTGCGCCATCGTGTTCCCATGTTAAATAACATGCTTTCATTCCAATCATCATGAAAATGATATCACGTATACATCTCAGTATTTTAATTATTCAGCGAGCTGTATATCACGAATGTAATGGATTCTGTTACTGTCGGAGACAGAGAAAGAACGGAAGCACGTAGTGATTCACACACATAGAGCACATTGAAGATCAAATACAAAACAAAGCATTTAACATGCTACTTTAGTTATGATGGGATTTGAGAATCTAGTAAATTAAATGATTTTAAGATGAAGTTTATGATGTTCTACTTCAATGACAAAATAAACTACATGATTAAAGTGGAAATTTCAAGATTAAAGTTGACATTTCGTGCTTTTTTCCCACTGTGTGTCTGTACTCTAATAAGCTCAGATGGTGGGCTACAACTCCCCTTTTCACGGTAACTTTGATATGTGACTTCTTTTTTATTTTGGCACTGTGCGACTTTGTGAAGTTGAGCTTTCGAGTTTCTCTGACACGTTATGTCACTCGATCCACTTCCTTTTGTTGATTATACCACTGTTTAAACCAACGAAATTCTTATATTTTCCCCTGTGCTTTTCCCATTGTCTTTTCACAGAACGCTGAGCTTAAGGGCTATTTATATTGATTTGCATATTCAAAGAGGCGTAATTCTGGGAGGAATTGGGGCGGGACAGCAGGCGCGTGCACATGCGTTACTTTTCACGCTGACCGGGATTTATGTAGCGGAAGAACGTGGAAGCTGGAGTACGCACAGATTCCTGCATCTGGATTTTTCTGTGCGTAAGCACATTTCGGCTTTTGTGCTTACGTCATGTTACAGTGCGAATTCTACGCACAACATTATGCATGAGGCCCCTGGTGACTAAAAGCTTGATGTCCCACTGTTTGTTTTTGTTAATTCTTGTAATCAGTGCAAATAGATTCTTGTTTATTGCATTACTCACAGAAAATAACTACTTAAAAAGCAAAAAGAGTGCAAAGGCAACTTTTCATGAAGCGGTGGCTGCAGCACTTTACTCAGATTGATCCAACTTCGCCATACCCTAAGGGCTGGGGTTTCTGCTACACAGCAGAAGCTACAACCAGATTGAGCAGTGAGCTGAAAGAAGAGAGCAATGAGTTAGGGTCTTACTAGGGTTTTTAAAGGAAGGAATTGAGGTTTTGCCATTAGCTTCTTGGGTGCACATTAGCCCATCCTTTTAAGGCTGACCTTTGGTGCAATGTCCTGTCCCTCAAGGCTGCCAGCCCTTGAGATATGGGTCTTTGTTCGAACTTTAGTATCTAGCTTATCTAGCTTATAACTCTGAGAGCTATCCTTAAATGTTACTTGGTCTGTGATCGATCATCTTATCAGAAGAAGACGTGGAGTTTGCATTACAGAGATCAGCTCCAACAGGTAAACCAAGACTTTTTAGATGGTATTAAGAATGTCTGGCCCTGGCTTTTATGCCAGGACTTGTGGTCTAGCCATAGCAAAACATGAACAATGTCAGTCTGTCCCACAGGCCATCATAAATAAGATTTTGATTCTCTGCAATGGGAAGACGTGAGCCAGGAGGACAAGCAGTAAATGCCTGTCACACTTGCCACAACACTTGATGTATAGTATAATAATTCGCTCCGTTTATGACACAGGAAGCATTTAGCCAATTCTCCCTTTAACTGATGCTTTAAGCATGTATGTTATCTTTGATAGTTTGGCAATAGCCTTTTGTGGCAGTTGCTTGTTTTGTGCACCTTCTGCTTAGTTATTTTTCTTATAATTAATTATTTTTTTGCTGCAGATTTTCTTGCATTCACCCATCTGTTATCTGTAATGTCACATGCACAAATTATTTTTTTTCTTGTTTAAAAATTAGATATAGTTTGGCTGACTTTGTGGAGAGGGCTCTTTGGGTTTGGTGGCCCTGCAGGGGCTTCCACTATATCAGTGTCTACTTTTGAGCATGTTTGTGAGTCATAGAAAATGGCAAAGCAAGTCACCTCTAAGATAAAGATAAATTGATGCCTGAGAAGAACTGTCAAATATTTAGACCTGAATGGATTTCAAAGGCAGAACTATGTGCAAGAACTAAGCAGGGCAACATTACGACTAAAGTCAAGTGACATAAATGGGGTTGGATAGAGCATTTAATTCATAACGGAGACAATATACCCAACAAAAAAGTACTTTACTAAAATCCAAGAGAATAGAAAGACCATCTCATACTTGGTAAAGGATAATTGTAAAAGAAGCAAGTAAATTTAGAGAATCATGAGATGAAATAGAACAATTGTAAACAGTCAGAATGGCTTTAGAGCCCAGTACTTCTTGCAGGATTGACAAGAACTATTATTATTATTATTATTATTATTATTATTATTATTATTAACATATGGAGTAGCACAGTCCAAATCAACATTGTGTCTTTCACATTTTTTGCTTTCCATATCCTCTGAAGAAGCCCCAGTGATGCAATGTCAGAAAAACTACTATATTGGAATGCTCAGCGTAGCAAAACGTTTAGTCTAAAATCTTTTGAAAATGTACTCCCATCTTTTACTCAGCTTTGCCCAGGCTCATGCAAGGCATAGCCCTTCAAAGGACCTTTAACTGGAGTAAAACAGGCTTGAAAAAAAGATAGATGGATTTTAAAACAAAGAATTAACATACAGGATGTCCAATTAACATTATATATTCAAAATGTTTGACTTTATGTCTTTTTCAGCACGACACCTTACAACATGAAACTCAGGACACACTTATCACTGTGCTTAAAGCAACATAGATTTTAAGAAGTGTGCCTCTAGAGGGAAAATGAGACTTGTAAAAATTACAAATGAAAACAAAAGGATCTTACAAGGGATTTAAAATTTCAAGACATCTTAGTTACTGCACTATTCTACTTTGTTTTGTGTTTCTGTTTTTGTATCATTAAAATATATTTTAACTAGGGAACTATTGAAGTGAGTAACGTGCATTCAGATTTCTCTCAGTCCATTTTCCATTCATCCTCTTAGTGGTTGGGTGTTTTTGTTTATTCTGCTCTGATGCCTCTGATGTCTTTGCTGATTCATTAATTATGATTTAACTGTTTTTTTTTGTATTGACTCCTGCCTGTTCCTGACCAAGTTCTCCCTTTTCTTGCTGTTTTTTGTCTTCCTTAGATTTCATTTCTCTAAATGACTCGGTTAGCCCTTTGTGACTTAACATATAGCTATACACAAATTTGAAAAGGGAGTTGTTTTCCTTTTATGTAGCAATAAAAAAAATCCAATGGAGTAGGCAAAATGTACTTAATATAATTTCTTAAACTAAGTTACGTAACCTTAATTATAAATTTCTTTATAAGTCAATAAGCCTAACAAAAAGAAAACAAGATTTACTGGGTTGATATAAAAACTTATCACTTGCTTAGATCTCATTTTTTGCAGGGTTTACAAATTAACTCACTATTTTCATACCAATGTCACAGTAAAACTAATGCAGTGTGAAACTGAACATCTCACAAAGGATCATGCAAGGATAAGAATGAGCGGGTTATTAAAATTCTGCTAGAAGGTTGAACAGAATATCAAGAATCATTTTCTGTATTTTCATTAAAAGCATTGTTATTTGGATCACCACTAGTTTTGTATTTGTATCTGATGAACTACCATTATATAAATTTTCCACACTTTTATACAACAACAACATTTATTTAAATAGCACATTTTCATACCCATTTGTATCTCAAAGCACTTAACAATGATAACGAGAATGAAAGTCCATCCATCCATTATCCAACCCGCTATATCCTAACGACAGGGTCACGGGGGTCTGCTGGAGCCAATCCCAGCCAACACAGGGTGCAAGTCAGGAAACAAACCCTGGGCAGGGCACCAGCCCACAGCAGGAGAATGAAAGTAAAAAACTAAAGTGCAATTATTTAGAAAAATAACAGTAAATATCCAGCTTATAATGAAATGCTACGTTCAGATGGCATGAGGGAGAAAAAAAGAAAATCTCCACCCTGTGAAGACACTGGAGAACTTAAACATTGTGAAGACTGACCAGTCCCCTCAGGACTTTTGAACTGGCATTAATATGTCAAGTATTATTTTTTACTGAAATATGTGAATAGCCTTGTTTAAGCTTCTTATTTCTTCCCAGCATCATAGGTGGAACATGCTTTGATCAAGTGGAAGTGGCACAGCGCACCACCACCAGATACAGGAATGATCTCATTAAAAATACAAAATTAGTGACTAGTGACTAGTCTATCAAACAATTGCATTTATAACAACCATCAATTAAATCATCATTATGTTGGGACACTCCAAAATATAAGAAAGGTGCTAAATTGTTCAGAGCCTCACAGGACTACTCCACCCAAACAGTTACTTCATGTTGTTCGTAGTGATGTCCAAGAACGTTTTACATTTTTTCATGGGGAAGAGAAATAAAGTTTCTGATACAACTGGCTTCAAATGGGGTCAATGATGAAAAAGAACAAATGCTATTTAGATGCCTATGAATAAAATCTTACGTTACCCATGTCACAAAATTCACATCACTTACCCGGTTATTTGCTCACAACATCCAAAACATGAGATGTTTTTGTTAAAATATTGTTAAATAAACAGAGCCATACATTTCCTTGAAAGTAAACTGCGCTCAAGCAAATTGAAGCTTCTGAATTTAAGATGCGCCTCCTACCTTATTTACTGGTCAATCTTGTCTCCAGTAAAGCTGAAATTCACATGAACACACTTCACTTTCATGCATTACTCTTGTAGTTCCTTTAAATAGGATGAGGCATTTTTTAGAGTTAATCCTAAAGGACACAAGTAACCATTAAAATCCTTATACTAAGACTGGTCTGATGTGTTCAGATTTTTTTATATTTTATATTTTAGCAGCTTCACTTTGCAGAAACTGCTGTTCAGTTATATAATTTTCTATTTGGTTAAACAGCCCAATCGTCGGTCGACTGAAAGGATCTACCACGTAAATTTATTAAAACCTTGGAAAGACAGGGAGGAGTCTCCCGACACTCGTAGATCCCTCTCCCTATTCACATGCACGTCTGCCCTTAACCTCGGTGACGAGCTGACACCCCTACAGCGGCAGTAGTTAACCCACGCAAATCTGGCCGTCCCCGAAGTAGTGAGCGAATCACCAGGCCGGACTTCGCTGATTGAACACGACATAGTCACGGACCCTGGAGTAATCGTCCGGGAGAGACCCTATAGACTCCCGGAGGCAAAACGCGCTGAAGTGGAACTGGAGGTGCAACGGATGTTGGACATGGATATTGTTGAGGAGAGCCAGAGCCGGACGGCTCCTGGAGGTTCTGTAACGACTTTAGACGATGCCTACCCAATGCCCCGTATAGATGACCTGCTTGAGCGGCTGGGTACGGCTCGATACTTGACTACCCTTGATAAGACGAAAGGGTATTGGCAAATTCCCTTAACGGCATCTGCCAAAGAGAAAACCGCCTTCAGCACCCCTAGCGGACATTGGCAATACAAGGTCCTCCCATTTGGGCTGCACGGGGCCCTGGCGACCTTTTAACGTCTGGTGGATAGAGTGCTGAAGCCCCACCAGTCCTATAGTGCCGTCTACCTGGATGACGTAGTCATCTATTCCGGCACCTGGAAGGAGAATCTATTGCAGGTCTCCGCTGTCCTTGCGACACTAGCTAAAGCCGGCCTCTGCATAAACCCTTGTAAGTGCTTTTTTGGCTTGAAAGAGGCCAAGTATTTAGGCTACCTAGTGGGACGAGGACAGGTGAGGCCACAATGTTCAAAAATCAAAGACATCTTGGAATGGCCCCGTCCGAATACCAAGAGACAGGTACAGGCTTTCTTGGGGTTGGCGGGTACTACCGCCGTTCGCACTCGCTTCTCCGAAGGGCAGCACCCTTGACCAATTTAACAAAGAAGGGTGCTCCCTTATACGTGGTATGAAACGACAAGGCGGAACATGCATTCAGTGACCTAAAAAAGGCCCTAACGTCGGCACCAGTATTAAGGACACCTGATTTTGGTCTTCCTTTTATTCTCCAGACCGACGCTTCGGACACAGGCCTGGGCGCCATGTTGAGCCAAAGCGTCGATGGTGTCGAGCACCCCGTGATGTACTTAAGCCGGAAACTGTTGGACCGGGGCACCGGGTATGCGGCAGTGGAGAGGGAGGCCTTGGCCATTAAGTGGGCAGTGACCCATCTCCGTTACTACCTGTTGGGTCGCGAATTCACTCTGGTGACTGATCACTCTGCGCTTCAGTAGATGTCCCTACACAAAGCGTCGAATCCCCGGGTCACCAGGTGGTTTCTGGATTTGCAACCATATAAGTTCGCCGTTACTTATCGTCGCGGCAACCTTCAGGCCAATGCCGATGCCCTCTCTCGTATTCACGACCTCTCGGTTAGGTCTGCCCGACCTGATGGTTTTGGGCTGAGGGGGTCGTGTCACGCATGCGTGAGTAGGGGACCGCGGACGGACCTTAATACGCTTGGGTAGACATTCGCCGGCAGGGAGTGGCGGGTACTAACATTTCTCCTTTTATTTCCTGCAGAAAAAAAACGCTCCGCCGCCATAAGCCTCATTCTTCCCACAGCACGTTACTTCCGCCCTTTCTCTGTCCATAGTTCCTGACATCATCGATCCCATCATCCCCCACGGTTCCTTCCCAGCATTCCTCCAACTCCGGCTCCTCCTCCATAAAATGTCCGCCGACGCCATCTTTGGTGTCGTGCATATGTGAAAGTTTTGTTTCATGTATTTGACCAGTTGATTTATTTTGCTGTGGAGAATTTTACAGTATACGGGGCCGGAAACCCCAAACCTTTATGCTGTGTCTTGATTCGTCTTTTACAACTGCAATACTCTAGACATCTAAAGACAAAAGTGAGTATTGAATGCTAAGCATCTTGCAGTGATATAAGAGTTATAAGAGCCTTGTTATGTTTCTTAAATTAAAGAACAAAGTCTTACTAATATATTTAATGTCTGATCTAAAATTTAAGTCAAAGTCCATACAGATGCCTAGATTCTTTGCTTCTAGACATATCTGTAAAACTAGAGAATCAAGTTCACATGTTTGATTTTTGTTTTGCTACCTATTAATATTCCTGTTTTTTTTCTTGTTTAGTTTAAGGAAATTACTATTCATCAGTTCTATGGTGCTACTAAGACACAGGATCAGATGATTTAAAACCTGAGGGTCATCTGCTGCTATCAATAAATAAATCTGTGTGGTCCTCACTTTATGTTTTAAAATGATCCAACCTAATGGTAGTTTAGAGACTGAGAATATTAAGGGACCTAAATAAACCCCTGTGGCACACTATAAGTAATATCCTGACTTTCTGAAGTAAAATCACCACAGAATAATTTTCTTCTCATTGTATAGGAGACAAACCAGCTCATGGCAGTGTAAAAAATACCCTCCCACCATCTAAGATCTATACTAATAAAAGGCAAAGCCCTCACTCACTCACTCACTCACTCACTCACTCACTCACTCACTCACTCACTCACTCATCACTAATTCTCCAACTTCCCGTGTAGGTAGAAGGCTGAAATTTGGCAGGCTCATTCCTTACAGCTTACTTACAAAAGTTGGGCAGGTTTCATTTCGAAATTCTACGCCTAATGGTCATAACTGGAAGGTATTTTTCTCCATTAACTGTAATGGAGTTGAGCTGGCAATGACGTGGGGGGGCGGAGTTTCGTGTGACATCATCACGCCTCTCATGTAATCACGTGAACTGACTGTCAACGCAGTGCCTAGAAAACCAGGAAGACCACCAAAAAAGCGCTTAAGAAAACATGCATTATATAATTGAGAAGGCAGCGAAACAATAAGAAGCGAGAGAGTGACATATACTACCATATTCATGACTGCTGCTACCTCGGAAAGAAAGCAAGGTGTAAACCTAAACTTTAAATTAAGTTCATAGACAGGCTACAGCTGGCGTTTCACATGCCCACAGGTAATGCGGGATACAAGTTTAATGAGAGGACGCAGGATATAAACGAGTTTTGATCACTTTATAACTAAGTTAAAATTGTAGGTGAAGGGGTGTGCTTATGCAAATTCCGAGAGACTGTGTTTGTGGGGGATTGACAGTTAAGGCGGGTGGGGGAGTCACGTCATCATCTCCCCTCCCATTCATCTCATTTGGCTCTGAGCTGAGCTCTGCAGCTAACGCCGTCTTCCGAAGCAACTTGGTCAGACTGCCACCAAATACTCACAGAAAAATCCACAAGTTAATACACACGCTGTCTCTATAGAGTTTCTCCACACTGAATCCTCCAGGCACTACTTACAAAAGGTTACATTGACAATCCTGTTACGTTATTTTTAAAATCTTTCCTTTTCTTAGCACAAGCACAGCTGAGAAGCTTCATGCATGTGCTCCATAACGCGTTAAAAATAATGCATTTAATCACACTTTGCATTACAAGCACAGGGGAGCTTTTGTCAATGCATGATTTCCTGGTACACCGATTACTTTGATCATCGCATCCCGATTCATTTTACCCTCGCACCACCTTAGTTTGAGAAGAAGTATGAAAAAATATGAGGTTAACACAGAAAAACATCACCAATTCAAGCTTTATGAATAATCGATTCGCCATCAATAATTGTTTTGGTAAAGCCATCCTCCTTCCATTTTATAATTTTTCCGCCACTAGCCGTGATTAAATGAACGGTAAATAAAGTAAGAGCAAAGCGAGGGTGACTTATTTAGGCAGGCATATATATGACAGCAACACTCATGACAATGTCAATCATGTTACGTTATTATTAAAATGTTTCCTTTTCTTTTTCATTACTTGTTTAACACACTACTTCTCCGCTGCGAGGGGCGGGTATTTTGATATATATATATATATATACATATATATCATATAATATATGAATGACCTCCAAAGCGCTGAGACTTTTGATATCATGAACGTGTGTACAAAAGGGGTCTCCTGCCCTGCAAAAGTCGAGCAGCCAGCGCTGCGTGCATAGCTGTGCCGGCCTTTGAGACGCTGACTGCGCTTCTGCCTTAAGTCAAAGTGAGCACTTTTAATTTTTTTCATCCTCCCCCTGCGCTATAGCCCAGACAAGTGCAAACACGGGACCCCTTTTCTACACCACGGCAAAATAATATTAAGGTGATTCACACTTTCTTTTGCATATACGATTATGAGGTTCTCACCCCGGATTATGAAGACACGCACACGAGTAGAGGACTGACAGTGCCATCACAGCCGATTAATGGCGAGGACGTCTCACCAGTCTACACAAGACCCACGCGACTGTCGCCAAAAGGCGATCATAACGCCAGCGAACACATCTCTCTATACTATATAAAAGGAAAAGGCAACTTTCCTTTCTTTACAACTTTTTCCTTTTATCCCAAACTAAAGCCTTTCTCGCTTAACACTGCAGAGGACACAAAACTAATTTTCTTTAAATGCCGGTAAGGCACATTACCAGAGGCACAAATTTGAACGCTCACATAGAAAATGTAATTTCTATACCACAGCCGTCGTGTAGCGCCTTTCAAAAGGGATCTACTACCGAGAGATGATCCATATATATTTTAGCTGCTGTTAGTTACTTACCTGTTGTGTTACACAGTCTTTAAAATGTAGTTTACCCAAACCACTCCAGTAGTGCTCAATGTACCTGTACTTCTTAAAACGTTAATGTTTTACTGTTTAATAACTTATAGACTATATTTTATTATTTCTCCCTTGCACTCAGTGACCAAAGCTATACACACACATATATAAAAGCTATACACACAAGTATATGTATGTGTATATATATGTATGTATGTGTATATATATATATATATATATATATATATATATATATATATATATATATATATATATATACACACACACACACATACATACATACATACATACATACATACATACATACATAACATACATACACACATATATATAATTTGTGTGTGTGTATGTATGTATGTGTGTGTGTATATATGATGTAGATAGGTATGTATATATATATATATGTGTGTATATGTAGATATGTATATAGATATGTAGATATGAAGATATGTATGTGTATATATATGTGTATATATATGTATGTATGTATGTATGTATGTATGTATGTGTATGTATGTGTGTGTGTGTGTGTGTGTGTGTGTGTGTGTATATATGACAGCAGCAATCCAAGCTGTGAGAAAACACTAAAAGGAGGCGTGTCAGACGTCGTGGTACATTTTCTGATGCAGCTAGACGAAAAAAACTTTGTGACGCTGCCGCCAAATACACAAAACAATTACTTTGACAATCATGTTATATTATTTTTAAAATGTTTCCTTTTCTTTTCATAACTTCTTTAACACACTACTTCTCCGCTGCAAGTATATATATATATATATATATATATATATATATATAAAGGACCGAGGATATATATAAGGGTTGGGGTTTTCCGCCCCGTGATATTGTACACACACAAAAACAGGTCAAAATTATAAACAAAACAGTTCATATGCGCGACGCCGACTCCTGGCGCCGCGCCATTTTATTGGGGAGGAGCCGGAAGTGGAGGAATGCGGGAAGGACCGCAAGGGAGGATGGGAAGGATGACGCCAGGGCAAGATGGCGGAGGAAGGGCGGAAGTATCGCACTGCGGTCAATCCAGGCCTATGGTGCAGGAAGGTCTTTCTTTCTATGAGGAAGCAGAGGGAGAAAGTTAATACCCCAACATTCCCTGGCGCGAATGGTTTCCCAGGTGCTATCGAATCAATCCGCTGCCTCCTACTCGGCGCGTGACACGATCCCCCTTAGCCCAGGACCGCCAGGTCGGGCGGACCTAACCGAGAGGTCGTGGAAGACGAGAGAGGGCATCGGCATTGGCCTGAAGGGTGCCCCGCCGATAAGTGACAGTGAACTTATACGGCTGTAAGTCCAGGAACCACCTGGTGACCCGCGGATTCACTCTTTGTGTAGGGACATCCACTGAAGTGCAGCGGATCAGTCACCAGAGCGAATGCCACCCAGCAGGTAGTAACGGAGGTGGGTCACTGCCCACTTAATGGCCAAGGCCTCCCTCTCCACTGCCGCGCACCGGTCCCCGTCCATCAGTTTCCGCTAAGGTACATCACAGGGTGCTCGACACCATCGACGCTTTGGCTCAGCACGGCACCCAGGCCTGTGTCCGCGCCGGTCTGGAGAATAAACGGAGCCCAAAATCGGGCGTCCGTAACACAGGTGCCGACGTTAGGGCCTTCTTTAGGTCACTGAACGCTGTTCTGCTTTGTCGGTCCACACCACGATAGGGAGCCTTTTGTCAGGTCAGTCAAGGGTGCTGCTCTTCGAGAAACGGGAACAAACCGGCGGTAGTAACCCGCAAGCCCCAAGAAAGCCTGCACCTGTTTCTTGGTATTCGGACGGGCCATTCTAAGATGTCTTTAACTTTGGAGCTCTGTGGCCGCACCTGTCCTTGTCCCACGAGGTAGCCTAAATATTTGGCCTCCTTTAATCCAAAAACACTTCCGGGGTTTATGCGGAGGCCGGCTTTAGCCAGTGTTAGGAGGACAGCTGCGACCTGCAGTAGATGCTCCTCCCAGGTGCCGGAATAGATGACAACGCCATCCAGGTAGGCGGCACTATAGGACTGGTGGGGCCTAAATATAGGACTTGGGGCTTCAGCACTCTATCTACCAGACGCTGAAGGTCGCCGGGCCCGTGCAGCCCAAATGGGAGGACCTTGTACTGCCAGTGCCCGCTAGGGGTGCTAAAGGCCGTTTTCTCCTTTGCGGATGCCGCTAAAGGAATTTGCCAATACCCTTTGTCATGTCAAGGGTAGTCAGATATCGAGCCGCACTCCAGCCGCCAAGGAGGTCGCCAATGCGGGCATGGGGTAGGCATCGAACTTGAGATCTGATTCAGACGCCTAAAGTCATTACAGAACCTCCAGGAGCCGCCTGGCTTGGAGACGAGGACAATAGGGCTGGACCAGGGACTATGGCTCTCTTCAATTATGTCCATGTCCAACATACGCTTCACCTCCAGTTCGACCTCTGCGCTGCTTTGCCTCCGGAGTCGGTAGGGCCTCTCCCGGACGATTACCCCGGCTCCGTGACTATATCGTGCTCAATCAGCGTCCGCCGGGTGACTCGCCACTACCTCGGGATGGCTCGGAGTGTTTGGGCTAACTCCTGCCGCTGCTTGGGGTCAGCTCTCGCCGAGGTTAAGGGCAGTTGTGCTTGCGAAAGGGAGAGTGACCTGGGAGCTGGGAGCTCCTCTCTATCTCCAGGGCTTTAACAGGTTGACATGATAGATCCTCTCACCGGTCGACGCATTGGGCTGTTTCACCAAATAGTCGACGAGTCCTTTCTCTCCTTAACCTCGTAAGGCCCTTGCCAGTGAGCGAGCAGCTTCGAAAGTGGGAGGTCGGACGAGCACCATAACTCGGTCCCCGGGCGAACTCCCTGAGGACGGAGTTGCGGTTGTAACACCGGCCTGCGCTGCTTGCGCACGAGTCACGTGCTCTTTTAGGAGGGGCCTGATCTTTGTGAGTCGGTCGCAGTTGCGCCACGCATCCAAAATGTTAGAGGAGGGAAGAGCCTCGCCTCCCAGCCTTCTTTAGGATGTCGAGGATTCCCCGGGTTGTCGCCCGTATAGTAATTCAAAGGGGAGAAGCCTGTAGAGGCCTGGGGTACCTCCCGTAGGCAAAAGCACGAGCGGGAGGAGCTGGTCCCAGTTCCTGCCGTCCCCGCTGACTACCTTGCGGAGCATCTGCTTAAGCGCCTGATTAAACGCTCACCAACCCGCCAGTTTGCGGGTGATAGACTGACGCTTTCAGGTGCTTTATCTGCAGTAATTTGGCTACCTCCTTGAACGTGATCCGAAGTGAAGGGCGCACCCTGGTCCGTGAGGACCTCCTTGGGTATGCCCACGCGTGAAAACAAATTAACCAGTTCCCGCGATGCTTTTAGTATTAGCGAGCGCAGGGGAACCGCCTCTGGGTACCGGGTGGCATAGTCCACCATGACTAGGATATACTTGTGGCCACGGGTTGAGGGCTCCAGGGGTCCCACCAAATCGACCCCTATCCTTTCAAAGGGGATGTCCACGAGGGAATAGGGACTAGAGGAGCACGGTCCCTCCTAGGAATCTGGCGGGTCTGGCACTCCGGACAGGATTGACAGAACCGCCGGACCTCCTCATTGATCCCAGGCCAGTAAAAGCGGAGCTTAATCCTCTCCAGTGTTTTTTCGGCCCCGAGGTGGGCGCCTAGGAGGTGAGCATGTGCCAACTCGCATATCTCCCGCCGGAAGGTACGCTGAATTAGCAACAACTTCCGCACCTCGCCTCATGGGTAGCCACCGGTACAACAGATCATTCTCAAGGACAAAGAAGGGTTCCCGCGGTGTGGATCCGTCCGCTGTTGAGCTGTTAGGCAGAACGACGCATTCGGCAAAGCGCAGGGAGTCATCATTCCACTGCTCCTCTTAAAGGAGGCCGGCGTGGACCGAAATTGATGGTCCAGGCCGCCGAGAGGGTCTTGGGGCCTGGGCCCGGGAAGAGTTCCTGGCTAGTCCCTTCTCCGCGGAATCTTCCGGTCAAGGTCCGTAGCCACGAAAGGTCCCCGAGACACCAGCCATAGGGCCTGCCCTTGTGCAGCGGCGTGGACGCCGCTGGAGCGGTGCCTTTTCCCCTCATAACAACAGCCAACGAGGCCCCGAGCGCGTAATGGCTTACCGCTGATTCTTTTAGACCAGTCTTGTCCCAAATCACTGGGAAGGGGGTCAGGTAACACAGCGACCGCCATTTGATTGGTTCCCCTTTCCAGGTGACATAACAGTGAGCTGAACGATATGACCTAGTCCCCCCATGCACACAGGTGACCAACAAATGCTGTTTTAACCACTGTTGCGGTAAGACAAAACGGCGAGCAACAATGGTAATGTTGCTGCCGGAATCAAACAAAGCCACCACGGCGCGCTCCATTTAGCAACACCACTCCCAGATTCGACTCGCCAAGGGATGCGGCGGGTACAATACCTCTCCGACGATGTCCAGCTGCAGTCCATAGGCTCCGGGCGATGTGATGGGGCAGTTTGGTAGCAGGTGCCGGTCTCGCCACACTTGAAACAGCGCGGACCCGCCTCTCTCTGGCTCTGGCTGGCGCTTCTGCAGCGCGCCGGGGGCTCGGGGTGGCCGCCCGCCCCTGCGGTTCCCGCGAGCAGGCTTTTCTGACCCCAAGTCGGAGGACCGCCAACTGACGCTCCAGGACGCCGAGGAGGCCCGACATGTTCTGATAGGCGTGTCCCCGACCTGCTGGGCGAGGGAACTGGGCATGCGATTGACCAGGCCTTCACAGGCCACCCGCCGACCACTTTCCGCCTGCCGGGCCTCTGGCCGTAGCCAGCGCCCATCTTGCCCCAGAACTCAACGCCTGGGCGCGAAGGGCTTTTCGGGTCAAAGACCCAGTTCCGCCATTCGCCGCCTGCTGGCCCGGCTAATGCCGTAGCGGGCCAGTATTTCGGGCTTGAGGAGGTCGTAATTAGCGCCTCCTCCTCAGGGAGGTCATAATAGGCCGCAGCGCTGGTCCTTCAGGTATGGCGCCAAGATGGACGCCCACTGACCGCTGCCACTCGCTCCGGTGGCCGTCCTCTCAAACATGCCCAGGTAGGCATCGGCGTCCTCGAAGGGCCCATCGGACTAAAGGATGAGGCGGCTGCCTGGGCGGGTCTGGTCTCGCCCGTTGGGCTTCCACTAACCTGGCCTTCGTGGCCTCCAGCTCCCGGTGGTGGCGGCTTGCGCAGCTGCAGCGCCTGGAGCTGGTCATTCATCGCCTGCAGCACGTGTTGAGGTCCTGTCCCTCCGCATTCCGGGATCTCTATCCTGCCGCTACGCCAGATGTAAAGGACCGAGGAGACAGCAAGGGTTGGGGTTTCCGCCCCGTGATATTGTACACAGCACAAAAAAAAGGTCAAAATTATAAACAAACAGTTCATAATGCGCGCGCCGACTCCTGGCGCCGCGGCCATTTTATTGGGGAGGAGCCGGAAGTGGAGGAATGCTGGGAAGGACCGCAAGGGAGGATGGGAAGGATGACGCCAGGGCAAGATGGCGGAGGAAGGGCGGAAGTACGCGACTGCGGTCAATCCAGCCTATGGTGCAGGAAGGTCTTTCTTTCTATGAGGAAGCAGAGGGAGAAAGTTAATACCCCACCATTCCCTGGCGTAATGGTTTCCCAGGTGTTATCGAATCAATCCATGCCTCCTACTCGTCGCGTGACAATATATATATATATAGATAGAGATATATATATATATATATATATGATAGATATGAGAACAACATATATATATATATATATATATATAGATAGATAGATAGATATATATATACATATATAGATATATATATATAGATATATATATACATAGAGAGATGAGAACAACACTCATATCAATGACAAAACAATTACATTAACAATCATGTTACGTTATTTTAAAAATTTTTCCTTTTCTCTTTCGTACCTTCTTTAATACACTACTTCTCCGCTGCGAAGCGCGGGTATTCTGCTAGTTATTAATAAGAATGCCGTGATCAATGGCATTGAATGCTTTACACAGATGCAATAGAATAAGCACCAAGTCATTAACTACTTTAACCAAAGTTATTTCTGTACAATTTTTCAATCTACAAACTGACTGAAACTTATCCAGAAGAGAACTGCTATTCAAGTAATCATTAAACTGTTGAAAAATGACTTTTTCAGAATTTTTATTCAAAAATGGCTGTTTGGAGATACCTGTATGTCTAAAATCGTCCAAGGCCGCAATGTCAAGGCTATTTTTGTTATGAAATACTGTTTTTTAAAGGAATCTTGGAAAATTCCAGAACCAATGAACTGGTATCTATGTTGAGTACACTATTGATTATTGAGACAGTAATTTCTTTCAAAGAAAGCCTGTAGGGACACAAACACCCATTTATAATGTTAACTGAGAGATCAGGTAGGCTTATTTTACTAAAAAATGTTTAATTCACTATGTTCACTACATTGTGATTGAGTTAGGTTTGTTCTTAAACTGTGTTATACTACATGTTATATTCTTTATTTAAATGCAACAAAATGTTATAAAAGCCTCCCATTTTGATACTGACAGTTTAAGCATCCATTCCATGAACTGAGCTGGGTTTAAGAGGCTGTCAATAGTTAAGGATGATATTCTTGAATTTCTTTCACTATCATTTATAATTTTGCAAAAGTAGAACGGTCTTTCAGAAACTACTAAAATGTTGTAATGTTGCGCGTTCATAATAACAAAAGCAAAACCTGCCTTTCATCACAGGTCCCAAGCAGCCTAGCTCAAACTTAAGAAGGTAGTTTTACAGCCTTTACTCTGGAACATTCAAAGTTAGAATCATTCAAAGTATGAGGCATCATTGTATTGTTATGTTTGCTGAAAGAAAGAAGGGCAAACTAGAAATAATGTAGGTGACCAGGAGAAAAAACATCAGAAAACCAGAAAAAGAGTCAACACCGAAAATGTTATATATCTAAAATTTTGGCAGGGGCGCAGTATTGGTAGAGACAAACTGAAGTAGCACTTCTCTATTCCATAGTGCCTTTCATATCTATCTGGTCATTCCACATGTTCTCATGGTCCTCACCATAGTGTCAATGAACAACTTGGACTGTCCAGTACCAGACCCATAGGACAAATCCAGATTAAAATGTATTATACCCTTTCCACCACGTTGCCCAGTCTGATGCCAGCGTTCCCATTTCTGTTGTGCTGCAAAACTTCAGTCCGTGACATACACAGTCCCCTTATTCTTCCCATAACCTGCCCTATAGATGTGGAAAGAAACAGGGGCACCTGCCACCCAAATTTTATACTACACCTGTCTCTAAATTGCCAAATTCTTTGCCAACCTGCCTAGTTGCCCTTCTTAGTTCTTGCCCATAGTTCTGCCTTTGAAATCCATTCTGCCAAAACCCACACCATAATGTCTGCAACCCCACCTCCGTAATCTTCCAATAACAAGGACTTCTGTCTGTCCTATAACACATCCATAGCATAAGTCAAATCCAAATCTTATTCTGCTTCTGTTAATTGAGAGCTCAGTCCTTGGCCATTTCCACTGTATTTCATAAATCCACATCATACAATTACTAGTTTTCTGATTTTTCTCAAGTCTTTTACCCCAGTTTATCATTTAGGGTGCCAACAGAGTCATTTCCGCCCTAATTTTATTCTACACATGGTGCCCGTCTGTCCAGTCCAGATTAACTCATTGCACTTGGGCACAAATTCACATTGTAAGATCCACAAACCCTCCACATCTTAAAACATAACTTGCAAAACCTGTTTTGAACTACACCTACAGGACAAGTCCAAGCTCAACCATATTCTGTCTTTATGGTTAGGATACCTATTTCCTTGAACATGAATTTTGGCCAGAAAACTTATCAGTTATTTTCTGCCTAAATTGAGTCATTTCACTAAGCATGTCAAAAAATGTATCCTCATGCTATTGTCTAGATCAATGTTTACAAACATTTTTATCCTGTAGTGGCACAAGGCATGCCACCATCTTACAAACCAAAAACACATATACAGTATATCTCATACCATTGTTCAACTGCCCTGAGCTCTGAGATCATTGTTTGCAGACGCGGTACTTTGTGACCACTTTGGTGGCATCTCCAAGCTGCCTTGCCCACCCCTCTATGGCTAAGAGGCAACTCGTATGCCCACCATCCACCAGTTGTAACAGCAAACAGGAAAAGCAAAAAAGGCATCCAGTTTTCCAAGTCCATTTGTCATAACAAGAGTGACAAAATGTCTATGTGTAAGCTCTTTGTTTTTTCTTTAAGTGAGTGATTTCTGGAGGGGTGTTTCGTTAAATAAATAACCAAATTTTCCTTCATTTCTGAAGTGCCACTTGAAGTTGCTATTTCCCTAAAATACAGCTTGCTAATCTGTAGTTATGTACGTTAGTTACGTGGGTGTGAAGTGTAAACCAATGGACGTGAACATGAAATAGTATGCTGACGATTGTCCAATCACATTAGTTTAAAAAAATCTAAAACAACGATAAGTCACTGCTAATAAATGTGGGAGCGTTTGGAGTACACAGAGCTGCGTCCCCAGAAAAATCTGAAAGCAATTAACTAAAGGGGAGCCTCAGGTTACCTGCTTGTCAAAATATGAAGGACTGACATAAACTCTCATTCGGCTGGCATCCTTCACTCCTGAAATATAGGTATGCACACAGATTTTTTTTTTTATTCCTACAGTAATTAAACAAATACAAGTCAGAACCAGTTTTTAATGCATGTTGACATGCGCTGACCTCAGGCACACTGTACAAATAAAAAAATATATTTTATGATTATTTCACATTACCTAATTAAAGTTTTTAAAATATTTGGACTGGGCACCCCAGCACCCCTAATTGCAAACTGCCACTGATCTATTATTGTCTAAATCAAATTGCTAAATCAAAAATCAAAGTCAAAACCAGAAAAAGAGTTTGTAGCACTGATAAAGAATGCTAACAACCTTGCACAAAGATTTCTCTTTGATTTATCTGAAATCTTAGATGATAAGAAAGTGTAAGGTGCCAACCTTTATCCTGTTGTGGTGATAATATCAACATCAGTCACCTCTAACTGTCACTGCATAGTAATGCCATAACAATTAATGTTCAAACTAGTGGCACCCAGGAAAACAAAGGCAGTACTGTAAAAAGACACAAAAACATACAAATAATACAAAGCAATGTCTAACCCAACATTGAATGGAAATAATTGATTTTTGCAACCCAAAAAACCTATATACAGATATAAAATGTAATAACCAGAGTTTCAAGAGATGAGCAATTCATTTAAAATGAATAGAAATCATCAAAATTATACTTTGGTAAACAATAAATGGTTATTAGAAATTAATATGTTTCTTCTTTAAAAACAAAGACAAAATACTCCAAAAGACACAAACTGCAGACTGTGGCATCTTTACAGTTTACCCAGCTACAGAAAACATTTGCTATTACTAATCTCTCCTTAATGAACCAAATGAAGAAAATTAAAATTCAGAGGTACTGCTTCACTTAATACTGCAGATCTTGCACTGCTGTGCCACATCTGTAAAACCTACTTTACAAATCAATGCCAGCAGGCTTTTTATCACCAAAATGAGTTCCTTTATAGTTCAGAGAATAAAACCTTACATAGTTTAAGTACTGTTTAGTTTAAAACCCAGTTCTGTTTTGGAAAGGAGTAATCTATACTAATAAAAGGCAAAGCCCTCACTCACTCACTCACTCACTCACTCACTCACTGACTCATAACTAATTCTCCAACTTCCTGTGTGGGTGGAAGGCTGAAATTTGGCAGGTTCATTCCTTACAGCTTCCTTACAAAAGTTGGGCAGGTTTTACATCGAAATTCTACGCGTAATGGTCATAACTGGAAGCTGTTTTTCTCCATTTACTGTAATGGAGATGAGCTTGAACGCCGTGGGGGCGGAGTTTCGTGTGACATCATCACGCCTCCCACGTAATCACGCAGTACATAGAAAACCAGGAAGACCTCCAAAAAGCGCTGAAGAAAACATGTATTATATAATTGAGAAGGCAGCGAAACAATAAGAAGCGAAGCGAAAGTGACATATACAACCATATTCATGAGTTCTGCTACTGGAAACAAAGCACTATGTAAACCTACACTTTAAATTAAGTTCATAGACAGGCTGCTGGCGCTTGTAATTTAGTGCCTGCCCATATAAGGCCGTCCGTCAGCGGCAATCCAATAGCAAACTCCCACTAAATATTCACGGGTTAAGGACTGTGCTTATGGAGAGGAAGATGAGATGGTCAGGGTGGTATTTGACACAAACTCAGCGAAACTGCGAGAGAAAGTTTTAAGTGCCAGGACTAAGGTAACATTAAATACAGCCATGGACATAGCACGAGATGGCACCAGCACAGCTGGGAACCTTCGATGCATGTACACCGAGTGGCTCACGTGAACTGACACAGTGCACAGATAAAAGCAACAGTTCCAAAGAGCTGAACAAAACCGAATTACACAATTGAAAAGGCAGCAAAAAATATGAAGCGTCTGATAAGCATATTCATAAATCCAGCTACTGCGGAAACAAAGCACACAGTGGAAAAAGTCAATGTCCCGCTAAAGGAAGACAGTGTAAAAAAAAAAAAAACCCGTGCATGCAGTGTGTCAGGTCTCAGATAAAGAAGAAGACAAGCTGTTTATTGATGCAGTAAGAAACGAATCGATGAAAGAAACCTGTCATCTTTACAACGATTGACAAACACGGAATGTAACTTGAACACAACACATCCTACAAATACGAACCTGATTGAAAGAAATAATGATAATCAAATCCTTGATGACAGCAACACTCAGTAACACTTACAAAACAAATACTGTATATTGACAGTCATGTTACGCTATTTTTAAAATGTTCCCTTTTCTTTTCTAGCTTTTTAACACACTACTTCTCGCTGATACGTGGGTATATATATATGTATATATATATCCCGATCTACATACTCGAATAATGGATACTTTATTCGCCATCAATGATTGTTTTGGTAAAGCCATACTCAGTGTATTCATTAGATGAACGGTAAAAAAGTAAGAGCGAGGGGAGGATGACTTATTGAGGCATGCAGGCTGTAGTGCGCCAACTCTATCTGAATTGCGCGATCACATTTGAAAAAATATATCTTTTCAAGTTCTATTTAGTCCATATGTGACAAACTCAAGGGCCACAGGCCACATCCGGCCCGGCGTGTAATTATATCCAGCCCGCGAGATCATTTTATATACTGTATTATTGTTATTAATGGCCCGGGTATATGAAGCGCTGGTAACACAATAAACTACAGATCCCATAATGCAGCGCTTCAGCTGCCTTGCCGAACACTTACCGCGTTAATCAAGTCTAGCTTATGATGCTGCAAGTTATTGCGAAGCTAGCTCACACGATGCTGAGAGAAAAGTTGATTCTGAAAATAGAGCCTTTAAAACCGATGGGAGGCTGAGTATATGTTTACTGAACCCGTGTGTCTCATTTGTGGAGCTAATGTGGCTGTAATTACAGAATTTAATCTAAGACGGCACTATGAGACAAAACATCAGGGTAACCTGAATGCAATGCAGAAGATACAGAAAGCAGAATAATTAAATAAGAATCTGACACTTCAGCGGACGTTTTACCCGTGCACAATCACAAAGTGATTTCAAGTGAAGCTGCTTTTATGGGAGACACAAATGCACCCTTGCACCTTGCCCCACTTTCCCTGTTGCCAAGTAATGTTAAACCAAGTCGTCACTACGGTGTTCCCAAATACGCACTTTGCTGATAAACTGAGCGCGCGCACTGAGTTTGCACGCTTTGGTGACTTTGAAGAACAAAAAAAGTCTGTCTACATGCGGCTCGAACCTTGTGCATGTTTGGTAGCACATATCTGTGTGAGAAGCTCTTCTCAGTGATAAAGACTAACAAAACAGCACACAGGAGTCGCCTCACTGATGAGCACCTGCAATCCATCCTGAGAATCTCCACAACACAGAACCTCACACCAAACAGAAACGAACCTGTGGCCAAAAAAAGATGCCAGGTGTCCAGCTCTAAAATGACATATGAGCAAAGACAACTGAATGATTTGATTTGTTATTGCTGAAAGGAACACATTTTATTTATATTTCCAGGTTTTGTTATGCAGCATGTTCATATTTGAATTTGTATAATTTTGACAGGATATATTTTATGGAGAGCAAAATCTTTTGGGATATTTAAAATCTAAGTTTATTTTTTATATAAAATTACATAAGAGTAAAGAAATTTGAATGTTTGTTCTTTTAACGTTTACTTTATTTCTAACTTGTATAATTTAGACAGGATATATTTTTATGGAGAGCAAAATATTATAAGTTGTTTAAGGTTTGAGTTGATTTATTCAGGAATAATATTCCTGTCTGTTTTTACCATTCCTACCAAAGATATTTCTGTCGACTAAATAAAAATTCCTTCTATTTAAAATTTAAATAGAACTTGAACAAATACGATAGTTCATAATATCCACGCAGACTTGCACGTAAGAGCGGGAGTTATTCGTTTTAACAAGCAGTGTATTGCACTGATACGAAATAGCTGTGTGTGTATATATGTAGATATGTATGTATATGTTGTCACGCTTGGGTCACAGATTTGCACAGAGACACAGAAGGTCGTAGAAAAAAAGAAGGATTTTTATTCAGACACCGCAAACACATGAGCTTAAACGTGCTCCATGACAAGTCAGATATAACAGTTCCGCTAGGAGCAGAGAGAGATAAAAGCAAACAATCAATTCCCAAACTGACAGGCGCTGCAAGGCTTATAAGTCGGCGGAGTACCGCACGAGGCTTGTATTACGCGTTATAGTGCAAGGATAAGGAGCAATGTGTAGTCAGTGTTTCAGGGTTTGTGGTTTTCCCAGGGGCGTCTGTCTCTATTTGGGGTGCGATCGGCCCTCCAGCTCACACCCTCCCCCTCAGCTTTATTCACATTCCTGTGAATCAAGCAACTCTCTGTACTAGGTTCATTTAGTCGTGATAATACATCTGCGTTGACGTGTTCAGAACCTGGTCGGTGCTTTACTGTGAAACTGTAAGGTTGTAAACCCAGAAACCATCTCATTAGACGAGTTTGTATCTTTCTGTCGGTACAACCACTGGAGTGGAGCATGATCAGTTACCAAAGTGAAGTTTCGTCCCCACAAGTAATAGCGAAGCGCTTCCACAGCCCACTTAATTGCCAAGCATTCTTTCTCAATTGTAGAATAATTGCGTTCCCTAGGAAGTAATTTCCTACTCAAATATGTGATTGGATGTTCTTCTCCATCAAAAATTTGTGACAGGACTGCGCCCACACCAAATGCACTTGCCTGTTTGCAAGATAAAATCTTTTGTGAAATCCGGGTTCCTTAGAACCGGGTAAGAAGACAATGCTTTTTTTAAATCGTTGAAAGAACGTTCGCAATTTTCTGTCCACAGGACAGGTCGGTTTTTTCTGCCTCTAGTAAGTTCTGTAAGAGGAGCAGCTCTATGTGCAAAATTTGGAATGAATTTTCTGTAGTAACCAGCGAGTCCCAGAAAGCGCGTACTTGTTTCTGTGTCTCAGGTCTCGGGTAAACAAGCATTTCTTCTATTTTCCTTAATTGTGGCCTAAGTAAACCCTTGCCCATAGAATAGCCTAAGTAATGAGTCTCGGACATGCCTAGTTTACATTTCTTAGGGTTAGCAGTAAGGCCAGCCTGTCTCAAGCTTTCAAGAACGGCTTGAAGCCGCTCTAAGTGTGTTTTCCAATCATTGCTAAAAATCACGACATCGCCAAGGTATGCCCCAGCATATTCAGAGTGAGGACGAGGATCTGATCCATCATACGCTGAAAAGTTAGAGGTGCCCGTGAAGACCAAACGGAGTCTTGTAAATTCATAGAGTCCGTCAGGAGTCGCAAATGCCGTTTTCTCACAACTGCTAGCCTCTAAAGGCACCTGCCAATAGCCTTTCGTGAGATCTAGCGTGGAGATATAGCTCGCCTGACCCAGTTTTTCCAACAGTTCATCGACACGGGCATGGGATAAGCATCAATTTAGAGACCTTATTCAAGCGCCTGAAATCGATACAGAACCGAACCGAACCGTCTTGCTTTGGGACTAATACGACTGGGCTGCACCAGTCACTTTTACTTTCACGAATTACACCCAGTGTCAGCATCTTTTTACCTCTTCAAGCACAATATTTCGCGCTTCCGTATCCGAACGGCCGCATCTGTACGAACATCAGGTGCAGTGGTAATTTTATGTTTTGTAATGTTAGTCTTGCCTGGTAAATCTGAAAAGACATCAGTGTTCCGTTCTATCAAAGATAACAGTTCTGTCTTTTGCGTGTCAGTAAGATCGTTACCAATGGTAACATCGGACTGAGAAACAGCAGCCAAGGAAGTGTTAACCTCTTGTCGGTCGTGCCATTCCTTCAAGAGGTTAATGTGTAAAATCTGGAATGGTTTGCGCCGCCGGTATTCTAACCTTGTAATTTACGGACTCATACGCTCCTCAATAATGGCGGGCCCTGCCATTTAGCTAAGAATTTGTGTGGATCCGAGGGAACCAGTACCAAAACACGATCGCCAGGTTTGAACTCACGGAGCTTGCTGCGCCTATCGTAAAGACGCTTCTGAGTTTCCTGTTCTCGTTGTTGGTGTTCCACAGCAATAGAGGAAAGCATAGAAATTCTGTCTTGCAACGAAATTAGTCGATCTGCAAAGCTTGGACCCTTAGCTGCTCTCTCGTTTCCTATCCATTCCTCACGAATCACATCAAGGATGCCTCGCGCCGCCTGCCAATAACAACTCAAGGGACTCAAGCCAGTGGACGCCTGTGGTGATTCTCGCACGCGTACAAAACAAACGGTAGGACAGTGTTCCATGTTGTGGGATCATTATGAGCAACTCGCCTGATCATCTGTTTCAATGTTTTGTTAAATCGCCGGTTAAACCATTCGTTTGAGGATGGTAAACAGTAGTACTCAATTTCTTAATAGCAAAGCTGTCACACAATTGTTTCATCACGCGAGAAGTGAAAGGTGTGCCCTGATCAGTTAAGATTTCTCTAGGGATACCAATACGAGTAAAAGTTTCACATAGTGCTTTGGCTACAGCCGAAGAGTTGGCCTTTTCAGCGATCATTTCTGGATATCGTGTCGCATAATCAACCAACACCAGCAAATATTGGTACCCATCCTTAGTCTTAGGTAATGGTCCCACAATATCTAATCCCACACGCTGAAAGGGAACTTCCAATATGGGCATAGGACAAAGGGGAGCCCGAGGAGGCTTATAAGCAGAGACGATCTGGCAGTCTGGACATGAAGTACAAAATCGTTCAACATCTTTTCCCATATTAAGCCAATAAAATCGTTTTGATAACCGGTCTCTAGTTTTGTCGGCACCGAGGTGCCCCCCCAAGATGTGTGAATGTGCCAGATGCAAAACAGTTTCCCTATGTGCTTCAGGTACCACCAGTTGTTCAATAAATTCCCTCCAAATGATCTGAGATCACTCTGAAAAGGCAACCGTCCTTTTCTATAAAGTGTGGGGTTTTCACACCCCGAATTACGCTCTTGGTAATAAGAGTCATTAGCAGGGCGAGCCTGTTTAAATGCATATTCTAATGAGCTATCAGTATGCTGCAAACGCACAAAATCTGATTGTTCGTTAACACTCGGTTTGTGTTCGAGGCGTTTGCAATCTGGGAAGATGTAGAAGGAGCAGCCCATTCTGGAAGATTGTCGGGGGTGACCTCCTCCGTCTCGCTGGAGAGATCGGGTTCAATATCTAAGTTGGGCTCTAGATTTTCCCCGCCGCTACCAGTTCTTCGTCTTGGATTTCTTCTTCTTCTCCCCCCCCACCAAGTTCATTAGTGGACTGGACTACTGGTCCCTTACATTTATTAATCAGTTTCGAAAAAGGGCATTTCTCCGTCCTATGAGTAATGGCCAAGGGCACGAGTCCAAACGGCAGACCAAACCTTAAAGTGGCCCCTATAAGTTAAAGGAAGAAGTAAAGTCTGATAATCTTTAACATCACCATGTACACAGCGTATTTTTACAGTCTCACAGTCTCTAAGGCATTGTTCATTAAGACAGTCTCGTCTCACAATACAAAGGTCACTTCCGAATCTAACAATGCTGAGATTTCTGTGTCCCAATTTCACCGGATCAACAAGCCATCTTTTCCATCCGGATATGTAATAGTTGAGCAACAAATCTCGCCAGTCCAATCCCATTGAATGAGCTGGAGACAAGCGACAATCTCTTGCCAAATGGCCGAGCTGATCACATCGGAAACATCTACGGTCGGCTCCGTTTCGAAATATCCTCTCATGACGCCCACGCCGACGTGCTCTGTAGCCTCCACGGTCTTGTCGACCGCTGTTGCCGCTGTCTCCCCAGAAACAGGCGCCCCATCTACGACTGGATTTCCGGGTCCTACCTGACCCCATTAGATTTTCAGGTCCTGCAGCTTGTCGATCGAGCGCGAGAATGTCCTGGACGCTCGCTCACAGGTTGCGAAGCAGCACGAAATCCACCGCTCTTTCTCCAAGTGGACTGTGAACCCTCTAATCGCCTGGACATAATCGTTAATGATTTAATATCATGGCGTAGAAATTCATCTCAAGAACTTCAGGTATGCCGCCAGTAATATATTCACGACAACTGTTTCCATCACGTCTCTTTCAAACCAACAGTGCACTTTATGTATCAAATCTTGAATTTGCGCACGGATTGGGTCATCCATGTTTAGTTTCCAGTCTTTAAGTGCAAATGTTTTAGACTTCTGAAATAAGTCTTCGGCGGCATCCATCTGTGCAACCACTTCTGGTACCACTTGTCACGCTTGGGTCACAGATTTGCACAGAGACACAGAAGGTCGTAGAAAAAAAGAAGGATTTTTATTCAGACACCGCAAACACATGAGCTTAAACGTGCTCCATGACAAGTCAGATATAACAGTTCCGCTAGGAGCAGAGAGAGATAAAAGCAAACAATCAATTCCCAAACTGACAGGGCTGCGCAAGGCTTATAAGTCGGAGGAGTACGCGAGGCTTGTATTACGCGTTATAGTGCAAGGATAAGGAGCAATGTGTAGTCAGTGTTTCAGGGTTTGTGGTTTTCCCAGGGGCGTCTGTCTCTATTTGGGGTGCGATCGGCCCTCCAGCTCACAATGTATATATATGTTTATATATGTGTGTGTATGTATATATATATGTATTTGTGTGTATATATGTGTGTGTATGTATGTATGTATGTGTGTATGTATATGTATGTGTGTGTAAATATATATATATATATATATATATATATATATATATATATATATATATATGACAACAACACTCATCACTCACAACAGTGACAAAACAATTACATTGACAATCATGTTACGTTATTTTCAAAATGTTTCCTTTTCTTTTTCATTGCTTCTTTAACACACTACTTCGCTGCGAAGCGCGGGTATTTTGCTAGTTAACAATAAGTCTACACATAAAATTAGATAGTTTATCTTTTTCATGGTGAGTTTATATTTTGACTCAAAAAGCAAACATAAATTTTGCCACATTCTCTTAATAACTGCCTTCCTCTGCCTTATTGTATGCTTCTATAAGAAACATAGGTTTACAGTAAAAGATAGAAGGAAAAATAAACTACTGATTTTAGCATTGGCATAAAAAAACCCAACCAATTAATACTTATACTAATAGCAATTAATGCTTAAACTATGACCCGGTGCAAAATTGAAAACCAGTATGCTAGATTTTTGAATAAGCAGTCCTAACCGCTGTGCTAGATAAAGAGAATTTTGTTTAAATGTGTTTTTTTACAGAAGGTGTTTAACTAAATAAATACATAATTAGATAAATATATATATATATATAAAATCCTAAGTCTAAAAGTGCAACAATTTTATGAAACGATTGTATGTGATGTTTATATGTAACTTTTTTGTCACGCTTTAAATCAGGCTTACTTTAAAACCTACATATATATGTTTGGTATCATTCTTTTCAGAATTTATCGAACTTTAATGTAATGTTGTTAGATTTTCAGATATTTATTCTGTTTTTAAATTATAAACTAAAACAAATCAAGAATTCATATCCCATGAGACGAGATTTTGTGCCAAGAGATGTAACCACGCCCGGGGCTGGAAATAAAAGACAAAGAGTAGGACAGCTGTACAGGCTTTTGAATATTCGAAGCACCGTGCGAGATGCAAATCAGCAATCCAGCAGCTGATCGAGCAAAGAGGAGATAAAAAAAAAACTGTATTTGTTTCTAATTTTATCACCGTTTAAGATGGGGCTTCAGAGGAGTAACCGCGTCTGCTTGGGGTGCGTTCAACCCCCCTCTTCACAATGTGAGTGTCAGAGACGCGAAGTGGTTGGGGCGTAGTACAGGCCATTGTTGGCGAGCAAAGCGAGCAAGGGGCAAACCCCGTAGTGTATATATATATATATATATATATATATATATATATATATATATACACACATGCACACTGTGGTCTCAACACACACCAGAATTACTGAGACAAACGAATACTTGGCAGCCACAGTCACAGTGAGAATACAAATACAGTACATGGATATTCTGTATAAGCTTTAACAAAACCTCTTGAAATTTGGAATGACTACACATTGTGTCAACAGAATGCATTTTGTGAAGTTCATAGTGGTTCTTTTGCTGTGTTACAGTATGTAATAAAATGTCTTCTTTAAATACTAACGTGTTAGTAGTAACCCCACTGAAATCATTTTAAGGTTTAACATATGTAATGTGTGTCACATAATGCAAATGTCTCTAAGCAGCAGCCTAGAACTCTGAAAAATAAAATAATTGATGCTCACAGAGTAGAAGAAGGCTACAATAAGATAGCAAAGTGTTTTCAGCTAGCTGTTTCCTCAGTTCGTAATGTTATTTGTATTTAGAAATGGCAGTTAACAGGAACAGTGGAGGACAAGGTGAGGTCTGGAAACCAAGAAAACCATCTGAAAAAACTGCTTGTTGGATTACTAGAAAGGCAAATAAAAACTCCCATCTGACTACAAAAGACCTTCAGGAAGATTCAGCAGACTCTGGGGTGGTGATGCACTGATCTATTGTGCAACAACACCTGAACAAATATGACCTTCATGGTAGATTTAGCAGAAGAAACCATTTCCTGTGGTTTAGCCACAAAATTCAGTGCCTGGAGTTTGCAAATGAACATCTATACAAGTCTGATGCATTTTGGAAACAAATCCTATGGACTGATAAAGTTAAAGTAGAACTTTTTGGCCACAAAGGTATGTTTGGAGAAAAAAAGGGTGCCTCTCCAACTATTATGCATGGGGTGGATCGATCACACTTTGGGTGTGTGTTGCAGTAAGTGGCACAAGTAACATGTCATTAGTAGAGGGAAGATTGGACGCAAATAAATAGCAGCAAATTCTGGAAGCAAACATCACACCTTCTGTCAAAAAGTTGAAGTTAAAAAGAGGATTGGTATTACTACAAGATAATGTTCTGAAACACACCTCAAAATATACAATGGAATACCTCATCCATCCATCCATTATCCAACCCGCTATATCCTAACACAGGGTCACGAGGGTCTGCTGGAGCCAATCCCAGCCAACACAGGGCGCAAGGCAGAAAACAAACCCTGGGCACGGAGCCAGCCCACCGCAGGGAATACCTCAGGAGGCGCAAAATACAGTTTTGCCGTGGCCCTCACAGTCCCCTGATCTAAACTTCATTGAAAATCTGTGAATAGATCTCAAAAGAGCAGTGCATGTAAGATGGCCCAAGAATCTTGCAGAATTAGAAGCCCTTTGCAAGACCGAATGGACGAAAATACCCCAAGTCAGACCTGAAAGACTCATAGCTGGCTACAAAAAGCGTTTACAAGCTAGGACACTTGCCAAAGGGGGTGTTACTAAGTACTAACCATGTCGAGTGCCTAAACTTTTGCTTCTGTCACTTTTCATTTTTTTGGTATTTTTTACCTGTGAATGATGAAAATAAAAATGTTATCTTGCTTAAAATATTAAAGAAATGTGTCTTCTTTAACTTTATACCTTTCGGTGATCGTTTCATCTTCTGCTCACTTAACTATTCACAGTAACAGGAATTTTAAGCAAGGGTGCCCAAACTTTTGCATACTGCTGCAAAGTGATGTATTAAATAATGCATTGGTCATTGTGAAACATAAGCAAATCCTTTATAATCTTTTTTTTGCACTGAACCAATTGGTTTTCCTAAGATTAGTAAACTGATGAAAATACTGTATAAGGGTGTGACCATGATTTTATCTAACACTATTTTGGCCATTTTTTGCCAGTTAAAGTTTAAATTTATTTTCACAGTGCTTATAAACTTATAAAATTTAAGGGAAGCAATAAAAATATTGAGACAAAAGACAAAACTAAAATGTAAGGCAAGAAACCAAATAACAGTAAACATAAATATATATATAAATCAATTTAGATCCACGTCTCCTGATTAAACTACCTACCAATTTTTCTAAAACTCCCCTTTACCCTCAGAAGAGTTTCTTTATATAGTTTTACCTCCTCCTAGCTAAAAGATTTTTAAAATATCTATCCAACCTTAATAAAGTATACTAAGCATGCTCCTATAATAGTATACCAGAAATAACCACGGTATGGTTACTGTCAAAACCATGTCTAGAAACAAAAAGGGCCTTGAAGAATCTTTAAAAAATACAAGATTTATTTTTAACAAACAATGCTCAGTAGCACAAGAAACTCTGTGGAGTACAAAAGGAATTGCCTGAGAAAGCAAGGCAAACACAGTACCAAAACAGAATACAAAAGGAAGTTAAAAACAGAGCACAAGTTCAAAAATCCAGTAATCGCAAAAGGTACAAAACATACACAAAACATAAGTAAACACTCCACACCCATTTGAAATCAGCAACTAAACACATGAAAGATAACAAATGCAGCTTATTATTATAGACAAAAACAAAGAATAATGCACATAATAAAGCAAAGCAACATTTACATAAAACAATTACCACAAAAATGGACAAAACAGACAAGAAACATGACTTTGAACCCCAACCAGGGGACATATAAGCCGATGCCAGAGGAGAAAACCTAGCTGAAACATGACAAACATACGCTAACACAGAAGTTTTTCCCACATTACCTTCTCCTTTTCCTGTAATGCCCAGGTCTTCAGTTATGTTCAATTTTCCAGTCTCATTCTGAATATTAAATTTATAAGGCTGCAATGCTAATTACCACCTTGTCACTGTGGCATTTTGATCTTTCAGTGTTTAAAGCCAGGTAAGGACTCTGTGATCTGTGTACAAATCAAATTCTTCACCAAAGATCAATATATTGTTAAGCATTGCTTTTCTGTGGTAGAGTATCTGATTTCACATAGAAGGCGCTTCCAACTCAGATATAATACTGTACATTCCTCCTCTATTTTCACTTGATTCAGTACAGTTCAAATGCCCACTGATGATGCATCCTACTGTAGCGCAGATTTCTATTGAAAGTCTGGACATTGAAGAACAGAAAAACAGTCAAACAATTTTTCAAAATATCAAATGCCTTTTGGTATTCTCCTGTTCAAATAACAGTATTCCTGGCAATCTTAATGGACAGATTGTTAAATGTATTGCAAAGGAAGCAAACTGTGGCAAAAATTGTCTATACTATACTAAGTGTGATCCAGAAGATTTACAATTAAAATGCAAATCTCATATCATAATTAAGATTATTAAAAGAAACTGCATTCAAGACGTATTGTATACAAATGGTCATAGGAATCTACAGGAGTATATTTTTAAGTTTAAGCTCAGCCTTTGACAATATTGAGTTGTGTGGTGTCTAATAGATTTTAGAAAGTAGTGAAATGTGTGACAGAGAGAAATGGAATCAGCAGATGGCTGTGGTAAAATAAATTATCAAAGGTTAAAACCAGAAAGTGAGAATGAAGTAACAGAGCCCTGAACTGAAGCAAAAAGTAGAGCCTGTTTTCAAAAGAGAGAGAGTCAAAACCACAAAATTGCACATAAACTCAGCCAAAGTGCAAGTCAAAGGGATAGAAAAAGTTTGAAACCAGAATTTAAACTAAAATATACAGAAAAAAAATGCCTTTTTCATTTTTAGGTTGAAACAACAAAGTTGGACCTAATAGGAAGTGGCCAATGGCAAGTTTTATATCTATGACCTCATCAAGCATTACAGGGGGCATGTAGCAAACCTTCTCATGGTGCCCCTGTTAATCTGTCCTGCCAGACAGAGACCAATTGCTACACTACACAGTCCACTGCACTCATCCAGGGGAGGTAAAAGGATAAGCCCTCAGCACCGAAGCTGTCCAAGTTTAGAGCTGTTACCTTCAATGATGAAGGCATGTCTGCCAACAAAACGCAACTCCTTAAATCACTCAATGCTGACGTTATATGCCTGCAGGAGACCCATAAGACCTCTGCACCTCCCACAATACCAGGAGTGGACCTTGTCATCTTCCATCCAAGCTCGGTTCATGGAAGTGCGATATATATCCAGTACAAATCCACCATCCTGACAAGCAGAGATTTTACAAACGAGGGGACTGAGATCCAGTCTGTGGAAATGAAACACCTGAACATCATCATGTACAAGCCACTTCCAACCCCATTTAATTGGCCCCAGGAAGTCCAGCTTGAACCAAAAGCTCACAGTAGGTGACTTTAATAGTCATAATACCATCTGGAGATAGAGTCAAACCAGTACAGATTGGGCACTAGCTAATAATCAATAAAGAATGGACAGTAGCTAATAACCTCACAATTCTCTACAATGGTAAAGACAAGCCATCCTTTGCTTGCTGGAAACGAGGGTACACTCCAGACCTGGTTTTTGCCTCATCAAGACACTACCCAAACTTCGAAAAGTCCACCACAATTCCTCTACCTAAATCCCAACACCTACCGATCCTAATTGACATCAAGCCCATAATAAGACCTAGAGATACACAATCAAAACCAAGGTTTAACTTTCAGAAAGCCTCCCCATATACAATGAGAAAGTAGTTCAAGAGTAGAAAGGTTCAAGCAACTGATGGACTCCAGACACCCACTTCACCATCACCAGGAGGTAAATCGCTGACTACCTTCTTGTCAGAATTTTGCCACAGTGGAACCCCTTAATCCAAAGCGTCCACAAAACATAGGCTCGAGAGATGGCAAGAGAATGACTGTAGCCCTCCTACACCTCAAGAGCATCTACCCAAAGGAACATCCCTCTGTAGGAAGGACTGGGTCGCACTTAACTGAGCTAGGTCAAAGGTGGGCAAAACAAGTGACAACCTATTTAGATGGGGCCTCAGAACAAGCGCTGAATGTCCCTGTGGTGAGCCCACCCAAACAATGGACCACATTCTCCATGAATGTTCCTGAGGCCCTACATGTACCGATGAAGATCTTAAGGATGTTAATGACGCTGCTCTTACCTGGATACGGCAGTGGTGTGATAAGATATGATGATCAAGCATTACACACTGTTGGCCTTGCCTAGCAACTTTCTAGACACAGAGACAACAAAGAGCACAAAATGGTGGTACCCATAACAAAAATAAAAAGGAACTGCAGAAAAAGTAATTTGTTTTATAGAGGTAAACACTTTCTCAGTCCTTCTAGATAGAACTTTGGAGAGTATCTTAACATAATTATTCAGAAGTGAAATTGCTCTGTATGATGCATACTGTAGTAAGTCCTTATTTCTCTTTGGAAAGGCAGTATTTAACAATTGGTGAAAATGATGAGGTAGAATATTTTGTTTCTAGCATCTGTAAATGTTGCTAATAATAGTGGAGCTAATTTATTTGAAATTCCACTGGGTACTATCAGGGCATGCTGCTTTCCCACTTTGGAATGAGTTTACCATTCAGTAGTTCTGAGAGTGTCAGAGGTTTGACCAGTTCCTCTGCATTAAGAGTATCTAGCTGTGGTATTTGTAATGTGTCAAAAAAAACTCATTAGAGTGTGTTTTAACATCTTTAAAGTGGGTAGAATATAAGGACTTATAATATTCTCTAAATGTGTGGGTTATTTTTGTATGGTCAATGATTGTATTTCCATCTACATTGATAATTTCTGTTATTGTGTTGCAAACTTATAATCCTTTTCTCCATGTTCATACTATTGATGCAGTGATTTAAAGATGAGCTGTTCCATTTCGTTTGTTGTCAAGAGGTTAAATTCTGATTGCAAGAACTGCCTTATCCTATAAAGTGTCTCATTTGGAGACCTGGCTTATTCTTCATTTATTCATTAATTAATTAACTCTGAAGCCTTCTTGGTTTCCAATTTATTTTTGTGGGAAAGATATGAAATAATCATTTCTCTTAAAAAACCCTTGAGTTTCCCAGAGTATTCCAACAAAAACCAAATTTGGTCGGAGATTAATTTTGTACAGTTGTCATCAGCTAGTGACAGAAGGTTAAGATACCAGCTACAAGATGAGTGTGTAGAGTGCTGTGATTTAAGTTCCATGATCAGATGGCTATGGTCAGGGATAACAATAAAACACTTGCAAGATTTGATAGAGGGCAATAAATTATTATCAAAAGAAATAATCAGTTCTTAAATAACTGTGGTGTACTGGTCAGAATAAAGAATATGCTCTTGAGTTTGGATTTAAAAATCTCCATAAGTTTGATAAGTTATGATCTATTACACATTGCGTGATTATGTTTTCAGTGTTAGATGTTATTGCCACCATAGATGAAGATCCATGTTAGGGTTTAAAACACAATTTAAGCCATTATAATTGTGTGAGTGTTCATATTAGGAATAGTTAAAAAACACTGGATGAAATTTGAATCATCCACATTAGGTGTATAGATATGTATCAAAATTACTTTAGATTAAAATAGATTACCCATCACCATGACAAATTGATCTTTGGGATCAAATACTATTTCTGATACTGCAAATGGGATTGTTTTGTGTATTAAGATTCTCACACCTCTAGTTTGCTTTGTGTAGCTGGAGTGAAAGATAATCCAATCTCTTTCCAGCAGAAGCTGGTCCTTACTTATTAAGTGAGTCTCCTGTAAAAGTAATATCTTGGCATTTCGACCTGTTAAGTAAGAAACTACATTTTTCTCTTTATGTCATGATTGTGACTTTTGACATTCCAGCTCACAGAGTTCACTGTTCAGTCAGAGAGACACTGCTTATGAACCTTTAAGACCTTTTTGTAAACTTGTAAAAGTATCACATTGTCTTCTACAACAGCTTTAACCTTGATTTCATATTGTTGCAGAGTATTGTGGCTACAGAGCCATTTATCATGTTAGCACTTATAGTTTTCAGGGTAAGAAGGATAAATAAGAAGTAACTTGCTCTCTTTTCCCTATCCAGTCCTCCCCCATTTTGCATTCCCAAATGAGGCTAAACCAGACTTTACAAAGTCCCAGTCCTCTGACATGCCAAGAGATAGAACATGTCCAAAACAAAACAAACCCCTAGCAGCGGTGTAGTAAAGATTGAAACTGACATATCTTATGATAGTACAGTCCAGATGCAATAAACCTGTGTATAATGTTAAACAGACCCCTTAGAAAAAAGGTCTAATAACACTGTAAATAACTAGTTACTTAGTGGTTGCCAAAAATAAAATATACAAAACAAGAAAACAATTCAATAGTATAATTTAAAATAAAAAAATAATGACCAAAAAGGAATGTATGGTCATAGCAAATGTCGCATTACAAATAGACACAGTTGCAAGCAGAATCATGGAGGGCTTTGCATTTGGATTCTGTAGCACTTGCTTTTTTATTAGTGGTGGATGTCCATTCTTCAACTACGCTAGTACGATTCATAAACGTTTGCCTAACTTCTTCAAACTGAGCACCAAGTACACTCATTTTATTGTCATACTTATTCATATTTTGCCCTATTTTTTATCAATTCTTGCTAGAATTTCTTTAAAGGTTTCAGCAAATTTATCATGTAAGCGGACCTCCTGGTCTTTTATATCTTGAAGCAGCTTGTCATTTTTCATGTGTTTATCCTTCTTTATATCCTTCATATCCTTCTTTATATCACTCTTTATATCATTTATATTCCCCCTGAGTGCAGTAATCATTACCTTCAGTTTGGACAGTTCATTTCCACCTTCCCCACGCTCCAATAGTGGAGTTGTTGCTGTTGGCTCACTCAAGGTGTTGGTAGTAGTTGACAGTGGAGATGAAGAGGCCATGCTTAGTTCTGATAATTCGCCTGGGATCAGTGAATTCTCATTGCCTACCTCACGCAGCTTTGCTCCCAGTTTTGCTCTGTGCCGGAGCCAATGCTGCTTCCAACTCTCTGGCAGGCTGTCTCGTGAACTTGAACTTGAAGCTGATTAAGAGTTTGATGAAGCATTATCTGTCTTTTACTTCTCTTTCTGAACCCTTGCTCTGCCATTAATACTTGTATATACTTGTAATTAGATCCTGTCGTGTTGCCTAAATTCAGCAAAAATTCTGAATAATAGTAAAAAAGTAAAATAACACCACCACCAGTGGAGCTCTGTCCTAGACATCCATATCTCACAACGGATGAGACCTACTTTAAATTGAGAAAAGTAATTTGTTTTAAAATAGTGAAAACATTTCATATCTAAAAGTAAATGTAAACTGTATTTCATGAAATATAAAAACCCTAAAATGGTATATAAAATATTTTTAGAGGCCAAGGAACAACCATAAAAAATTTAAAACAAAGCCAGATTGAGATAAAATGTGATGATGGCACTCAGTCTACAAACTCTGGAAATATTCTAAGGCTGCCTTTCTGACTTAAAGGGTTTCTATCCCTTAAATGACACTAGTATGAGCATGAAGATAGTACGTACAAAATTGGTCTAACATTGTTCCAGATGTGCATCAATATGTTTAATTTGTGAAAAAAGATTATGTAGTCTGTCACATGGCGTCTATGTCATATGACTGAAAATGACCATAGCAAACTGGAAACAATATGGCCATGATCAGGAAAAAATATCCCAAAATGAAATGCAAGAAATACATTCAAAATTGCACAGTACTAACAACACCATCATAATATTAAAATAATGGAGAACAAGAAATATATTCATAAAGACTCCAAAAATATAGTTAAAGACTCCAAGGAAGCCAGAGCACATGTTAATGACAACTATGAATAACTGCAATTTCAAATGCAAGACTAAAAGGATGATTCAAGAAAAAAACTGAAAGGAACCAAAAAAGTACCTGTTGAGATATTAATGTATGCATATGCCCTGATGCTGCTATCGTGTGATACATTTCCTGTTATGTAAATACAGAAGTAGCAATAATGATTTTTTTTTCTTTTTCCTTCTTCTGGTGCAATGAGTGAACAGTATGCATAGGTGGTCATTTCTCTCACCATCAATTTAATCTTAAATTATTTCTACAGTTATCCCATCCCTTAACATGGAATGGAAACAAGGACAGTACTAAGTAAAATGGAATATTCATAAAACGCCACCAAACAGATTATTAGGAAAAACTAAACAGGGAAATACAGTGTAAGATGGCAAGAACTGCAAAAAACAGTAAAAGACAACCTTAAAAGTGTCACACATTCACACACAGGGGACACCTGAAGGGCTCTGACGAAGTAAGTGATACCATTCTGGGCCAGGAGGGGGCGCTGATGCTAACAACATAACCCACAGCTTGGAGGTACAAGCTGCAGAAGATGCCTGAGTTTCTGACCACCATGAACATTGTTACCTCTTGGAATAGAAACTTCCCACATGTGGGAACGTAAAATGCTTGGGAAGAGTAGTGCTTCACAGCGAAGCCTTTGTTGTGCTTAAACACACCTATTATTTTGCCAAATTTCATTTTGTTTTTTCAGTTAGGGTCAACAACAACAACATTTATTTATATAGCACATTTTCATACAAACAGTAGCTCAAAGTGCTTTACAAATTAAAGAATAGAAAAATGAAAGACACAATTATAAAACAAAATAAATCAACATTAATTAACATCGAATAAGAGTAAGGTTCAATGGCCAGGGGGGACAGAAAAAACAAAAAAAACTCCAGACAGCTGGAGAAAAAATAAAATGTGTAGGGATTCCAGACCATGAGACCGCCCAGTCCCCTCTGGGCATTCTACCTAACATAAATGAAACAGTCCTCTTTGGATTTAGGGTTCTCACGGAAGGGCTTGATGATGATGATGCTCACGTAGACTTCTGCCTTTTAATCCGTCCATCATTGTTGGAGCATCATGAAGCTTTGAGTAGGTGGTGGTGGCGCAGCCACCGGAAAAAGAAACAGAAAAGAGAGTAGGGGTCAGTACGGATTTTAGAGCCACCATGAATAGTTATTATGAGGAAATTGAACATATAGAGTATCAGGATTAAGTTAAATTAAGATTAAATTGAAGTTATAGAAAAGCCATGTTAAAGTAATGTGTTTTCAGTAGTGTTTTAAAGTGCTCTACTGTATCAGCCTGGCGAATTCCTATTGGCAGGCTATTCCAGATTTTAAGTGCATAGCAGCAGAAGGCCGCCTCACCACTTTTAAGTTTTGTTCTTGGAATTCTAAGGAGATACTCATTTGAGGATCTGAGGTTACAATTTGGAATATAAGGTGTCAGACATTCCGATATAAAAGATGGGGCGAGATTATTTAAGGTTTTATAAACCATAAGCAGAATTTTAAAGTCAATTCTGAATGACACAGGGTCACCAGACTCTTCCTTATATCATCTAGAAGATCTTCAGGTGCCATAGGCCCTAACACTGAATTGATTAGTTTTGTACATTTCATTCTATATAAACCTATCCCTTTCCTGGAAAACTCTTCCACTACACGTCTAAAAATGATCAATACAGATAGGCAAATGACAAGCAAACTGACTAGCCAGCTGCAACTCTACCTCCTTCACAGGAACATTAATTCTAATAAATGAACAGCTCGTATCAAACAGTGTTCTTACATTTGAAAATGGTGCAGCATTCTTTTCATGCTTCTCTGTTGTAGCATGCCCGTTTTTCTGATTTGCATCACTTGTCCACTCCATTAAACCCCTTTCTTTTTTATAATCCTTGCCATACTTTTTCCCATATATTCCCCATTTACCTGGCATTGTTAAGCAATTAACATTAGATTTCAAACTAACGTCACTCTTTCACCTTGCAATGTTTTTAGGTTTGCCTCTCTCTCTTTCTGTCTTCTCCTGTCTCGCTCACTTCTTGTCTCTGTTTCCCTTGTGTGTATTTTTATATGATGTCACAGCCAATTAGTAATTCCTTGATCTCATTCAAATCGCATACAGTAAGCAGAGGTTTTGCTTGTTGTCTTTATAACCCTAGCTAACAGTACCGGGTGAAGACTTACACTATGAATGATGTCCTGCAGACGGATGCATTCTCCTTTCCGTGTGGGTCTTTCTTTGACTTTCGCTTGCTAGTGATTCAGTATTATTCAGCATTAGGAGCCACTTGCATCCAAAATAATTAATTTGATTTTCCCCTTAGAGACCGTTGCAGTGGAACATCACGAAAACAGCCCAAAAATCCTCCACCTGCGACCTCCTAATACTTACCCACAACTGTATTTTCAACTAGGATAGAAAACTGTGGACCTGGCAATTCCGTGTACGCTATTGCAAACAACTTTTCCTTATGCACTGTAATGCCATTAAGGAGTGTGCCAAATGTTGCTGTTAATGAGTTTGAAGTGATTGTAAAACGACCTACTGACACTGGAGCTAGATGTCAACACTTTCAGGTTGGAGGTTGGTGACAGGATTGGCACTCCAGCAACCGTAAAAACCTCACACTGTTCCAGTATGGTGCTGAGGTGTCACCCACTGCACTCTGATCCCAATCCAGTTGGTCTGTTGTGTGGTGGGTGTGGCAATGCACTATCTGCGCATGCTCCCAACCTCAAGTTAAGTCCTGTCCTGGGTACATTTTGGATGGCATTATAGGAGATAAATACGACGTGGCCTTTAACTGAATTATGGAATGCTTGCCATAGATACAACTGGAGTGCATTTTTATATATGGCAGAGTTCCACTCTTTTTCTCAAATGCTAATTGAGAAATCCCTTTTCCACTATTACCTAAGATCTTTGAAAGCAAGATTCTTTGAAATATTTTTACATATTGAATAGAGCACAAAGCAGGGCATACAAGGAACATTTATGGTGGCTCTGAGGCTAGGGATCTGCACTGGCAATCGGAAGGTTGCCGGTTCGAATCCTGTAAATGCCAATAGGGACTCTGCTCTGTTGGGCCCTTGAGCAAGGCCTTTAACCTGCAATTGCTGAATAGTGAGAAAGGTGCTATATAAATGCAAGTAATTATTATAACCCAATTTGATTTCCATTACAAGCCATTCTGGAGTGAGTATATGAGTTTTTGATGATTTCCAAGGTTTTACTGAGTATATATTTGCTGCTTAGTAGTAGAATTGAAAGATATATGCTACCATGCCACCTTCTGCCTTAGATCTATGTAGAGTCGCCTTTTGAATGCATGGATTTTTCAGATTCCAGACTAATTTGTTGCAACTGAGTCTAAGTTTTTTAAAGAATACTTTATTTATGCGTATAGGAATAAACACAGCAGCTTAGGGAGGATGTTCATTTGAGAGTATTAACTCTCCCCACTAAGGTGAGATGCAGGGTGGACAATTTATTAACATCCTATTTGATTTTATCCATGGTACTTCCAAAATTCTATTGGAAAAGAACTTTATATTTACTTGTGATGGTTATCCACAGATATTTATACTGTTTTGATACTATAAATAGAGGATTAGCCAGTCTAGTATGATATGCTATAGAGTTTACTGGGAAAAGATCACTTTTATTCAGATTAACTTTAAATCCAGAGATCTTATGAAATTCATCTAATGTGTTTAAGACTAATGATAAAGATGACTGTGAGTCTGACATATAAAGCACCAAACTGTCTGCATATAGTGATATTTTCTGTTGGATTCCTTCTCCAATAATCCCTTTATCTCTGGTTTCTCTGAAGATAAATAGACAGTGGCTCAATCGTTAATGAAAAAAGCATTGGTGAAAGTGGGCACCATGTCTAAAATCTAGATTGGTACACAGTAATTTAATCCCTGCAGGTATATTAGGGCCAAATTCAAATCTCTGCATTATAGTTAAATGATAAATTCCATTTAATTCAATCAAAGGCTTTTTATCCATTCAAAGATAGCAAGTATGTGTGTGTGTTAGACAATCAATTGTGTTGTCTGTTAGGCTTTTTTTCTCTGAATTCACTGTCATAATCTTCTTTATTTATTTATGTGGTTTGTACAATCCTTCGGGTGGGGGGAAGGGTCCTGACTGTTGTTTGTGCGTATGCACCGAACAGAAGTTTGGAGTATCCACCCTTTTTGGAGTCTCTGGAGGGGGTGCTAGAGGGCATACCTTCTGGGGATTCCCTCGTTTTGCTGGGAGACTTCAATGCTCACGTGGGCAATGACAGTGAGACCTGGAAGGGCGTGATTGGGAGGAATGGCCCCCTGATCTGAACCCGAGCGGTGTTTTGTTATTGGACTTCTGTGCTCGCCACGGATTGTCCATAACGAACACCATGTTCAAGCATAAGGGTGTTCATATGTGCACTTGGCACCAGGACACCCTAGGCCTCAGGTCGATGATCGACTTTGTGGTTGTGTCGGGACTTGCGGCCATATGTCTTGGACACTCGGGTGAAGAGAGGGGCGGAGCTGTCAACTGATCACCACCTGGTGGTGAGTTGGCTTTGATGGTGGGGGAAGATGCCGGTCAGACCTGGTAGGCCCAAACGTGTTGTGAGGGTCTGCTGGGAACGGCTGGCAGAGTCCCCTGTCAGAAGTAGCTTCAACTCCCACCCTCGGCAGAACTTCAACCACGCCCCGAGGGAGGTGGGGACATTGAGTCCGAATGGGCCATGTTCCGTGCCTCTATTGTTGAGGCGGCTGACCGGAGCTGTGGCCGTAAGGTGGTCGGTGCCTGTCGCGGTGGCAATCCCCAAACCCGTTGGTGGACACCAGCGGTGAGGGATGCCGTCAAGCTGAAAAAGGAGTCCTATAGGACTTTTTGTCCTGTGGGTCTCTGGAGGCAGCTGATAGGTACCGAATGCGGCTTCAGTTGTTGCTGAGGCAAAAACTCGGGCATGGGAGGAGTTTGAGAGGCCATGGAGAACGACTTTCGGAAAGCTTCGAGGAGATTCTGGTCCACCGTCCGGCGCCTCAGGAGGGGAAGCAGTGCAGTGTCAACACTGTATATGGTGGGGATGGTGCGCTGCTGACCTCACTCGGACGTTGTGGGTCGGTGGGGGAGTACTTCAAGACCTCCTCAATCCCACTAACATGCCTTCCATGAGGAAGCAGAGCCTGGGGACTCTGAGGTGGGCTCTCCCATCTCTGGGACTGAAGTCACCGAGGTGGTCAAAAAACTCCTTGGTGGCAGGGCCCCGGGGGTGGATGAGATACGCCTGGAGTTCCTTAAGGCTCTGGATGTTGTAGGACTGTCTTGGTTGACACGTCTCTGCAACATCGCATGGACATCGGGACAGTGCCTCTGGATTGGCAGACGGGTGGTGGTCCCCTCTTTAAAAAGGGGGACCGGAGGGTGTGTTCCAACTATAGAGGGATCACACTCCTCAGCCTCCCTGGAAAAGTCTATTCGGGGTTCTGGAGAGGAGGGTCCGCCGGATAGTGAACCTCGGATTCAGGAGGAACAGTGTGGTTTTCGTCCGGGTCGCTGAACAGTGGACCAGCTCTACACCCTTAGCAGGATCCTGGAGGGTGCATGGGAGTTTGCCCAACCAGTCTACATGTGTTTTGTGGACTTGGAAAAGGCATTCGACCGTGTCCCTCGGGAATCCTGTGGGGGGTGCTCCGGGAGTATGGGGTACCGGACCCCTGATAAGAGCTGTTCGGTCCCTGTACAACCGGTGTCAGAGCTTGGTCCGCATTGCCGGCAGTAAGTCGAGCCCGTTTCCAGTGAGAGTTGGACTCCGCCAGGGCTGCCCTTTGTCACCGATTCTGTTCATAACTTTATGGACAGAATTTCTAGGCGCAGCCAGGGTGTTGAAGGGGTCCGGTTTGGTGGACTCAGGATTGGGTCACTGCTTTTTGCAGATGATGTTGTCCTGTTTGCTTCATCAGGCCGTGATCTTCAGCTCTCTGGATGGTTCGCAGCTGAGTGTGAAGCGGCTGGGATGAGAATCAGCACCTCCAAATCCGAGACCATGGTCCTCAGCCGAAAAGGGTGGAGTGCCCTCTCAGGGTTGGGGGGAGATCCTGCCCCAAGTGGAGGAGTTTAAGTATCTCGGGGTCTTGTTCACGAGTGAGGGAAGAATGGATTGTGAGATCGACAGGCGGATCGGTGCGGCATCTGCAGTGATGCGGGCTCTGCATCGGTCTGTCGTGGTGAAAAAGGAGCTGAGCCGTAAGGCAAAGCTCTCAATTTACCAGTCGATCTACATTCCTACCCTCACCTATGGTCATGAGCTATGGGTAGTGACCGAAAGAACGAGATCGCTAATACAAGCGGCTGAAATGAGTTTCCTCTGCAGGGTTTCTGGGCTTTCCCTTAAAGATAGGGTGAGAAGCTCAGTCATCCGGGAGGGGCTCAGAGTAGAGCCGCTGCTCCTCCGCATCGAGAGGAGTCCGATGAGGTGGCTCGGGCATCTGATCAGGATGCCTCCCTGGTGAGGTGTTCTGGGCACGTCCAACCGGGAGGAGGCCCCGGGGAAGACCCAGGACACGCTGGAGGGACTATGTCTCCCGGCTGGCCTGGGAACGCCTTGGGATTCTCCCGGAAGAGCTGGAAGAAGTGGCCGGAGAGAGGGAAGTCTGGGCATCTCTGCTTAAGCTGCTACCCCCGCGACCCGACCTCGGATAAGCGGAAGAGAATGGATGGATGGATGGATGGATATATACTGTATACCCTGCCGTTCTTTCTTATATTCTGTAAGTGCCTTGAGCATGGGAAAGGCACTATATAAATAAAATGTATTATTACTTCACTTTAACTTAATCCTGATACTCTGTATGTTCAATTCATCATAATAACTATTCATGGTGGCACTAAAATCCGTACTGACCCCTACTCTCTCTTCTGTTACTTTTTCCGGCCTGCACCACCACCACCTACTCAAAGCATCATGATGCTCCAACAATGATGGATGGATTAAAAGCCAGAAGTCTATGTGACCATCATCATCAAGTCCTTCCGTGACAACCCTAAATCCATAGAGGACTGTTTCATTTATGTTAGGTAGAATGCCCAGAGAGGACTGGGCAGTCTAATGGTCTGGAATCCCTACAGATTTTATTTTTTTCTCCAGCCGTGTGGAGTTTTTTTTGTTTTTTCTGTCCACCCTGGCCATTGGACCTTACTCATATTCTATGTTAATTAATGTTGACTTATTTTATTTTCTTACTGTGTCTTTTATTTTTCTATTCTTCATTATGTAAAGCACTTTCAGCTACTGTTTGTATGAAAATGTGCTATATAAATAAATGTTGTTGTTGTTGTTGTTGTTATTATTATTATTAAGACTTGTTGTCTTGAATGAAATTTTGTGAGAGTTTATATTACGTAAAATGGCGTTGAAAATTTGATGCTCAATGTCTGCCATTAATAAAGCTGTTTGATCTTGTGATATTACCTAGAGATTTCTCAATTCTTCTAAGTAGGACATTCCCTAGTATCTGAGCATCATCATTCAGGAGTGAAATGGGTGAATAATGCACATTGTAGTAAGTGTTTCGTTTTATTTGGTAAAACCGTTATTAATGCTTGGCAGAATATTTGGGGTAAAATTTTGCATTCTTTATCTTCTGTAAATGCTATCTATAAAGGAGCCAGCTTATTTTAGAATTTTTTTATAAAACTCAACTGGGTACCCATCTGGGCCTGCAAAAACACCTTAGCTTGTGTCTTATCTTTTCTACACTGAGAGGAGCATAACAACTTAAAGAGATAACTGACATCTGTTAATCTTCAGCTGTTGTGAAGAGATTCAATTCTGATTGCAAAGTCAGTCTTTTCTTATAGAGAGCTTCATTAGGAGATCTTGCATATTCATGATCTGTTCTGGAAATCTCTTTAAGTAGTTCTGACACCTTCCAAGTCTCTAGTTTGTTTTTGTGAAAGAAATGAGAAATAATTAGTCTTCTTAAGACAGCCTTCATGGTTTCCCAAAATGTTCCTACAGAAAATTCTGAGAATGCATTGGTCTCTTAAATGAAACAGTCAATTTCAGTCAGTTGGGAGTCGAATATGTACTGCAAAGTGAATTGAGGTCCAGATTAAGAGGAGCGTGTCGGAGATGACAATGGAGTCATGGAGTCATATTTATAAGATTTGAAAGTGGGCACAAAACTATTATCAATGAATAACTAATACATGTTTGATTAACTATGATGTAGAGGTGAGAAGAAGGAATATTTTTCTTTAATATGGATTTAAAAGTCTCCAGGAATCTGACAGATTGTGGTCCTCAATGAATAATGTGAAATTATTTCAGCAGCTTTAGATGTTGTGGTAAATGATGTTGAGGACCTAAACAAGTCTGCATTTAAAACACAATTAAAATCTCTAGCCATTATAATTTTATGATTTTATAATTTTATGAGTATATTAGGGAACCAGTGCAAATACATTTTGCATACCTTCTCTTTTGTCCACAATATATTTACCAACGTATAGATTCCCCACAACTATGAGATTGTGCCCTTTGGAGTCACATACTACCTCTGTTGCTGCCATTGAGATTGTTTTATGGATTAAAATTCCTACTGCTCTAGTTTTCTTATTATAACTGGAATGAAAAAAAGTGGCCAATTCACTCTCCTTTTATTTGAAAGTGATCCTTAAGTTCAGCCTCCTGTGAAAACTGTCTTTTCCGTTAACCTCCTTAGTGTTTGACCAGAATGTTGCTCGGGCTGCAAAAACCGTGCTAAAAGCATTAGTTCCGAGTGTCATTCAGGCAACTGTACATATGTGTCTCGTGTAAGCGTTAGAACTGAGAATCACTCGGGATGTAAAAATGCTGTCAGTGCTGCTGTTCTTTGGAGAAATTATGTCTGAGTGCAGGTTTTCACTAATTATGAAATATCTGCACTTTACCAATAATGAACACATTGATGAGAATACCCATCCAGCACCCAAACCGAAGAAAATTTGGGAGCTACCAGGCCATTGCAGCAAAATTTTGGAGCGTTTACATTCCGGACCATGATGTCAGTATTTATGAAAGTATCATGGATTGTAAGGGCATACTATCATGGATAGAGTACAATGCGTCAAAAAGAGCAAGATTTGGCATAAAGTTTTATGAGCTTTATGAATATAAAATGGGATACATTTGAAATTCTGTTCTGTACACAGGGAAAGGGACAATGTTTAATCCAAAATATAATCAGTAGAGCGTTGCTACATCATTGGTGATGACTTTGATAGATGCTCTGCTGGATTAAGGTTACTGTGTAACCATGGACAATTTTAATACTTCGCCAGAGCTATTTGACATCTTGCTGCAAAGAAAGACTGACGCATATGATACATGAACCATCATGGCATGTCTGAAGATTTATGGCGGAGCTAAATTACAGAGAAGTGTGCTAATAGCTTGGCAAAAGGGTGAAGTACTTGCACTGAAATGGAAAGACAAGAAACATATTTGTCTTTTTAGCACTGCACATAATGCTGCTACGGTCACTGTTCAGGCAAAAGGCAACAAGCAGGTTACGAAGCCTTGTGCTGTGGTCGACTACAATAACACGATGGGCAACACAGATCGTGTGGATCAAGAATTGACTTTCTATCCCTGTGCTTTAAGATTTACCACACAAAGAACTCAATTTTGAGATTATATACTGTTCTGGCATCATTCGTAATAATATTATTACTGTCATTATTATTTTTGTTATTATTGTTCATGTCATATTATTATTTTTATTCATCATCACTATTATTATTTGTTATCATTATTGTTCTTTTGAGATTTAAATGTAATTTTTCATGCCAAAAAAATTACAATGCTTTTTACATGTTTTTTTGGAATAAAATGCAACACTAAGGAAGTTAAGCCAGTGAGACTGGAGAATACTTTTTTCTCTTAAGGTTGTGATTGAGACCTTTGACATTCCAGCTTGCAAAGTTCAATGATTATCAGAAATCTACTGTGTCTGAGCTTTAGGGGAAATTTTGTGATCTTAGGTAAAAGCAATAACTTTTTTCAGAATTCACCTTTAACACTAATTTCAAATATTTGTTGCATTAGTGTGCTACCACCTGAACTGACACTTACCAAAATGGGGGATAAAGAAATACAGAAACAATACATTTCTCTCTTTCCCTTCTTTTACCAGCATGACAGAATATTGAAGAGTGCAGGTGTCATCATTTTGTTCTTTATAAATTATTTGCTTTATTTGGTTATTTGTCATTTATTACCTTTTTGTTCCATATTGAATTTATTTTGGAAGTGTAATAGTAAGTTGAGTCCATAATAAGTTTAAGAGAAATTTATTTGAGAAGTTGGAGTGTAATAACTTAGTAAATGCAAATTTCTGTATGCTTTTAATTATAAGCATTAGGTTTTGTTTTATTGTTAGAAAGTAATTCATCTTGACAGACTTTTTTTTAGTTTGAACACAACAATAAATCATTTCTTTGCACTGCATATTTTCTGGCGTGCTAACCGAAAAAGCAAAGATTCTATATAGAAGACAGTTGCCAGGATATGGGTGTCACAATCATTAATCTCAAGGAAGGGATCCTCCTATCCAGCTGATAAGGAAATAAGTCATGTCATGTCCTGTATTGTGCAATGTGTTTAAAAAATTAATTCATAGTTAAGGAACAAAACAAAATAAGAGAGTCATGTCTGCTTTTTAGACCTGTACTGGTGATGGATAACAAAAAAATAAAGAAATGTTTTATTGTTATATAAATTTTAAAAAGTCTGTAGGTGTAAAAATAACTTTTTGTTTTATATAGAAGAAAGAGTGTGACTTTAAAGCCACCTAAAGTTATTTCAAAACTTTAGAACAGATCAAAATATGACATTAGATAGATAGATGAAAGGCAAGGACTGTATATTATGACACTGTTACCTCAAAAAACAGGCATTTTTTTCTAGAAAATATCAATGTTTTATTCTCCAAAAATATGTAGAGCCATAAAAAAGTTAACAGACAAGGAGAATATAAGGTAAGATGACTTGTGTTTTCTATTAAAATATTTATGTTATGAACAGTAAGTCTGTATCTCATTATCTGTTGGAGTTATGTTTCTGAAAAACTCTAAAGATACTGAAGCCTTAGTTCTTTGGGAAGAATTTAATTATTTTCCAAAGAGATGCCAGCTCAGGAAGAGGACCAACATGGGGAGATGGGATCAGGTGGATGTGCTGGCCCATCATTCTCATCCGTCGAGGACTGGCAACAATCCTTCCACAGGTTCGACTATGGAAACCTTGTTATGACTTTTACTGCCTTTATAGTCAAGTGTGATCATCTTCTGGGTGCTCTGCCAGAAAATGTGGCAGGGTTGATCCGAGGACCTCACAACATCATCCAATTGGCAGTGTGAACAAAGATTAGAGAGTTACTCAGTGCAAGCCCCAGTATCAGTAACAAATGAGGATCAACAGCTTACACACACCTCTCAGCACAGTGAATGACTTATGTTGATGCATTCAGTGTAGTGCATATGCAGACACTTGTGTGCATCACAGACCTGTTATGGTTCAATCTAATGTTTCACATGTTTAGCTGTTAGGAGTAATAATCTGTTTTTTTTTTTTAATAATGGAGCCACCATTTTGGGTCCCCATTGCTAAGATGCAGTTCGTCCACACTCATTGAAGTCATGTCACATGACATCACTAGGGTGATGCTGTTTAGGCTTTTGGTCCCAAACTGTGGAGTCACACCAAACATTTGTAGATTTTTGGTGTGTTTGAAAGTCCAATTAACATATTTCACCTCCGTCTTTGACTATGACCTAAAACTACTAATTTAGCTCTGGCTATGTGCTATTTCTCTTGACTTGAACAATAATTGTCACACATATTGAGCCTTGTTTAGTATCTTGATTTTCTGGCTGTGATTTTTGGTTTGCCATTTTGACTACAGTACTTCTAATTTCCACTTTTACTGCTGCCTCCTGTGTGTAGTCAATAGAGTAAAGTGTAGATATGGAATATGATATTCTGCCATAATGTTTAAATGGTCCCAAACTAGTTGCTTATACTGCAGCTCATTTGCACTTAGTGTAAGAGTTTTTTAGATGAGCTTGGGGAATCTGAAAAAGTAGAGTCTGAAATTGTTATATTAGAATTGCAGAAGGCCTGACTCAAGACATAAATTGGGCCTGTGGAAGCCTAGTAAGATGTTGTCTGTAAAGTGCATTTTCAGTATATTTTCTTTGAATTCTTCATCCTTTTCCATGTCATTTATGTTACAGTGAATGCAGCTCCTTGTATGATTCTCTAAGCATGTTTTTTTATATATTTATATATTCGTGTTGTGAAGATAACAAGTACACTAAAGATAGTTGGACTCCCAAATTGGAAAAACTCTTGTTTATTGCATGTGTGTATAGAATGGAAAAAATAAAGTGTGTCTGAACTAGCACTGGTGCAGCCATCAGAGACATTCTCAGCGTTGATCATTTCTGTTTCCTTGATGATGTTAAAATAAAATAAAATCAACCTTTTTATGGACTTCCTCCAGGTCAATGACTTCTAGGGTGTAACGAAAATTGATGGGCATGTCACTACTACTGAAGTGGTATAACCCCCAAACCCATACCGTATTACTTTTAATTAAGCCTCCATATGGCCAGAGGAATGGTCACATTCTGCACCATGTCAGTTGCTGAAAAATAATTTTGAGATTTTCCTTCTTTACTTGGGATTAAACATGCAAATGGATTTTTCTATTATGAAACAAAATCTAAGGGCATATTTTGGGCTAAAAGATACTGTATTAAAAATGCAAGTAAAAGGTTTCCCACCCTTGCGGCCAGGACGCCAGTTCGAGTGTACCATCTGCTAAAGTGCCCCTTCATACCTGCCTGCTGGCTTAGAAAGGAAATGCCATTCCTCTCTTCCTGCCCATTCATTTTACTGTTCTGTTTGCCAGGTACGGAAGTTCATCACAGCTGGGATGCTAGTTTATGTATGGCAATTGTAATTAATGATTAATGAAATTAATTAAAGTAAAATATGTATTCTTATCACTTGTCCTAGGCTAACAGAGAAACTCATGTCATTTTAAAGAGTTCCCCAAGCTGTCCACTTTAAAGCGGTCTCCCTCTAACTGTCTGGATTTTGAGGGCTGTGCTTGTATTTTTACATCATTACTGTTGTTTTCTTTCTTTTTTTTTAGTAGTAGTCATCTCTTCTCCTGCTGTGACATCACACCTGAAAATCATGTACTGTATGCATGCCATAAAATGATGTACGTGACATGGCAAAGCAGGCACTAACAACTGTGTGCCCGGGTAAGATAATTAACATGCAACGCCACAATTCCCAACACTCATGCAGAACAAAGAATGGAAACCAATTAAACTGAAAAACAAAACAAAACAAAAAAAAGGTATCAAAAACAGAGCAAAAATATGCTCAAAAACCCCAAATTCAAGGAACTATTGATATTCAAGAGCATTACTGTAATTGTTATAGTTTTGCTTTTTTAAATGTATGGGATTGCATATGTTTTTGTCTTTTTTCTTGTGATATTCAATAGCATGTTATTTAGTGCTTATTCAATATTTAGCACTTTTCCTTTTGCCTTCTGTTTTTGCTGTTGTTACTTGTTACATTTCCTGTTGTTTGCATATTGAGCTTAAGAGGACAGGTCCTTCTTATGATGTAAGTGGCCTTTATAAGGCTATTGCTGAGCCATTAACTGCTTCTGGTATTATTTGGCTCCTCTTTTGATTATTCCAAAATAAGTTTGGGTTGTCTCTGACATATTTGTTTGTATTTTCTGGTCTCCAATATATTGAACTTCTTGGTTTTTACTCTTTGACTGTCAGATTTGGTTTTGTTGTAGTTTTGGCTCTCTGATTCAACATTAGTATTTAGCTTTCTTTGCCTTTCTTCATTCTGGAATCTTTGTATAGTTTATTATTTGTATAAATGAATGAGATCATTAATGTTAGCAAACCCAATTAACATTATTTTCACTTTTGGCACCAATTTGCTTTTATAGGATGGGAAGCGTAAAGTAAGTTCCAATGTGGGATGACTGAAGTTTTGTTTTTGGAGAAAATATCTGCCTAGTACACTATCACCAGTTATGCTTTTATTAAAGTTTTAAAATATATAGATCACACACCTTAGGAGCTAATTATGGAATATAAATTATTTAGCTGTTTTCTCAACCAGAAAAATATTTAAATATTTTGTCAAGAGTTAGGCAATGGTCAGACCATACATACCATGCAAAACAGAGATTGAAATGTTCCAAAGTAGTATTTATGAACTCTTTTCTTTTTCCTCACTGCTCCAGGGACCTAGGCTTGTTTTCTAGCCTGATTACCGTCTGTGTTTAACTTTTCTCTGGTACTCAGGTTTCCTCCAACATCTCAAATACATGCTTTTAAATTAATTTCCAAATTAAAATTGGCCTGGTCTGATTGCGGGTATGAGTGTGTCATATAGCATTAACTTGTATACCATCCAGGATTAGGTTCTGCCGTGCCACAGATTCTGCCAGAATAGCCTCCCATGCTCCTCAGTTCTACATTGGAATACAGAATTGGGAAGGATGGGAGTTTGGAAAAATAATAAATGCATGAGAAACAAATTACTTAATTTACACCGTGTGTGCTACTTGTGCAAAACTGAGAACAGTTTTGAGGGAAAATAGAATCAGGAGATGGCAAAGAGAAGTCAGAATTCACACAGGGTTTGTAACCAGGAAGACAATAATTAAATAACAAAGCTCAGCTTTACCCAGAACAGGATTTACAGAACAGAGTGGTATGTTAGCCAAAAAATGGAACACATAACCAATACCAAGAAACAAGACACATAACTCTTAATTGGAGGACAGAAAAAAAAGTTGTAACTAGTGAATTCAAAAACTAATAATGACACAAAGGTTTTCCTCTTGTGAATCAAAGTCTTGGATGATTGGTATGCGTAACTCCGATTTTTGTTTTAACATTGCGCTAGTGATGTCATGACACACAACCTTTGGGAACCAATCTCAGCAACTGGCAACCTGGCCACCTGTCTACAACATGGCAATGCCCAAAAGGAAAAAAATATATTAAAAAATTAAACTTATAAGACAATCCATGACACCTTGGTCCAGGGATGATTTAATTTTAATTATCGTAATAAAGTAAAGACTGTCCGTTTCAAAATTACAATGGTTTGTTGTGTTTTGTTTTTTGTTTTTTTTGCTTCTCTCAAAAATAAAGTTGCTCCACTAAGATTTTCTTCTTGATTTATTTTGCTTTCATTTTTTTCTTCAGACGTCCTTATTTTCATAATAGTAAACTTATTCTTGTCTATATTATAGAAAGGAGAAGTACTGTATATGAAGACTGGAAAGTTGAAAATGTGACTTAAATCTTCATGAAGAGACACAAAATGGATCCTGGTAATTACAGACCAATAGGTCGTACTCCTGTACCATGCATATTTATGGAGACTGTAATGAAAAATAAATCAGAAAAGTATCACCATGGTAATAATATACTAAATATAAGCCAACATGGATTTATTAGAGGAAGATTTTGCCAAACCAATCTTTTAGATTTTTTTGAATAGGCAATTGCAATAGATGATAGGAGCAAAGCAATACAACACAATTTTTTCAGACTTTCAAAAAGCCTTTGATACTGTCCCACACTGAAGATTAATTCAGAAAGTAGAAGCTGCAGATATCAGAAGTAACATACAAAACTGGATCTTAAGCTGGTTGTCTGGAGGCAAAGTGTGCAGATATGAGGGGAATGCTCCACGCTGAGTGAGGTAATCAGTGGAGCCCCTCGGGGGTGTCTATCCTTGGACCATTACGTTTTCTGATTTATGCTACTATCGTAGATTCCATTATAGTTAGTAAACTTGGGAAATTTGCAGTTCATACTAAAATTGAGGGATGGCAAACACTGTGGAGGCAATAAAAACAATTCAAGAAGACTTGGACAAGTTTGGAACTTAGTAAACGCTTGGAAGATGCAATTTAATGTAGAAAAGTACAAAGTGCTACACATGGGCAAAAGGACATCAACTTTAAATGCAAGATTCCAGACATTGTTCTACAGGAAGCAACTTCTGAAAAGGATTTTGCAATTTATGTTAATACAACATACAGTATTTATCATTTAAGCAATGCTCATAAGCTATTAAAGGTCAAAAAAATGTAGGTTATATTGTAAAAATGTGAAAATAACTTGAGGGATGTTATGCTGAGGCTACATGATGCACTAGTGAGACCACCTCTGAACTAGTGGGTACAGTTCTGGTTAACATGCTAAAAGAAAGACAAGGCAGCACTTGAAGCTGTGCAGAGGAAAGCAAGGCAGTGGACTTAAGGACAAGCCCCATTCCAACAGACTCAGGGAATTAAAACTGTTTAGACTCGAGAAGAAGAGACTGTGTGGGGACCTAATCCAAGTCTTCAAAATTCTCAAATGCATTGATAAAGTAGATCCAGCAAAATTCTTTGAAATTAATTATGAATCAAGTACTCAAGGAAACATTGGAAATTAAGAGGAGGTGCATTTAGGACTGAAGACAGGAAGCACTTTGAGCAAAGACTAGTGGGAATCTGGAACAAACTATTGAACCATTGTGACGATGTGGGTTCTACTCCATGCTCCCATCTTCCTTCTGGGAGTTCTTGAACCCTACATCGTTGGTAATGTCACCGATGAGCTGGACAGTGAGGCACAACAATAAAGCAAGGGGATGGTACAAAAAGTGCAAAAGTGCTTTTATTAAAGCAGCAAATCAAAACAAAGTGTAGATAAATAATCCAATAGAAATGAGAGAACAGTGGAGGTTAAAACACAATAAATAATTCCTTTAAAATCTGATGAGGTTAAAATAACGGCTGGAAGCAATCCTTTTTAAAAACAAAGCCCAGTGCCTTTCTACTGGTGCCTCCCCTGCTTCTCCCGTCCAAGCTATGCACCAGGAAAGCCACCCTACATGCAGCTGACCTTCTCTCTGCTTTCTACTGCTGGTCTGTTAGCCTTTCCAACCCCTGGCTCTGTTGGGCATCATCAGACTGTGACTTGGGCTCCCCAGTGACCAGGGCGCTCACACTGGGGCTTTCACTTCCCAAGTCCCGACTCCCGCTGTTTTCTCAGCCTTATGCGACGAACCATCCATCTTCCAGTCACTCCCGCTCCTCACTAACGCTCAGTGGGAGTGACCACTACTGATTGCCCCCAGATACTGTCCAAACACCAAGGGCTCACTGTCCAGCTGCCAACCACTCTATACTGTGAGCGAGCTTTCTCCTCCCTGCTTCCTGCCTTCTCCTTCTTCTCATGTAACCTCTGTTTATCTTTTTCCGTTTTTCTCCTCCCTAACCACCTTGTGCTAATATTATTTATCACAGGGCTGTAGATCAGGTGTGGCAATTAGCAGATCCCGGCATCAATTATGGATGCGGACGACTCCTCACCTGTGCACTTAAGCGATATTGATGGGGCATGTAGGTGGAGTTCAAGTTTGGTGTCTCTGTGATAGTAGAAAGAGGAGGTTATGGAATATTATCAAACGTTATGCTAAGAAGGAAGTTGAAGTAATTGTGTCAGATTCTGTAAACATTTTCACTTTTTAAATAAAACCTTAACATTTGAGAAAATATCAATTTCTGATATCATGTTTCCATGATGTCATTGACATTCTTACAGTCACAAGTATTTCCACAAACATGGCCTTCATTGCCTAGTGTGCACACATACACACACATTAAAGTGTGAAATAATACTGGCCATAGAACTCATTCAAACTTTGCATAAAATAGAGGAATAATAATTCTTAATAAAGACTTGGCTTTCATTTTAAAAACATATCTCTGCCATTAACATCCGATCAAATAGTTATTGCCTGGCTCTCGAAACTCAGATTCAGACTTTGCATCCAAAGGTCCAATGAGGGTTATCAGCAAAAAATAACCCTACATCAAAATCTGAAAGCAGGCTTCTTGCCTGCACGACTGAACAAAAAGGAATAAAGGCTAAAAAAGAACTTCAGAATTGGGAGAGAGGAGTAACAAAACCCTTGTTCCAAATAACAAAAAGTGTTAATTTTTATTTAAACATTTATTTAACAAATATTTAAAAAGCAATAAACAAAATAAAAGGCAAGCTAAAGCAAACAAAGCCAGTTTGTAATGCAGAAATCTTAATCCATACAGAAGCAAAAGTCCATAACCCACAGAAAAAATTAAAGAAGCCCTTACAAAACTATAACCCACAATATCCAAGCAATATGATCAAAGGCAAGTTTTAACAATGCGAAGTGAGAAACTTCAAACTCTCAGCCTAATACAAAGCTGAGAGTAGTCCTGCTACTGTATTACATTCATGTGTTTATGTATTTTATTGTTTTGTTGTTTCTGAGCTCCATGTACTTTGTGGGTGGAATCCCAAGAGGCTGGGCCCCCTGTCTTCATTGGGGAAGTGCCCATAGCCCTATAAAGGTGGTGGAGACAGGCAGTTCAAGTGGGAATCATTCTTTATTGTAAATGTGAGTTGGAGTTGTAAGTATAGTATTACTGTTTGTTGTTGAATTTTCTGTCTTTCTGATTATTTATTTCTCTGTTTCTGCCTGTATTCAATTGTGTTTTTTTGACTTGTTCACTGTAGATTGCCTTTTTGGTTACTCCTTTGTGCCTCTTTTCTGCTCTTGTGAGATTTTGTTTAATTCTTTTTACATTTTTTTGAAAATAAACCCTTTTATTTATGATGATTATTTGCTTGTTCATCTGTACACAAGCCAAGGCTGAAAGTTACCCTACATTTGTGGGGCTTTCTGTAATGTTTAGGGACATTTAAAATTATTTTGTGGCTAACATCCCTTTTAGGCCTGTGAAGCCAGAGGCAGGCCACTGGAGTATGGAGTTAGCCCATCAGAATGAGGCTCATTCCATGCAGGCAGATGACACTTGTCCTGGCCAGCAGAGCCTTTTGGAGGCATCACACCCTTTTTGCATTCATGGAGGCTTCAGTTTATAAAAAGTCCATTGTCTACAATGTTGGAATGGGAGCTCCACCTCTCTAGGTTATCTTTTAACTGCCCAAGGCACACTTTAAAAACAATGGTTGAATAGGGTTGGAAGTTTAGAGCATTTCATGATCTTCTCATTTGTCTGCATGCATTTCTCTCTTGTTTTCATTCTTGCATTCAGTATCTTGGACTTTTTCTTGTATGTCTATGACCCATCGTGTTTGCCGGCTGCTAAACTACTTTGGATTCAAAATAACGTAATGCTTGAGTTTCAATGTCTTGTCTTCTTATTGTTTCTTATTTTTTGTCACTTGTGTCTTCTGTGATTTGCTTCACCCTCAGCAGATATAATCTTCTTTCTAACATTATAGTGGTTTTCACTCACTTTGCCACAAACATACATCTTTTGTGTATGTTTAATATGAAGTTAAATCTTCAATGTTCAATAAATACGTTAAAAATAGGATGTTGTTATAAGCACACTTTTTTTAGTTGGTAAAGTAAGGAGCCTTTCTAGTTAGGAGGAGAGTTGTGTGATACAACAACAGTCTAGATATAAGCAGCAATGAACTCTCAGTTGTTTACACATGTAAGAACTTACACTTGATTATGAATTCTGAATGTGTAATTGATCATTTTCTTGATTATTGGCATGCATTTCTGTGTCCTTGTTGTTCTTGTATTCTGTATCCTGCACCTGACACTCATCCAGTGTTGCTGTGCTTTTTCATCTTTTTTCTATAATGGTGTTCATCATCACATAATTGGCTCTTGCAATTTGTTTGTTGCTCAGTACTTGTAGATGTCAGTGCCCTTCTCTGACTTTCTGCCATGTCACACAGTTTTGCAATCACTTTGCCGTAGTAAACACACAATCACAGGTCACTTTATTTCTGCTTTCTTGTTTGGAACTTACCTGCCATGGATTCCAGATATTCTTATTTTCTGAAGATGTCAAAAAACAAAATACTACTAATATTAGGTCAGATTTGTGCTCGGCTTTGCTCCTAGACAGCTGTCTGAATTTTGACTTCCAAGCTCAGTTCTTTTTAAAACTTTATTGTATATTGTATATAAAGTATTTTGGAAGTATATTTTTATTGTCATTCTTAGAAATAGAAGTTCTTTTTCATTTGGATTACTGTCAGGCTCTTTTCAGTGGTCCTCCCACAGGAGAGTTACTGCTATAATTGGTACAAAATGCTTCTACTAGAGACTTGACGTGCATAAGACTCAAGTGACATTGCTGATTAGATAACATCAGTTTCCTGTCACTTTTAAAATTCTTTTCAAATCCTTCCTGCTGTTCTATAAACCCTTGAAGTCATTATACCTGACTACTTTTAGAAAATGTTTATCCCATTTAGAGTATGCAGTAAAGCAGGAATAAAAATTGAAAGTTATTAATGCTGGGCAATTTACTTTGTTAAATTTTGGGTATCTTGTTATAAGAACACTGAAAGAAACACAAATGACAAGATAAAAAGTTGGGAATCCAAAGGAACACCCCAGTGAGAAAGAAAAACATTATTAACTGTAATGATTATCAGTATTTAACTCACGATATCAAGGACTGTATTTTGAATTAATCATGCTGCAGAGAGCTATATGATTTGTTCCTCATTTATGCAGAAAAAGAATTAAGCTGTTTGAACAACATTAAGTGACTAACTTGCATCATTTATAAGAAACTGCTGACCTCTTGATAATACCAGAACAACCTGTTATATTACGAAATCAGCTTGCTATGTTAAGTGCTGCTTTGAACATGTAACACATATCTACTATAAAAGAGAGAAACTCCTTGGAATGTGAGGCTGTCTGATCTGACCAGGCTGACTGAGCTGGGGGTCTGCAGTCTCTTTAAAACTCACCAAGAATAAAGAAATTGTTTTTTTTTATTTTAGATTGGTATTTTGTCTCCCATCATTTTTTCGACTTCAGCATCCACACCAGTTAATGTCCAATTGAAAAAATAAAAAATGAAATGAAAAATGAATAAATGTAGCATTGTCTGTCACTCTGGTTAGATTCTCCGAGCTATAAAAAATGTGCTTTTCAGAAGCAGCTCCTCTGATGATCAACGACTTCCAAGACAATGTGGATGAGGTGGGGCTGACAGAGCTAATGTCAAAAGGTATCTTCTGGGCCATTCTCCTCCACTCCAAAGGAAACAGAAACTGGGTTTGTGGTTGTGCTTCACCTTCAATATTCCATTATTATTGTACTGTCATTAGGGAAGTTTTATGATCTACATAAAACTGTTAAATATGCAGTGTATATATTTTTTGTGGTCTAAAGGGGTAATAGAAGAGCCGTACACCCCAGATATAACCACATAGATTCAGTCACAGGTTTAAATAAGTATTTTTAAAGAAACATGCCCTATACAGGCTTATTTTTCCAAAGTCAACACAATCAGATTGTGTGATTCCTCCATTATTTTCTAGCCTTCCTTTTTGTCTTTCTCTTTTTTCCTTCCCTCCACCAAGACAAATCTTGTCCACCTCCGTATTCCAACTCCGTGATTAAGGTGGGATGACTGCCTGTATGCCAGACCTGTTGGTAGTTCTGATGCCAGAACATTGCCTCAAGGAAGTAATTCCAGGTCAGGTACAACTTCCATAGAATAAAGAAGTCTTCTCCCAGCAGTACCCACTGGTGGCTCCTGGGGACCCCAACAGGGCTGTCTTTCTGAACTACAAGTCCCAAGCATCCCTGTGAGTGTTGCAACTGGAGTCAGACAGAGAGGAGCTCTGCCACCAATCATACTGGTGGAACAACTGTTATTGGTAGGCTTTCTCCCCACATCTCTCCATTACATCTTCTCCCCACCAGGGTAAGAGAATGGCAGCCATCTTGGCTGAGAAGCACAACCAACCGTGCCATCCTTCTGTAATCACCTCCCAGCCAGGTAAGTCACCACTTTCCATCCCAGTTGAAATGCTAATACATCAATTGGGTCAATCACATTACATATATAGCCTAGCTTTGAGTGCCAGAATGGATCTTCATTTCTGCTGTGGTCTTGTCACTGGTGACAAAAGCACATCAGTAGGGGTCTTGAGTTGCTAGGTGATGCAGAAGGGTGTTGAATGTGGTGCAGCAGGGCTGGGTATTGCTGCACTTCTGTGCAATGATCTATCAAATGCAAGTGAGCAGGTGTCTGGAGCTGCAAATGGTCTCTTGGCTGTCTTACTTCAGTCAATTAACATTGCAAACACTGTTCCAGGTCTGGATCTCACCTTTGAGACTCTCCCTCTGTCTCCATTGCTGCCCAGTTTTGCCAAAATTGCAGTTTTACCACCAGTCTTGATTTACAAGGCTAATCTGGGGTCAGTGATAACTTGATCTGCCACACCTTTTCCTAGCTGTGTGAAACAGAACCTACATTGGCGACCATACACCAAGGCCAATGGACCTTAGCCACTAGAGAAGCATTGTTGGAGCTGCAGAGGTAGCAATCTCTCAGTTGTCTTCCTCTGCAAAAACTCCAAGCATCACTCAGGATCCTGGATGTCAACCTTGAGACTCTCCAGCAGCTCCTTACTAGAGACAAGCAAATGTTTTTGTGGTCTCTGAGGCACTCTGTGCTTTGCTAAATTGGACAGCAGGTCTTCTCCTCGACCAGTGCTGAGTGCCAGGATGAATCCATTTTCCGCTTTACATGGCTCTTTTAGGTGGCTTGCTATCCTTAAAAGGTCCCTACTCCAGTATGTGAATTCTCAGGGATCTTGACTCTTGCCTCCTCAATTTCTCTGCTGTACATAGTCTCTCCTAACTTACATTAATTGGACAGATTCTGTAATCCTCCAGGAGGACCTCCTTATGCAGGGTGTTTTTCATTCTTTACCTGCTATGAGAAACTCCAGGACACTAGGTAATTGTAGTACTCCTCTTTAAAGGTTTATAAGGATCTTTTACTCTGACAGCATTAGGCTCAACACAGAAATCAACAATGCAGAGAGATTCAAGTCAGTCTTTGGCCACTTTCATGCATACCACCACACTTACTGATTCATTCATTCAATATAACTGCATTAATATATACATACATATCTACATATATACACACACACATATACATACACCTATATATATATATATATATATATATATATATATATATATCTATATATATATATATATCTATATATATATATATATCTATATCTATATATCTATCTATATGTATATATCTATCTATATAATCTATATATCTATATCTATCTATCTATGTATATATCTATCCATCTATCTATCTATCTATATACTTTGTATATATATATATATATATACAGTAATCCCTCCTCGATCTGGGGGTTGTTCCAGACCCCCGATAGGTGAAAATCTGAAGTAGAAACCATATGTTTGTGTGGTTATTTTTATATATTTTAAGCCCTTATAAACTCTCCCACCCTGTTAACATTATTAGAGCCCTCTAGACATGAAATAACACCCTTTAGTCAAACGTTTAAACTGTGCTCCATGACAAGACAGAGATGACAGTTCTTTCTCACAATTAAAAGAAAGCAAACATATCTTATCTTCAAAGGAGCGCCGTCATAAAGGAGCGAGTCAGGAGCAGAGAATGTCAAAGAGAGCGCTCGCAAAGAAAAGCAAACAATCAAAAAATCAATACATGCTTTTAAGTATACAGAAGCACCGCGATAAAGCGGCATTTTGTAGAGGAGCGTCCGTGTCCTCTGTGCAAACAGCCCCTCTGCTCACACGCCCTCCGTCAGGCAGAGAGAGCGAGAAAGATAGAGAGAAGCAAACAAGCACAGCGCGGAAGCATATCTTATAGCATTGAGGAGTTTTAGTTAATATGCAATACATGCTCTGATTGGGTAGCTTCTAAGCCATCCGCCAATAGCGTCCCTTGTATGAAATGAACTGGGCAATCAAACTGAGGAAGCATGTAACCTAAATTAAAAGACCCATTGTCCGCAGAAAGCGGCGAACCAGCGAAAAATCTGTGGTATATGTTTAGATGTGCTTACATTTAAAATCCGCGATAGAGTGAAACCGCGAAAGTCAAAGCGCGATATAGCGAGGGATTACTGTATATATATATATATATATATATATATATATATATATATATATATATATATATATATATATATATAGTACAGGACATGATTGGCGAATGGGACCCACAAATGATGCATGCATTGCAGTTCCAGAATGCGCTTGATGGAGCGATCGAACCATACAAAAGCCTCCTCGCGCAAATGAAAAGACAGCGCCAGCAACTGCCTATCACGATGTTTTTCAGCCGCGCACCCAGACACCCACTGCCTACTCCTAGTACAGCTTCAGCGGAAGAAGGCAATGATGCACATGCTGAAGATACTGAACCACCTTAAGACTCTCCTACTGAGGTCATGCCTTCATAGGTTAGTGGTTGTGTGTAAGAACGGTGTGTGTGTAATTAATTGTACAGTACAATAATAATATTATATTTGTAACATCTAATATGTCTTATTTTCTCTTATTTTGTGTAATATATTGGGTAATACGCATGTAATGGTGACTAACGGTGGTTTTTTCAATTCTAGAGGGCTCTAATAATGTTAAAAAACGTATTTAAAAGGTCGTAAACAGGTTTTCTATACTCTAACTGCGAAAATGTTCGATTTATAAATAAAGAATCCTACTTCGCGAAAATTCATTTATCGCGGTAGAGTCTGGAACGGATTAACCGCGATAAACGAGGGTTCACTATATATATATATATATATATATCTCCCTTGGGATGCGAGCAGCTGTTGCTGGGGGTGCCAGAATCCATTGAGGAAGAAAAATTAAAAACATTTTTTGTACAAAATCTTAATTTATCTATCCATTCCTAAATAATTAAATGGGCAGGCTATTTCGTATCAGTGCAATACACTGCTTGTTAAAACGGATGACTCCTAATCTTACATGCACTTAGTGCTGCGTGGGTATTACGAACTATCGTATTTGTTCAGGTTCTATTTAAATTTTAAATATAAGTAATTTTTATTTGGTCGACAGAAATATGTTTAGTAGGAATGAAAGTTAAATTTAATCATCATTGCATTAATTTTTCTTCACCATAGAAATTTAAAGACTAAATCCAACTTCCATTCCTACCAAAGATATTTCTGCCGACTAAATAGAACCTACTTATATTCAAATTCGAGCTATTGAACTGTCGCCTGCCTGCCTGAATAAGTCACCCTCGCTTCGCTCTTACTTTTTTACCGTTTATTTAATCATGGCTAGTCACGGAAAAATTATAACATGGAAGGAGGATTACACTGAGTATGGCTTTACCAAAACAATTATTGATGGTAAATAAAGTATCTATTATTCATAAAGGTTAAATTGGTGATCTGTTTTTCTGCGTTAACCTCATATTTTTTCATACTTCTTCCCAAACCAAGGGGGTGCGAGGGTAAAATGAATCGGGAAGCGCTGATATATATATTGAATGCAATGTATAGTTTTGTCCAGGAGGAAAGCAATGTTGCTTCAAATCAATGGCAACCTTTTGTAGGGTGTGTCACTGAGACTTACTAATTGTCATCGCGAAGCAGAGCCTTACTGGAAATTTGAGGCATTTTAATTGAAATGGGAGATCAGAGGGTATAACGGTGATGCCAGGAATACATTCAGAGTGTGACGCTCTGTTTTTTTGTGTAGCTGCCTTCACACAGCCCCTCCGCTGCTTTATAAACGAATGTCATATAAAGCCATCACCTTGTCAATTGTGTAATGCGTTTTTTGAACGGGTTTGATGCATGGAAGTGATCACTCGTACTGCGTTCAGTAAGTTCACGTGAGCTGCTCTCTTGTGTGATGTTGCGATGTCCACGGCTTAATTTAATGTTAGCTAAGACCTGGCACTTAAAAGTTTCTGGCTGCACTCCGGTTGTAATATGACAAAGCTGCACAAGCTCACTTTTGAGAATGCAAGTATAGTTGTCCAGGAGAAAAGAAATCTTGCCTGAAATCAATGGCATCGTTTTGTAGGCTCTGTCCCTGAAACTTATTACTTGTCATTGCGCAGCAGAGCCTTACTGGAAATTGGAGGCATCTGAATTGAAATGGGGGTGCGAGGGTAAAATGAATCGGGAAGCGCTGATCAATGTAATCGGTGTACCAGGAAATCATGCATTGACAGAAGTTCCTCTTTGTTTGGAATGCAAAGTGTGATTAAATGCAATATTTTTTAATGAAAGCTTCTCAGCTGTGCTTGTGCTAAGAAAAGGAAACATTTTAAAAATAACGTAACACGATTGTCAATGTCACCTTTTGTAAGTAGTGCCTGGAGGATTCAGTGTGGAGAGACAGTGTGTGTATTAACTTGTGGATTTTTCTGTGAGTATTTGGTGGTTGCGTCACAAAGTTGGTTCCTCAAGACGGCGTTAGCTGCAGAGCTCAGCTCACAGCGAAATGAGGTGAATGGGAGGGGAGATGATGACGTCACTCCCCCACCCGCCTTAACTGTCAATCCCCCACAAACACAGTCTCTCGGAATTTGCATAAGCACAGCCTTTGACCTGCAATTTTAACTTAGTTACAAAGTGATGAAAACTCTTGTTTATATCCTGCGTCCTCTCATTAAACTTGTATCCTGCATTAGCCGTGGGCATGACAAACGCCAGTGGCAGCCTCTCTATGAACTTAATTTAAACTTTAGGTTTACACCGTGCTTTGTTTCCGAAATAGCAACACTCATGAATATGGTTGTATATGTCAATCGCTCGGTTCTTATTGTTTCGCTGCCTTCTCAATTATATAATGCATGTTTTCTTCAGCGCTTTTTGGAGCTCTTCCTGGTTTTCTACGTACTGCGTTGATACTCAGTTCACGTGATTACATGGGAGGCGTGATGATGTCACACGAAACTCCGCCCCCGCGGCTATCGAGCTCAACTCCATTACAGTATATGGAGAAAAATAGCTTCCAGTTATGACCATTACGCGTAGAATTTCGAAATGAAAACTGCCCAACTTTTGTAAGGAAGCTGTAAGGAATGAGCCTACCAAATTTCAGCCTTCCACCCACATGGGAAGTTGGAGAATTAGTCAGAGTCAGTGAGGGCTTTGCCTTTTATTAGTATAGATATCTATACTAATAAAAGGCAAAGCCCTCACTCACTCACTCACTCACTGACCCATCACTAATTCTCCAACTTCCCATGTAGGTAGAAGGCTTAAATTTGGCAGGCTCATTCCTTACAGCTTCCTTACAAAAGTTGGGCAGGTTTCATTTCGAAATTCTACACGTAATGGTCATAACTAGAAGCTATTTTTCTCCATTTACTGTAATGGAGTTGAGCTCGAAAGTGGTGGGGGGCGTAGTTTCGTGACATCATCACGCCTCCCACGTAATCACGCAGTACGTAGAAAACCAGGAAGAGCTCCAAAAACCGCTGAAGAAAACATACATTATATAATTAAGAAGGCAGCAAAACAATTAGAAGCCAGCGAGTGACATATAAAACCATGTTCAGCGGCTCATGTGAACTGACACAGTGCGCAGACAAAAAGCAACAGTTCCAAAGAGTGCTGAACATAAACTGAATTATACTGCTACACTCAAATAGACAAACCACACGCCGTGGCGCAATAGTAGAGGCTTCGCAAAATCACAAAGTGATTTCAAGTGAAGCTACTTTTATGGGACACACAAATGCACCAGTGCAACTTGTCCCACTTTCCCTGTTGCCAAGTAATGTTGAACCAAGTTGGCACAACGGTGTTCCCAAATACGAACTTTGCTGATAAACTGAGCACACTGCGCACCGAGTTCGCACGGCGCTTTGGTGACTTTGAAGAACAAAAAAAGAATTTTGAGTTGTTTTGCAACCCATTTGCCGTCGATGTGGAAACTGCACCTGTGCAGATTCAGATGGAGGTGATTGAGCTGCAGTGTAATGGCACACTGAAGGCAAAGTACGATACTGCAGGGCCCGCACAGTTTATTCACTCCATTCCCGCAGAAATGCTCCAGCTCCGTCTACATGCGGCTCGAACCTTGTGCATGTTTGGTACCACATATCTGTGTGAGAAGCTCTTCTCAGTCATGAAGACTAACAAAACAGCACACAGGAGTCGCCTCACTGATGAGCACCTGCAGTCCATCCTGAGAATCTGCACAACACAGAACCTCACACCAAACATAAACGAACTTGTTGCCAAATAAAGATGCCAGGCTTCTAGCTCTGATAAAATGACATAAGAGCAAAGACAACTGAATGATTTGATTTGTTATTGCTGAAAAGAACAAATTTTACTTATATTTCCAGGTTTTGTTATGCACCATGTTCATATTTGTATTTGTATGATTTTGACAGGATATATTTTTATGGAGAGCAAAATATTATAGTTATATAGTTATTTAAGGTTTGAGTTGATTTATTCCGGAATAATATTCTGTCAACTAAATAAAAATTCCTTCTATTTAAAATTTAAATAGAACTTGAACATTTACGATAGTTGTGTGTGTGTGTGTGTGTGTGTGTAGATATATATATATGTATATATATGTGGATGTATGTGTATATATGTATGTATATATGTTTGTGTGTATATATATATGTGTATGTGTCTATGTATATATGTATGGATATGTATATATATATGTTTATATGTGTGTGTGTGTATATATATATATACATATATATATGACAGCAACACTCATCACTAACAACAGTGTCAAAACAATTACATTGACAATCATGTTACAATCATGTTATTCTGTTTCTTTTCTCGGTACCCAAATGTGGCAATTGGTGCCACGGCCCACTTGCCAAGTTGTTTGCCTGCCTATGGTAAAGTCATCCCTGATGGAGGATCACAGGAATCATGGGAAAGAGGGGTCCTTTCATCGGAGCAACGTTTCAACCGTGGCATGGTCAAATGGGGAGGCAGCTAGATGGATGAGGTCTCCAGGACTCTAAAAATATCCAAACCTAATTATGTCATATCATCTACTGTTAAACCGTACTTCTAAAATTTTTATTATTATGCTGTCTTAAGGAATTGTTCTGTTGTGTATATTGTATTGTATTGACCCCTACTTTTGACACCCACTGCACGCCCAACCTACCTGGAAAGGGGTCTCTCTTTGAACTGCCTTTCCCGAGGTTTCTTCCATTTTTCCCTAAAAGGTTTTTTTTTTGGGAGTTTTTCCTTGTCTTCTCAGAGAGTCAAGGCTGGGGGGCTGTCAAAAGGCAGGGCCTGTTAAAGCCCATTGCGGCACTCCCTGTGTGATTTTGGGCTATACAAAAATAAACTGTATTGTATTGTATTGTATTACATTATTTTTAAAATGTTTCCTTTTCTTTTTCATTGCTTCTTTAACACACTACTTCTCCGCTGCGAAGCGCGGGTATTTTGCTATATATATATATATATATGTATGTGTGTATATATATATATATATATATATATATATATATATATATATATATATATATATATATATATATGTATATATATAACTGTGTATATATATGTGTATATATGTATATATATATGTCTATATTTGTACATTTGTATATGTATATGTATATATATGATGTGTATATATATGTTTATATATGTGTGTGTCTGTGTGTGTGTGTGTGTGTATATATATATATATATATATATATATATATATATATATATATATATATATATATATATATATATATATGCCAGCAACACTCATATCAATGACAAAACAATTACATTAACAATCAAGTTACGTTATTTTTTACATTTTTCCTTTTCTTTTTCATAACTTCTTTAACACACTACGTCTCCGCTGCGAAGCGCGTGTATTCTGCTAGTATATATATATATACATTATATACTGTATATATCTTTATATATAATTTGATACTATCTGTACGTATGGTGTTTGCATCAATAACCCGTATGTATGGTGTTCGCGTCAATATCTCGACTCAATACAATACAAGTTTGAACCATGCAATTGGACTCTACCTCTGTAGTTAGAATATAACGTGGCAAACGCGGACACAGTACTGCATGATTGGCTAAGAATGGTCGAATGCTTCAGTGACACCACTGGTCGGCCAAATATAGTAAGTCGGTGTTGGTTCGAGCAGATAACAGTAAGTTCGGTTGGTTTTTGGAACGTTGGTTTGGTCTTCCCCGTGTCCCACAGGCACAACACAGTCCCCAAAACCACCAAAGAAAAGAAAAGGGCGTACTTTCCAGGACGAACATCATCGACTGACACAAAGGTCTTACATTGTGGTCAGCAACACAGGAACGCCGCAGGGGACTGTACTTTCTCCGGTCCTGTTCAGTCTATATACATCAGACTTCCAATATGACTCGGAGTCCTGCCACGTGCAAAAGTTTGCTGATGACACTGCTATTGTGGGCTGCATCAGGAGTGGGCAGGAGGAGGAGTACAGGAAGCTAATCAAAGACTTTGTTAAATGGTGCGACCCAAACAACTTACATCTTAACACCAGCAAGACCAAGGAGCTGGTGGTGGATTTTAGGAGGCCCAGGCCCCTCATGGACCCTGTGATCATCAGAGGTGACTGTGTACAGAGGGTGCAGACCTATAAATACCTGGGAGTGCAGCTGGATGACAAATTGGACTGGACTGCCAATACTGATGCTCTATGTAAGAAAGGTCAGAGCCGACTATACTTTCTTAGAAGGTTGGCGTCCTTCAACATCTGCAATAAGATGCTGCAGATGTTCTACCAGACGGTTGTGGCGAGTGCCCTCTTCTACGCGGTGATGTGCTGGGGAGGCAGCATAAAGATGAAAGACGCCTCACACCTGGACAAACTTGTTAAGAAGGCAGGCTCTATTGTAGGAGTAAAGTTAGAGAGTTTAACATCTGTGGCAGAGCGACGGGCATTAAGCAAATTCTTGTCAATCATGAAGAATCCACTGCATCCACTGAACAGTGTAATTTCCAGGCAGAGGAGTAGCTCCACTGACAGACTGAGGAAATCGTTCCTCCCCCACACTATGCGACTCTTCAATTCCACCCGGGGGAGTCAATGCTAACATTATTCAAAGTAATTGAATTTATTTCTATTTAATTTAATTTTTTTTTTTTTTTTTTGTATCAGTATACTGCTGCAGGATTATGTGAATTTCCCCTTGGGATTAATGAAGTATCTATCTATCTATCTATCTATCTATCTATCTATCTATCTATCTATCTATCTATCTATCTATTTAAACCTTTCGACAGCTCCGGAACCGTAAGTAATTTAGAGCGTATCGCCATTTGCTTGGTACGTCAAAATCTATCTTTGAGCAGTTCGGCTTTGGTATCCATCCTTCTGACATCAATTTGCAAACTGAGTAATGACGGCTGGGTATTAACAACGGTCATTGTTTAAATTTTAGCCGATCTCAGATCTAAAATGACCACGCCAACATAATTATTACTCCGACTCTGATTAGAGTCGTAAAATACGGTTTGTTTTGAAAAATTGTTTGCCTGAAAAAATCAAATGAGGTGCACTGAAGAGCTGAGTTCACGTCTCACAGCCCTGTTTAAACAGGAAGCTCTTCATTACATCGGCCAAAAAGTTCTATTTTAAGCACAAATTAGTGCCATGATAACAAAATCATTTCAAGGATTTAAAAAAAACAAATTTCTTTGCAGAGAAAGTATGGATTTCACAAACGTAGAAGTTGTAGCCCGATTCGATCGGGCTCCCAGTCACTTGTATATATATATATATTATGGTACACAGCGAGCGCCAGAGTCGGGAGGAGGAGGAGGAAGACAAAACTGCCTTGGAGGAGTGGAGGAGAAAGAAGAGTGTTTTGTGTTGTGTTTTTTCTTTTCTTTGGTGGTTTTGGGGACTGTGTTGTGCCTGTGGGACACGGGGAAGACGTGCCTCACAGGTGAAGAAAATAAATCTTTTTGTTAATTTTTAAACATGCCTCTGCTGTCAGTCCTTGTTGGGTCGAAGCCTATATAGTGCCTTTGCCACTATATATATATATATATATATATATATATATATATATATATATATATATATATATATATATATAGACATATGTAAACCACAAAAGGATGCCTAAATACCCAACAGCACCAATTTTTGTTGAAATTTAGATAATTCAGGTCCAGTGAATAACTTAAAGTTGTAACAAAGGTAAGCATCAACCAGCCAGAGAAAGTTCAGATTACCAAAAACTAAAATTAATTGTAAGAGTTTTACAAAGAAGTCTTCTTCAAGGAACAAGTAATGGGGTTAACAAGTTACAGATTTTCTGCTCCAATGGAAATTAATTAAGCCTTGAAAGTTGATGCAAACAATACTTTCAAGTGTTTTGTTGATTACTTACAAACTCACCATCTGTATAAAAGCCACGTTGGAACAAACTGTGTTGTTACATCCTCTGAAGCATTACTTGGACAATATTTCACTGTATTATTGATACCAAAAAAAAAAGAAAGAAAAAAGCATGTTAACAAAGGAAGGCAGACAGATCATTGTAACCCTTAAAAGTGTAGGTCCTTCCTTTACAGAAATTGTAAAAAATGCCACGGTGTCAGAGAATACAGTTTGCCACAGCATCCAGAGGAACGTGGAAAGTCTGACAGGAAAAGGACTGGCAGACCCAAAGCCACAACGCATCAGAAGCCATGTTTCTGAGAATTCACAGCTTGTGTGACAGGCGCCTCACAGGACGGTGGTCAAAGTGTCACTTTCAGCTGTGAAGAGAAAATTTCAAGCTGTGGGTGTGACAAGTCTAATGGCAATAAGAAAGTCATTGCTAAGACTTTTTTAGTTTTAGAACACCTCCATTTTTGTGTGTGCAGTGTGCTCGTCTGAGATGATCAGAATAAGAGGCATACACAGAACTGATTTCACTGATGTGGAACAAACTGAAGTGTGAACGAGGCCTTAGGGAGAAGCATTCCTTGGTTTTCCATTCCAGAAAAAAAAAAAAACTTTAAACTTCCAAACACTCCCCATAGTCAGTTTTTCATAGATTTGCAAAATAACAAATTTTAGTGTCAGTTATACAAAATTGTATGCAAATTGAAAGATGCCTGTGTTTTTTGTCATAACTATCTGTTAGTATCTATCAGTCTGAAAAGTAATAAAAAGTCATTGCTAAGGCTCTGAAACAATAACAAACCACAGTAAGAGTCATAACCTTCAAATGAAAATTACAAGTAACATATAAATATGAACATGTGAATATTTGAATTGTATGGAGATCTTCTGGTAACTTCACCTGACTAGGTCTGCTGCTCTTGAAACCAGGATGAGGCTCCTCAACTCCTTTCATGCTTGCTGTTTTTATAGTCACCCATGGCAGCTCATAGTATAGGTACCCATCCAGTTTGTGATGTGACTTGTATATAGTAATGAACACTGAAACAGGAACAGTAAAGACACAGATGCAGAATGAGCACTTTGAGCCCTTTGATAAACTGTGAATATTTGAATTTCATGGGTAGCTTCATCTGACTAGGTTTGCTGCTCCTAAAACCAGGATGAGGCTCCTTAGATACTAGATTGTTATGAAGGGAGAGATTAATTATTCAGAGTCATGTGTACATTGTATTTGTGAAATTTGTATGAGTCCTGTTATATACAGTAACCTATGCCAAATACAACCCTATTCAGCTCATGAACATCAAATATCTGTGAAGTGTTCTTACTGATTCTGCAAAGTAAATGTGACCAGCTGAGAACCCTCCACCTCCTCCTCAGCACTATTCTCCCCTCTCAGATAGTCACTGAGCTCCTCAATAACATAGCACTGCATGTATGACCTCCACAGGTTCTCAGTTTCTATAAGGATCATCCATTCCAGTAATACACTTTTCATCCTTTTTACAGAATAAGGTTTGTTTTTATAAATGGCTAAATTGTTTTACTTTCTTCACGGTGTGAGCTTGGGAATACTATAGTCATATGCCTTATGCAGTTATTAAACATATAATGATGACATGAAAAAATGTGCTGTATAGATTTCACTTACTTTAACAAAATGTTTCATCCAGGAATACAATGTATTTTAACAGAACAAAATGTCTTAAATATTTAGGGTAAGATACAGAGATGCATCTGAGATTATTTTTCTTTGCCTCTCAGGAGACTCACCTTCTAATTAGAAATATAATAGAACCAGCTTTTGTGAGCCTCTGAGATAGTGCTAAAGCTCCAGAGAAATTACTTGTACTGAAATGTTGGTAGAGATATTTTTGAACTGTTTAACTGATTATTTAACATATTGTTTTCTTATAATACTAATTCAAGAAAGTGATCCAGGAGCATGTAGTTACATATCTAAGCACTGCATGAAACACATGCACTGCATGATGTCTTGCACCTCAGAGAAGATGCTCAATCCAAAGGCTTCAATCAAAACAGGAACAGTCAGGGTATGTATTTAAATGGGGGCTACCACTTCAATACACACAGACACAGAAAACAAGCAGCGGTGGGGCAAGATCAGTGGTCGGGTTAGAATGTTCCTCGTAGCAGCAGACATTGCTCTGAGGAGAGGTGAGGATGAGTTGCAGGCAAAGGCTGAGACCCATTGCTTTGACGATTGGCCATCATGTGGGGAAGTAATGGTTGGGTCGAAGTCGGTGCCAAATTACAATAGCCCTTCTGTTTCCAAGTGGCTTGGGCACCCTCCAGGTTGTTGGCCAGATCCAGCACTGAGTGAACAGAAAGAAAAAGGAGAAAATTAGCATTACTTCCATTAATAAGAAACAAACTACAATCAAATTTGTTTAAAGAGTGTTCCTGCGAATAGTTTGACAGAACTTGCCATTATAGGTGGCCTTACACCTAATTGGGCTATTTTAAAAAACAGTTGTGTGTGAAAAAAATTATTTGGGTGTTACTGTTTGATCTTGGGCTATTTTTCTTGAAATTGTGCGTGATTTGCATTTCCATGTGTCTTTAGCCTATGAAAGCAGTAATTTTTCATTCCAACCCATGACAGTGAAGTGTCACATGATCCCCTTCACTTAATTTTAAAACCTGTCAATTTCACAGAGACTTTCAGCTCCTTCAAACAATGATCTTGCAGTCACAGCTAATACTACCCAGTTATTGATAAAATTGGGCAATACAGTGGGTGTCAACCAATTACAGCCGATAAAACAGAAAAGCACAAATGGTTTTCCAAAACTTGAATGCAGAGAACTGGAGTACAGAAAGTACCTCTAATACTGCTGGATCATGTTTTATAAACTACTGGGAAAAATGTAAAATATTTTTAAAAAATAGAAAAAATGTATTAGAAGGCTTGAGAAAATATTGTAATATAGATCTAAAACAATCGATTACTTCTGTTCTTTGAGACAATATAAAGGTTAAAGCTTGCGGCATAGTCAGCAAGTAATTCTTACTTGACTGCAACATTTAAAATTAAGTATTAAACTGTTAAATACATTTGGTAGTGATTTTTTTTAAAGGATGCGTCCACCATGAACAAAATGTGTTGTTATTTCATCATGAAAAAAGTTAAAAGTTCATTTCTACGCTCCAAACGTTCCAATGACACACCTGATGAAAGCTATATAGCTAAAATACGGTGTCTCTTACCTTCTTTCTTTTTTGGCATGGCAATAACCTTTAAACTTTTTTTTTCTTTTGCAGATGCATGTGGACTCAGCCCTTCATTGTTTGTTACTGTATGTTATTTCACCTGAAAGAAAAAAAATGCAACACACAGAGCCATATGGTCTCTCATCTTAGTTCTCTTTTCATTTTTAATAATCCATTTAAAGGCTTCACACTGTGAGTTGTACACCCACATCATAGGCATTCTGGAAAAATACTCTCAAAATGTTACTGTCTGGCCCCACCCATTCATGCAAGTTAAGGACCAATTGTGCAATCAGTTACAGTTTTCTTGCTTGGAATGGACTAATCAATATTGGGCTAGATTTTGTAGGACTGGGTGGGATTGTGACTGTGACTGAGTTGGGAAATGACTGTCAAATCTGGGAACTCTCCAATATTTGTAAAATAAGACATTTTATTGAGATTGTTGTCACTCATTTGAATTTAAATACTTATAAACATACAAATCATTTTCACCCACATGCATAATACAGAACTTTTCCTTCTGCAAAGCCATGTCAGTATTGACCATGGTAACCGAAAACCAATCTTTTAAAATGGGATAAGAAGAAATTTAAATGTTTAGAAATAAATCCCTCTGAGGAAGTGGTTGAGCAGTTCAAAAAGTCACAGAGGAAGAATTGGAACTGCCATGAAACAGCAATAATTTTAATCTTCACTTTAATCTTACTACAGGGATAAAATAGCGTTAGAAAAATTTACATTTAGTTTTATAAAGAGTGCTGTTGTATACACCATGTGGTCTATGGCCGGCTTGTCATCCCAGCCAATACCCCCAGGCCGCCAGATGGAGCCCTCCCTGCAGTATGGAGGTGCCCCGAAGACCAGCAGAGAATCATGGACAATGGAGTTTTTATCCACAGCCCTGTTGGATACCACAGGGGCTGCAAGAGGGAGCTGCAGGGAGGAGCAAAGAGTCATATGTGCCCTATAACCCAGAAGTGCGTCATAGGCAGAGCGACGACAGAAGTGACGTACTTCTGGGTTGAAGAAAAGGACTTTTGATCTGAACCAGAAGTGATAGAAGATCACATGAATTGGGGATTGGAAAGTCAGGGACTTTAAAAGGACTGTGACAGCTCCCAGACGGCGAACTGAGCTGGGTGGTAGGAGGGCAACGCGTCTGGGAGTGGTGGAGAGTTTATTGTTATTGTATTGGTTTATTATATGAGTATTATGGAGGAGAGGGTGCTTTGTGCATTGTTGCATGAGAATAAAGTCAATTATTGGATTTTTACCTGGTGTCTGGAGTCTTGGACAGGGGTTCAAGGGAGCGATACTGCCCCCTATCTGTCACAACCACTACAAATATATCATGGATAACACACTCAAAGTTATATGCCACAAAGATATCAAACATAAACATAATGGTGGATATTAAAACAAAAGACAATATCTATATTAAAATAATTGCACATACTGTAGCTACTGTTTTTTCTGTTTAATACATCAGTAAAGCTTCAGTGTAGGCAGTGCAAAAATGCCCCTATTATTCATATGCTGTTATGTAATGAGACGTTAACAAAACCTTCTTTGGTCTTACTAACATTTATGAAACATCAGTAAAGTAGCTATTCACTTTTTGCAGTGTGGCATACTGATATGCTGTGAAAATAAATTATAAATATAACAGATTCACAGGTCTTATCCTCAAATATGCAATATCAGAGAAACATGTCTCAGTTAAGCTACCTTTGAGCAGATGTACAGTATCTAAACTAAAGTGTTACCAACACATCAAACATTGTAGTCCCATATCCCAGCTGTTACAAGTCAGGCAAATTGGAGCTTGGAGCTAATCAGAGAAATAATACCAGCTTCCTGCCTGGGTGTGATCTAGCATGCCATGGGTCTGTGGGGCTGCCAGGTTTTTTTAAAAACAGTGTTGTTCAGACTATGTGAGTGTAGGTGTGTGCCGGCAGAAAGCTGTGCAGTCTTAGAGGTTTTAATTGTGGAATTGGCTCATTAGTGCTCGACGGGTTTCCAAGGGTCTAAGTAAGAAGAAGAGAAACAGAGAAATAGAGTAAGAAAGATTAGAGGTAAATGAAGAGCAGGAACAGGTGATTGAGCTGGTGCAATGCAGAGGAGGCGAGGCGGTCAAGAGGCCCCTTGGGGAGCAAGAGGAATGGTACTCTGGTGGCAGGTCGCTCATGTTGAGCATAGGGAACAGGAGCCACGTGCTCCCAGGATTGTCCAGTGGACAATGAAGAAGTGTGGTAGGATGAGAATTTGGGTGCCAAGCATTCTGGTGGGACAGTTGAGACAAAAGTCAAACAACATGGACCAAGCTTGCCAGCTAAAAGATCCTGAGGGTAAGCAGAGGAGATGAGGAAGACAGAGAGAAATACACAAGGGCTCAAGAAGAATTTATTCCAGTTCTGACTTTATTTTTATTCTTGATTTTAACATATTTATGTGAATCTATTTATTGTTTTTTAACTTTTAAAAGAGGATTATTTATTACACTTATTAAACAAGGTTTGACTTTTGATTGATTGAAATAAATGCACTATGCACCTTTGCACCAGACTTGTTTCTTGTGTCCTCATTTGCCCTAGTCCATCCTCGGCTAAGATAATCTATGTCTCAGTAGACAGAACATGCCAAGGCTACTGGTACCCAGGGCATTACATTGGGCTCCCTTTGATTCTTCATTCACTAGAAATGATGGTCTTACCTTGTGTTACTGGGACAGCCAAGGTTGATGCTCTGGCTCAAGTTTATGTGTTGTTTATTTAATCTTTTTGTTGCTATTTAACTATAATATGTCATATTATGATATTGTCAGATTGTTTTTTTTTTATTAATGTCATGATTATTAGTTACTTTACCATTTTGTTTTATGTTAATATTAGATGGTTTCATTTTACTTATGTTTCTTGACTCCATCAAGTGGAGTCCTATGAGGCAGGATTACATGATTATGAATCTGAGGGATTGTCCCAGCACTATAAACGGAGCATTCATATAGTTGTGAGCACTGCATTAATGGAGTTTTTAAACATTCTGATTTTGATTCCAGATTTTTTGATTGATGATTCTTGTTTGGATGTCTTGGTTTTGACCTCTGCTATATTAAAGGTACTGTGTCTGGATTGTGTTTCTTCATTTTCTTCACTTTAGATTTTGGGAATGTTTAGAAACAGCTTCAGATGCCAGACAATAGCTTTGCAACATGCTTTGCTATTTCAGATTTAAGTAAAAATCCTTATATCACATGAAATGATGTAAATAACGTTGACATATCTGCAAAATACTTGTGAATTTGTATGATTGATGAAGAGACTGTGCCTGCCACTCAGGTAACATATACTGAACCTCTAGTATAATCATCTTTATTTATTCTATCAGTTTTTCTGCTCTGTTTGGCCCTTGAGCAAGGCCCTTAACCTGCAATTGCTGAGCGCTTTGATTAGTGAGAAAAGCGCTATATAAATTCAAAGAATTATTATTAGTTTTTATAGAAAGATAAAAAAAGTACAGTTTATATTGTCAATGGGAAATGAGCAGAGAAGAACGAAAAAGTTGGGATACCAACCCATTTAATGTGATTATTCAGAAAGCAGAACTGAAAAAGACAAGCAAATTACCTTGTAGACTAACTTGGCATTTCCTAATAGTGAGCTCTTTTGAGCAAGTCTGTGTCAGGAACATCCAACATACAGTGGGTCTAGTGCCCAACTGAGAAACCGCCTTCCAAGGACATCCACACTTATAGGCGTTGACTGGAAGGGGTGGGGCTTCCCGGGTTGTTGTGTGTGGGGCTCAGGTACCCTCACTGTGTGTCTCCTCGCTAGTGCAGAGGGAAAAAAAGAGATGATAGTCTTAGTAACAGTACTCCCTCTCTCCCTGGAGTGGTACTGCATGCATCAGCAAAGTTCAGAAGCTGATCCTCAGACACTCATGTGTGACAGTATGTGATAGCAACAATGTGAAACAGACTCATCAGTTAACTTAAAGTCTATGCCTTCATAAAACCTCATGAGAAACTGGAAAGAATGTACTAGCTCCAACCAGACATTGACTAGCTCAGGAATTAAATCTATGTTGGCCATGAAAGAGTGATATTATAGTGTGCTTCTGTGCTAGACACAGTGATTAACAGGTATGTCAATTCATTTTCCAAACTGGATTTTTCCTGTTTTAAAGCAGGAACTCACGACACTGAAGCATTAGGAGCAAGGCAATAACCCATCACAAGGCACGCTTGCCCACACATTCTACACTGATTCATTAGTCTTGCTGGGCCAGACATATATATATATATATATATATATATATATATATATATATATATATACTGTACGTCTGGAGACAATCATTAGTACATTTTGCTTAAACCAATGCTTAAACCAATCCCATTCCTCATGAAGGCAGTTCTCAAATTAGGACCAGTAGTTTTGAACTGAAAAGAATGGTGGTGGTCTTGTTAACCTGATCCAAAAATGCCTACATGAGATAGATAGATAGTTAGATAGATAGATAGATAGATAGATAGATAGATATATACTTTATTAATCCCAAGGGGAAATTCACATAATCAGCAGCAGTATACTGATACAAAGAAACAATATTAAATTAAATAGTAATTAAAAATGAAAAAAATAAAAATAAAATTAATGTTAGCATTTACTCCCCCGGGTGGAATTGAAAAGTCGTATAGTGTGGGGGAGGAACAATCTCCTCAGTCTGTCAGTGGAGCAGGACAGTGACAAAAGTCTGTCACTGAAGCTACTTCTCTGTCTGGAGATGACACTGTTCAGTGGATGCAGTGGATTATTCATGATTGACAGGAGTTTGCTTAGTGCCCGTCGCTCTGCCACAGATGTTAAACTGTCCAACTTTACTCCTACAATACAGCCTGCCTTCTTAACAAGTTTGTCCAGGCGTGAGGCGTCTTTCATCTTTCACCCCAGCACACCACTGCGTAGAAGAGGGCACTCGCCACAACCATCTGGTAGAACATCTGCAGCATCTTACTGCAGATGTTGAAGGATGCCAACCTTCTCAGAAAGTATAGTCTGCTCTGACATGCCATGGCAGAATAGCCACTTCGTTTTAAAACATGGTATATAAGCAAAAATAGTTTTCTAGACTCTGCATGCTGTTATGACATATAGTTATGCAGTAGTCAAAATGAAAGAAAGATTCAAAGCAGACTGAAGCATGTCTCATTCGCGTGCAGCCAACTTGCTCTGACTTCTGGCGCATCATTCATTAAAATGTGCAAATTAATCATTACGTTTCAGTTACATTATTCTATTGAGCTCCTGAATTGATAACAGCAAATTTAGAATTTTACTTTTTTCTCTGCATCAAGTCTTTTTTTATTTTCTTTTACTCTCTTCCTAAAACCCCGGTGGTGTTTTAAAATGCACGGACTGGAGAAATGGGGGGAGGAGGCATTTTAGTAAGAAGCCATGTGGATGTAGCCTTTTTGTGCTTGATTTCACCGCTATTTACTACAAACCGCGACTCATAAGTAGCTAATACAGAGTCACCAGCTCACCTAATAAATACACACACAAACACACGCTGAAATATTGTGAAGAAAAACCCATGCAAGCAAGAAGGAAATGTGCAAACTCCACATAAAAAGTGTTTAAACTCAAAGCTCGGAATGTGTGAAGCAGCTGTGCTAACCACTATGCCATCACACCAACCAGCAGAAATAATATGTTTTATTAACAACTTTTAACAGCCATACGGGCCACCCAGGTCTGATTATCCATGGCTGGATAAACATGCCATTGTACTGTTTTCTGACATATACAATTAGGTAACTTTACAAATTTTCTTCAGATTGAGGCTAATTATTTGTTTGGAACATTTTATACAGATTTTACTGGTTCATTTCTGAGAATAGAGCAAAGGAAAATACACCGTTGTCCTCTTTTTTGTCCTATCATCTACACTGTATTACAGGGAGAAGTACCACAGTGAAGAAACTTGAAGCAATTTTGTGCCAGGAAAAATGATATAAATTTGAACATAATATAAATCTGAAGACAGAGTAAGTAAGGAATTAACTGAAACCATTTAACCAGCTATGGTTAGTAAAATCGGAGGCCATTGTAGCACATGCTCTTCCTAACACAAAAAAAACTCAAAAAAAACGAACAGTATGCATTGCCCAGAAAACTAATGGAAGTAGATTCTCTGTACAGTCCAATAAGGCAAAATTAAAAACACTAAAAATTTAGAATTATGCTTCACATTAAAGTAAGACTGTTATGTGACACCCTGAAGTGCTTTTGTTGTAGTGTTTGCATGATCTCTTTGTTTCTCTGCAGTTTCCTCAGAGACTCTCTTTTTTCCTCTGACATGCTGACAAGTTGACTTTCCACTCTAAATTATTCTGCCGTGAATGCTCCTGCTTGTTTCTTGCCGTGGGACAGTTCTCCCTTTTCTATCATTCGGTAATTGCTGCCAGGATTGGCACTGGCTTCCCATGGCTTAGCGGTGAATTTAATGCGATTAAAAATGAAAAGATTGACTTAAATACCTAAAAATATTACTTTTCACATTCTGTATTCTACAACACACCCCAAATAAAGGCAGGCTCAGAGCTCATCCACAGATTAATAAAAAAGTATATTGCCATGCAGTATCTACATGCGGAGAGGCACAACTCCTTAAATCCTGAAACTCCTAACATAACTATTATCAGATTTGCTTTGTATCATATTAACACTCAGTTGTATTAACCTTTACCTCTGACATTAATGTGACTGCCAATATTATGTCAAGATCGCAACGATAGCTGTGCACAATTCACCCTATTTTACACGTGCTTTGTCAGTTTCTGTTATTAATGTCATCTGCTTTTAATATACTATATAGAAAATGAAGACATTAATCTGGGTCAGTCTGTAAATGTCAGATGATACAGTATAAGTACAATGTGGCTATAAATAGATGTTAAATAATGTTATTTCCGTTTTACGTAAAATGTACGGTAGTACGTCTGTACAAAAAGAATGTTCTATAATTGTCTGATTACTGGCCATTCTTTAGATCTTTTCTTTCCTGCAGTTGACATATGTGTGAATGTCATTTTGACACAACTTTGAACAAAAAGAAATGCTTCCTTTTTCTGTTTGTGCAATTGAGTTAGCACAGACACTCCCAAAGGAAATAAGATTAAAACTGAAGTTCCGCTCCAGCTGGTGTCATTGCTGAAAAGCAGTCAGATATCTCAAGCAGTATTCTTTGAATTACAGGGTGCATTTTTTAATAAGAATACTGTTTTAGGAGATTTTTTTCTTAAAGTTTAATAGTGTATGTCAATACCTGTTTATTTGTTATCATTGACTACCCTCTTAAAAATAAGGGTTCCTTAATGGCACTTTATGGTTCTTTTCTGGGTTGTGTGGATCCTCTCTGAACTATTGCTTGACAAAACACCACTTCATTCTGGGATGGGTTCTTGCATATGACGTTGGTTCTTTGTCCTTAGATAAACATCCTAATATGCGGAAAAAAAACCTGAAATCTTTGATGCATGGTAGGCTACTTAGCAGAACATAACAGATTAAGAAAACCTGAACTTAGCTTGTGTTATTGTATGACATCACTCTAAAGAACCACTCTGGCACCTTTATTTTTAAGGGTGTACTCTGGACTTGGCAAAGAGCACTACCGTGTCACCTATCTTTTATTTACATTTTTGTGAACAAGACATTGGATGGCTAAGCAGAGGTTTTTGATTCCCAGTTACAGGTGAAGCACTGTAAAAACTCTAGCTCCGTGATATTATTCAAATCAAAGCATTTAATGACTTCATATGTCCGTTTTCAGGGTAATAGAAGACACCATAAAAATAACAAACATGAGATCTTTGTCATCCCTAGCATAATTCGGAGTCAATATCTCTCTCCCAATATAGATTGCAGCCTGAGTCCCTCATGCTCCTTCAAGAATTCCTACTGAAGTCTTGGATTATGTGTTAAAAATCCACTTTCTATTAGCCTCTTCTAACCCATTATCAGATGTCAGAGGAGCCAGCTGCTACCAGATGTTATAATACCATATAAAGGTGTATGTATACTGATGAAGCTCAGCTCTATTTATTATTTAAAACAAATAGTACTTCTTTAATTGCATCGTCAGCAACTGCTTTATTGATGTATAACACTTGTTGAGTGATAAAATTCCCTTTGTTCTCTTACATTGCTTCGTAATTAATTGTCACAGTGGTTTTTCTTTTGCCACTTCTGTCTTTTCCATTTTCTTTTACTTCTCTGTGCCTGTGCTGGCACTTCTGCCTCTGTTTAACTGTTTATAATTAAGCATTTATTTTATGTGAGCTTGTGCATTTCATTTTATTTATTGTATAGCACACTAGGCAATTATGAATAAGCTGAAATTGAAAAATAATTTATCATTTAGCTTATATTACTGCTGCATGTAAGGCCTGCTTTTTCAGACTTACGAAAACATGCATGCATTTCAACAAAATTGATTGTTGCTGTACCTTATTTCCAGGTTGTTTACAATGTTCTATTTATTACTGATTTATTTAATTAGTTAATTTGGCTAATGAATTAATGCAAAGTGACATACAACATTTGAGATTAAATTGGTTTGAATTGTTTGTTTTTTTCCAATTCAGCACAGGCAGGTGAAGTGACTTGCTCATGGTCACTCAGCATCAGTAATAGGATTTGAACCTACAATCTCAGAGTCTGAAGTCCAAAGCCTTAACCACTATGCCACACTGCCTGCATGATTTAAATGTATTTATATCTTTCAAGTAATTCAGAATAGAAAAGTATGACTATATAACTACCTTCCTGCACTTTGGCTTGTAGCTATGGTTAAGGCTACTTTCAAATATTTAATTTGTAATGGATTTGACTCCAAAGATGGAACAGAATTTATTAATTAATACATTCCAGAGCACACATTTAAATTTTCAAATCGTCTTCAGAAAGTTTGTAAGATAAATACAACTGCTGTGAGAGTTTTTGCCTTATCTACAGCGCCACAAAACTGTGGAATGATAGGGTATTTCTGAGAAATTTAATCCAAAACTGAAGAAGCTTTTTTATGAGCCTACCGTACCTTAATTAGATCTACTGATTAGACTGCTTCTGTTGCAACAATGCTTCTGAATTATTTGCCCAAAAATAGAAGCCCGGCAAGGCTTGTGAATATTTTTGTTCATCCTTCAATGTTCTGTTTTCCTTTTCATTATCCCGCTGTAAAACAATGTTGAGGAATAGTATTTTCTCACTGATGTGTAGATTCATATCTGAATCCAACTGTCCATTCATCATATCCTTTAATCATAATTTGTGCGTGTTTACAATAACCATCAATTCTGCAATCAAATTATGTCTTGTAACCATCTATCCACTCATCCATCCATTTCCTGCCAATTATCCAGGTCATTGGTCAGCACTCTGAACAAAGATACCCAGAACATTCCTTTTTCCCTCCACTTACTCCAACTCCTCTGGGGTGATACTGAGGTATTTTCTGGCCATCTGAGAAATGTAATTTCTCCAGTGAGTCCTGTATCTGCCCCAAGATCTCTTCCCATTTGCCCAAAACACCACCCCAGGTAAGTCTTTGGGGGGTATGCTAATCAGAACCCCAAACCAACTCAGTTGACTCATTTTGAGGTGAAAGAGCACCCCTCATGTTATCTCAAAGGCCGAGACCGGGCACTGTGCAAAGGAATCTCATTTCTGCTTGTATCCACAGTCTAGTTCTTTTGGCCACCACCCAAAGCTTGTGACCATAGGGCAGGATTGGAATGTACATCGGTTTTTTCACTGTGACTAACTGGTACAATCTCCACATAACTGTGGATACTGCTCTAATATGCCTGTCGATCTCTCACTCTTTCCATCCCTCATTCATGAACAAGACCGCAATATACTTAAGTCTCTTGTGCTTATGGCAGCACCTCATCCCCAACTTGGAGAGGGAATGCCACCCCTTTCCAGCTGAGAACCATGTCTTCAGAGTTGGAGGTACTGATCCTTCTACTGTGTACTTTACACTTGGCTGCGACCCGCCCCAGTGCATGTTTGAGGTCACAGCCCAATAAAGTCAGCAAGACCATATCATCCGCAGGAGAAATGATGAGATCTTGAGATCACTGAACTGGACGCCCTACACACCTTGGCTGTGCCTATTAGAATGTCCATTAAAATTATGAACAGAATCAGTGATTGAGGGCCTTGCAGAGTTCCACACCCACTGGCAATGAGGTTGACTTATTGCTGTCAATGTGAACAAAGCATTGGCTCTGGATGTACAGGGATTGAATAGCCCACAACAGCAGTCCTATTTCCCCCATAGTGCTGAAGTACCCACTCCACAAGACACCCTAAGGGAGGCAGTCATAAGCCTTTTCCAAGTTCACAAAACACATACAAATGGGTTGAGCATACTCCCATGAACCCTCTAGAATCCTTGAGAGAGTAGAAAGCTGTGTACAGTGTTCCTCAGCCAGGATGAAATTTGCATAGTTACTCTTGCATCCAAGGCTCTAGCAATATCTGGACCCTCCTTTACAGAAAAAGGCAGTGGGATTGATTTCAAGTTCAAATTCAAGTAAGATTCTTACTTGCATATCTCCCACAGACCAATGGAAGCAATATACAATAATACAATGGATACAGATACTGCATGATATGCATAAAAAACATAATGCAATGTAGTAATGCAGCAGTCAGTACAAGAGGCAGTCGAGTTACCTAATGGACTGAGGTAAAAAGTGTCCATTAATTTAGTGGATTGATAAAGTAGGCGGAAGGGGAGTAATTTTGCAATATGGCAGAGGTCTTTAATCATGCTGCTTATCTTTCTAAAGTAGTGTGTATTATACAATATATATTCTGAATAGTAAGGATATGTGTTTCACTAATATTCTAACGTGACTAGTTCTTCGTGGGGCTGAGATGAGCAGGTTCCATAACAGGATGCCGTGCAGTCAGTAGGCACAGACTTCAATGGAAACCTAGAGAAGATGGTGAGCATAGATGAGGACATATGACTTTTCTGCTGATGTGTGAGGATGCAATGGCATTTACCAGACTTCTTGATGATATATACAAGATGTACTGCGCTCACTTTAGTCTCCAGTGATGAACCCAAACTCCACAGAAACTCTGTCAATGTTAGATAGGAGTGTCACCTACCTCCTCCTTCAAGAACTTAACAATTGTCTCATTGGTTTTTTGGATATTATAAGGGAGATCGTTGCTCCAGAACCATTATATGTGTCATAAGCAAATTTATTAATGGATTTAGAGGTGCCTATGGCCACACAGTCCTAAAGAACAAAGAATAATACAGGAAGCTAAGTACTCTACCCTGTAGGACATTTGAATTGAAGGTTAGCATCCTGGAATCTGACAGTTAGAAAATTCATAGTCCAGTTGCAGAATGTGGCACTAAGACCCAAGTTCAGGAGCTTGGTGATCATTCTTGAAAGACTAACAGATGTTAAATGATTAGACTCGACACACTCATAATTTCCCTGGCTGCAAATGGGTTTTGGAAATAGCACTGATGTTCATCTGTTGGAGTCCGTAGCTGAACTGTTGAAAGGTTGAAAATATAAAGGCTTTAAATGCCAAGACTGGAAGTGATGTCATTAGGAACAGAAAAGGTAGATGCAACTGAAGAAGACCTCGATTTGCAGATGTAAACATCTGCTATATCCTACATGACGGTGTATTTAGTATTCATGTTCCATTTATACTGGTAATTGACTTTTAATAACTTTAACTGGTTTCTTAAGCTTGTACCTGCACCTTCTTTCATGATTCCATGTCATTAGTCTGAAATTAATTATTTTAAGTTTTTAGTAGATTAATCTAGGTGAGCCACAACATATGTCCTAAATGTATTCTAACATTAATATGTATTTATATAACTTGCCCTTCAGTCAAACTTAATCTAATTAAGATCTGCAGGGAGAAAAAGTCTATCCTACAAGTACTGGAGGAAAAACAAGAAACAGCTCTTGACAGGGTGAAGGTCAGGGTCAGGGTCTGTTTGCACACAAATCCAAACTCTCCAATTCAGAATTAACTTTTAACATCACCAGCTTGTTTTGGGAGGTGTATTATTATTATTATTATTATTATTATTATTATTATTATTATTATTACTACCAGTAACGGCGTACTGCGATAACGTGCAGTGAATGCACTTGACTTGAACATTCCTAGTTTTCATCCTCTTTCTCTTTCTCTGTTTAGCGTTCATTTGTTCAGAGGTTGATGTGCTTGCTGCTTTGTGAGCAGCTCTTCTTTTCTCCACCCTAATGGCCCACTGCTTCTCTTCTTTTGTCGGCATCTTTTCGCGTTAAAACTGATTAAGTTAGTTTTTGTGTTGCAATTACTTAGTACGTTTTCTTTAATTTTTCACTTAAGCTGGCACATAAGTCTTCAATCCACCTCAAGAATGATTAGCGAAGGTGGTAGAGAATGAGAATGGCGCCCATGTGCATGCGCTGCACGGCCTCCCTGCTGCACGCTGCCGAGAGTTGATTCAACAATAAAATAAAATAAAAATAAAAAGAGTAATAAAAATCATCACCCTGAAAGCAAATAGTAGACGTCACATGGTATATGTGTACCAAATTTCAAGTCAATAGATGAAAAGGTTTGCGAGCTACAGGTGATTTAAAATCCTGGACAAAACAGCCACGGTAACATATTATAGAAGAAGATTATAATATTATTATTATTATTATTATTATTTAACAGATGCCTTCCTCCAAGGTGGTTTATAAAGCAAGTTATAATACACACAAAAATGATTAGATGGTGCAAGCATCAAAAGCAACAGAGAACAAGATAGAAAAACCATGCTACTACTACCATATGATTATTCCTGCAACTAAGACAAAAATCAGGACTCTAAAACTCTATACTAGTAAAACAGCAGCTAGAAACTAAACAGCTCAAAAATGTTTAATGAAAAGGTGCATTTTCAAAAGACACCTAAATATGTGTCTGGGTGCAGTTTGAATTGACAAAGGGCGATCAGTCTTTAACTTTGGAGCTAGAACGTAGCAACACTGTCCAGTCTTGGTACATTTGGCAAGAGGAAGGATGGTCTGCAGATGTAAGAGTAAAACATGAAGATATGAGAAGAATGGACAAAATATGCATGGGGAACTCAAACCAAGAAAGTTAGAACCATAAAGCAGCAGTGCTAACCACTGTGCTATAATGCTGTTTGTTCATTTTTGCCAAATGAACCTAATGTAAGAACACACACGAGCAGCTACTGCACGCATAAAGATAATAGCTATCAGAATGCAATTACACAACAATGCACACACATTAAGGAAACATGAAATCTGTTTCAGACACAGAAAAGAATACGTAACATTTCCATCAGTAAACTCAAACAAGTGGACATCATTAAAATTTAGATTGATATTAATTACTCATTTCAAAACACAGCATAGAATATCCAACACACTTATCAACACAACCACAATCAGTAAGCAAATTGACATCATACCAGTACATATGCACCAGGTTAGGACATGGCATGTGTACATAGGTGCCATTTACAAAGAGAGCTCTCCTTTTTTTCCTTTTAATGCCTTTTTAAAGGCTCTGTCCTACTGTTCTCATCTTGGAAAAAGAGCGTTAAATTCTTCTTGATGCTTTCTAATTTTCATTTCCTTTCTCTCCTAAAATATACTTCAATTTTCAGTTGCCAACTTTTCACCATTTATTGATTTAAAGGGGCACCACAAAGCACTCAGTTTTATTGCAAAAGCTGCATTTAATAGATAACTTTTATAAACCATAGTGACATTTTCATAAATATTTTGAAATATACTTAATCATAAAGGAGGCAGTTCTTACATCGTACAGTTTTCCAACTGGAATGTGCAATTTAATGTTAATACAGTGGCGTGCAATAGTAGTCAAACCCATCGAAAATCATCATAATTTTCTGCATGACAAAAGATTTGTATACATACTTATCCATTCAGTATTTTAAATGTGAACTCTTATGCTGTAGTAATATATTTCCAAAGTTAAAATAAATGTTTTTTGTAGATAATTACATGAAACCTAACTTGCTTGGTACTTGATGCTCCATCACTTCCTATAGGTGTTTGTAATTAAACATCAAAAGTACAATTTTCTATTCCTTACATTATTTAAAATTAACTAGAATGCAACTGGTGTGATATGTTAAAATTAATAACTTGTAAAAAAATATTTTATTGAAACAAATGATCTTGTCCTTGAAGTCCTCCTTTTTGTTTATAAATTGATTTAGAACTTTTATTAAGAATATAGCAATTGTTAACATTACTTTCCAATAAAAGAGTTGATATTTTTAAAAATCAAAAGACCATTTTCTTCCCGGCTCAATATTGCATTATCCATCCATTTTCCAACCCGCTGAATCCAAACATAGGGTCACAGGGGGTCTGCTGGAGCCAATCCCAGCCAACACAGGAACCAATCCTGGGCAGGGTGCCAAACCACCACAGGACACACACACAAACACCAAGCACACACTAGGGCCAATTCAGAATCGCAATTCCACCTAACCTGCATGTCTTTGGACTGTGGGAGGAAATCCACGCAGACACGAGGAGAACATGCAAACTCCACGCAGGGAGGACCCAGGAAGCAAACCCAGGTCTCCTAACTGCGAGGCAGCAGCGCTACCACTGCACCACTGTGCCGCCCTATTTGCATTATGTAGCCAGAATTCATGCATTAACTTATCATTATTTCTTCTTCTTCTTCTTTTGGCTGCTCCCATTAGGGGTCGCCACAGTGGATCATCTTCTTCCATATCTTTCTGTCCTCTGCATTTTGTTCTGTTACACCCATCACCTGCATGTCCTCTCTCACCATATCCATAAACCTTTGCTTAGGCCTTCCTCTTTTCCTCTTCCCTGGCAGCTCTGTCCTTAGCATCCTTCTCTCAATATACTCAGCATCTCTCCTCTGCACATGTCCAAACCAATGCAATCTCGCCTCTCTGACTTTGTCTCCCAAATGTCCAACTTGAGCTGAGCCTCTAATGTACTCATTTCTGATCCTATCCATCCTTGTCACAGCCAATGCAAATCTTAGCATCTTTAACTCTTCCCATCCACCTCGGTCTCCTGCTTTCTGGTCAGTAGCTTCAACTATTCTTTAACTTATCATTATTTAATAGTTAAAAAAATTCAACAATTCAATCTACTGCAAAAGTTTGGATTGTTTAAATATTTTGTAATAACACATTGTGCCAATACTAAGTTTACAAATACTATTGCAGAAATATGAAGCAGCTTTATAAGATATTAATATGGTTTGATGTCAGACAGTTGACTTTAAGAAGCTTAAACCTATTAAGTAATACTTTTTAACTAAATAAGCAGTACATGTAAAACAGTAATCTCTTTGTGGCCTCCACATAGATCCAGGTAAGTATTAAATGTGTTAAAATAGGTCAAGGTAAAAAAGAAAGACTATACCCTTCAATTTTCAAATATGTCTAATTACCCCAATGTCTATTTTATGCATACTGTATCTTATATATTTTGGTAAGATGTATTACTTGCTAATTCTTTTTCACTTCTTTAAACCCTTCCACTTGCTTTCATTTTAGGACCAACTCCAAGGGACTGGCCAATTCGTATGGAGAAACATAGACAAAGATATGGTCTACAGGCTTCAACTTTGCCTTGCAGAGGGTTGAGGGGGTGGGATGCAAAAAAAAAGCAATGCAATTATTGTTTTTGCCAAGATTGTGAGACAGTAGAAAGAACTCTCTGTTCTTTGGTCTCAATGCAAGCAATAGAGCATGCATTGTGAAAGAAATCTACCCGAATCTACTGTTCGTTGAATTCACAGTCAGCTCCTTGATTAAAACAAAGTTGAACAGAAAGTATCTTTTCTTTGCAAAATAAGCAAGGGGAAGCAGTTCTGTCAGGAAAGTACAACTGGTATTTACTGACCTTCCAAATCAGTCCATAGTAGCCTAGCAACCTATCAGAAGATTCCCCAAATTTGCTCCCTTTGCAGTTCTGCATTAAATACAAAGGCCAAGAAAACAACAAAGTAAGCATTAATAGTTACTTTCAGACACCTCAATGACAGACCTCATTCTAAGAGAAAAGTGCAAAGCTATCAATTAGCTCAGTTTATGTTCCAAATGGATTACATTAAAAACACCAAAAAAAGGAAAAAGAAAAACTCTCAAAATGCCATCACACACTAGAAAAAAAAACCAATGATTTTTACATTCTCTTCAATAAAGTAAATGGTCTTCAAAAGCATCTCGTGGCTTAAAAGTCTGTGGGTGTTTAAATTCCAGAAAGATATTTCAGCAGCCTACTCTCTTTCTATACAGTGTAGTCCTCTGTGTTGGCTCTTTAATGCAGAATCATTTCTACAATTTCGATTTTTTGACAATAGACAAAACCAGAATCATAAGCTCATGTAATAAATCAGTTAAATTGAGGTATACAGTGCTTTCAGTATTTTTGTGACAGATTGCTGCCCAGAAGCCATAACATACCTTCACAAATGAGGTCAGATGAAAATCATTGCAGTTTCTGAGACATATACAACTGGGTGAGTAGAGATGAAGTGCAGCACCAAGGACAGTTTAAAAAAACAGAAAACATTCTGCACACTCAGCTAGATCAGGAGTTGGGTCCACTTTAAAGGGTAAACTAGTTTGTCTCCATACAGACTTGAAACACTTGTTTTCTCACATACTGTTATTCAGATAAGAAATCATTCTTATGCAGCAACCAGCATAGACTATACTAGCTTGTGGCTCAGGTTTCAAGGCTCACAGGAAGAACACAGGAAGTTAAGGGCCTCTTTGACACGCCCAGATTTGCATATACTATGCTATAACAATGCACAATAAACTTACATTCTCACTCCCATCCCTAAATGACGAGGTAAAAAATGTACATGGCACCTTCAATATCTTTATTCTTGACATGTTTAGAACTGATTTTGCTCCTTTTATACTGTATATACAGCATATATATATATATATATATATATATATATATATATATATAAAAAATCCTGGGATGAGACAAAACTTTTTCAGAGAGACGAGACGTGACTTTCTCAGAGAGACACTTTCATGTCCCGTGAGACAAACAGTAAATGACAAAGTAGAACGTCGTAAAGAATTCAAAAACGTTGGTGTGATACACATGCAGGGCAGGTTAGAGATAATGGAAGTCTCCAAAAAATGACAGTAACAATAATATAATAATATAATAATAATGGAAAAGCGAAAAGAGATTGAATATATTGTTCGGATTTAAACTTTAAGTCAGAGACTTGTAGATCGTCTAATTCATGTTGCCATCAGAGAAAAGTAGTCTTTCTTCCCAAAAAAGAGGCGTATCCATGAGAATTAAAAGATTTGTCTTTTGGTGAAAGTGAAATCCACATACACTGTCATGCTTGGGTCACAGAGTTGCACAAATCCACAGGAGATTTTAACAACAGAAACGTTATTCAGACAGTTCAAACATACATAAGTCTCTTTCAGGAGTAAATTGAGCTCCATGTGTAGTCGGAGGGGACAGTTCTGTCTTTCAATTAAAAGAATAGAAAATATTCCTCTTCACAGGGTCACGCCTTGGAAGTGGGACCCCCAACAGGAGTAGAGGATGTCTGGGGGAGAAGAGATACAAGGCAGTGAGACAAAATGACAGCTGCTGTACAGACTTTTAAATGTTCAAAGCACCGCACGAGATGCAGATCACACGGCATGGCAGCAGCAGCAATCCAGCAGCTGATTGAGAAAAGAGGAGGTAAAAAATAACCTGTATTTGTTCCCCATTGTATCACTGTTTAAGAGGGGGTTTCAGAGAAGCGACTGCGTCGCCTTGGGGTGCATTCAACCCCCCCTGTTCACAATACGAAAAAAATATATATATATATATGTTTCAAATTATTTATGGATTTTGTTTTTCTTAATCGTGATATCCTCTTGATGCCTACTATGAATTAGTTTATAGTTTTATTTTTTTCTCTCCCCCTCCACCCCTTCCCAGCTCTGACTTGCCAGGAAAAAGGGAGTATGATCCCTTTTATTATGGACCTGGGAGTACTTTTGGTGCCAGGGTGATTACCCAATGGAAGCACTTCCAGGTCACGTGAAAGTTCACAATAACAGGGAGCTTATCTCCCTGCAGCACCCAGTAATCCCAACAGGCATCCCCTGCTGGCATCCCACTGGGCACTGATATCCAGGGCTGCTGCCATCTAGTGTGCTGGGGGAGTAAAAAAAACCCAGCAACATCTTCTCTTTTCAGTGGGCTGTCTGTCCATCCCTTCTAATCTTTCCTTCTGGGTCTGATTCTCTTCTCATCCCTGGCCAGGATGCCTATCTGCCTGTTAGGAGCCTCCTGTCTGGGTAAGGAATCATCCCTTCTTCTGGCTGGGATGCACGTCTAGCCCATGTGGCATCTACACCCTTTATTTGACTAAACATCTCCTGGTTGTCTCTCAAATCTTCAACAGTCTACTAACATAACACAACCATTATGGATGACTTCCATCATTTGATGCAGTTTTCAGATGACTGCAGCCATGTTGTTTGTGGTTGCTATGGCCATTGGCAGTTATCCAATGCAGAGATCACACAGTGTGTTGTGTCATTGCTCCCCTTCTCCAGAATACAGTAGCATATATTCATTTTGTAAATGCACCTCAAACATTAAAACTAGGAGAAAATGAAAAAACGTTATTGTGGGGACCTTTTGCAATGAATATTTTGAGTATGAATTTTGCCTAATGTTCTAGCTTAATTCAGTTTTGTTTTGCTCTTTATTGCCCAGATCTCTGTCTAATCCAAAAAAACTAATTTCCCTGCTTCTTTAACTTCTTATTTTCCCTAGTGACTTTCCATAATTTAGTAGTGAAAACATCTGATTAAAACTAAATGTATGTTTATCTAGAATTCAATTAATTAACTATTTGAGTTTACTTAATCAGAATTTATTTTGTTACAATAAAGCATGAAAAGTGACAGTTATACAGGAGAATGATTCTATGGCCTAATTTAATTGTATCTAGTTAGTATCATGTTGGGAGAATACAAGAAAAATAGACAAATTGTTACCTTTGTGTAAATGCATGATTGGTGATCAGGGCCCTAGTTTTGACTTTTGTGCTAAAATGAATGAGGCTATATCATAGTGTTCTCTGCCTCAGTATTCCCCAAATTTCTTCTTTAACACTCTGCATAGCCAGCATCCTAAACTATATGCTAAAAGTTTGGAATCACTCAGAAATATTCATGCTTTTGATATAAATGTATATTCTTATCCAGGTATGATTAAAGTGATTAATACATACAGCCAATGCATTGCTAATGTCCCCAATGGATATTACTGTTTGAACTGAATGACTGATTTATGATTTGTTATTCACATATAACTGCAAAGCCCCATTTTCAGCAGCCATTACTTCAGTGCCTTAATGGTAAACTCTTTTAGCTTTTCCTTATGTATTCATGTTTAAAAGCTAATTGATTAATATAGAAGTTGTGGGAATTATGTTAATACAGATGAAACTAGCTATTCTGATGAATAAAGCAAGCAAATTCCATGTGCTTGGTTTGTAAGGTACTGGCATTCCTAAAGTTCAGTTCAGAGCTCAACAATGAGCAAAACAAAACAACTTCCTCAAGAAACCTATCAGTCTTTGGTTGAATGAAGGTCATTCCATGTGACACATTGCCAGGAAATTGAAGATTTCATACAAAAAGGTGTCCTCAACTGTCCTGAGAGAAGAGGGCAAACTGAATCTAACCAGGAAAGAGAAGAAGAAACGGAAGGCCCAGGTGCACAATGGCACAAGAGGATAAGGAAAAACAGATAATCACTCAGCCAGGATTTAAACCCCAATTATTAGAACTGAGAACTGAGAAAAGGCAATAGAAATCAAAGGATCAAAGCAGAATTTAAAAGCCATCTGTGAACAGAGAAGATGTAATGTATAAGTGAGACCACTTTGGGAGTGTTGAGCTCAGCTCTGGTCACCACGCTTCAAAAATGACAAAAAGACATCGCAGCACTTGAAGTTGTGCAGAAGTGAGCAACTGTGCATTCAGGACTTTAGGACATGACATACTCTGACAGACTCAGAGAATTATATCTGTTTAGTCTTGAGCGCTGGAGACTGTAGGGGACCAAATCCAGGTCTTCAGAATCCTAAAGATATTGATAAAGTAGAGGCAGTGGAATTCTTTCAACTTAAGATTCAATTGCACACCCGAGGACATCAGTGGAAATGAAGGGGAAGTGCATTTAGGACTGAAGCCAGGAAGTACTTCTTTACATAAAGATTTGCGGAAATGTGCAACCAATTACTGAGATGTGTAGCTTTAGCAGAAACATTGATAACCTTTAGGAAGAATCTGGGTAAGATATTAGCTATTAGCCAAATAAACAAGCTTGAAGGACCGAATGGTCTCCTCTCGTTTGTCAGCTTTCTTATGCAGTTACAAACAAATATAGTTGACACATGGACAACACTTCAAACATTTAATAGCTTTAACAGAACTCTAAGTGATTAGCTTACTCAAGGCCAACCATGTACTGTATAACTCCAACTTGTCATACAAGAAAAATGTATAAAAGTTCTCTCACATTTGTCTCCATAAAAGTGCACATACATATAATTCTCAAGGCACATTCAGGTAACCTGATTATTACATGTCAATCGTTTCTGTAAATAAAAAAAGGGATATGGCCCTCAACACTGACCCCTGTTGGCCTGAAACAGATTCAGCCTTAAATGTAGTTATGTAATATGAAAACAGTTAAGTACGACTTGGACCCAAAGTGTCATTAGGTTGTTGACAAACTTGAGTTAAAAAAAGCAGCTTGGCAGCTTGTGTCTGTCTCTGTTACCATCCTGTAGCTTTAGAGGTCGGAAGTTTAGGATAGAAATACAGAAATATATTTTTACTCTGCTGCTTGTTCAAGAAAAATGATTACACATCCTTCACTGAAATAGCCATATGAAAACTGCTCTGTATTATTTGTGGGATACCAGTTTATTTTTCCATGTAGCAAGGGTAGCCATGCCAGCTTAAATGTAACCTAGTTGGTTCAAGGCACACAGACCTTATGCAGCTGAACTTGTGAGATTCTTCCAGTAAGTAACAACAAATTAATAGAGTTAAATTGCTAAACCTTAGCTTACTTATTTTTACAGTTATTGCCTGTTCTGTGTAAAAAATTATGATATAAAGTGCAAGACGTTCTTATTTTTAGTTGATATTAGGGATTTCAAATAGAGGCCCAGTGGTGCAGTGCCTGACATCCGGCATCCTGGGTTTAAATTGTGTGCCCAGTCAGTATTCTTGATGTCCAGGTTTTGATTACCGTATATACTCACATATAAGTCGGGTCTTGAAACCCAAAAACTCGGTCATAAAATCAGACCCTGACTTATACGCCCATTCAAAAATGCGACATTTATTTATTTATTTATTTTACATCTTCTTGCCTCCTCCAATCTTGCATCAGTTTCTCAGACGCATCGAATTTTGTTGCAACAGCGCAGTTACCAATTTCATATTTTCTTCTGATCAAATGCTCCATTGTAGATATGGGATGCTCTTACGATAAAGGTGTATGAGGGTGTGAGATACAAAAAACACAAATCAGTGCAAACGTTGCTTCAGAATAGTATTACCGTGTGGTCATGTAGGCACAATAGTGTGAAAGAGGTGAGGAGCACACTCTGATACAGCGCATTGCCGCACCTACATAGAAAAAAAAGGCAGTGTACTCCGTGGTTACTCTCTCAGGTGGGCGTTAGCATATCATAATCTCTTGGACCAATAGCCTGAGTTTTCCGCATTTTACCAACATTATAAAATACCAGAAATTATACTGTAAAATCAAGTCACGACGGGAGAACTTATCCCCGAGTATATACAGTAACTGCCTTTACATTCATTACCATATATTGTAAGGATGTACTTTTCCCTTTTTTCTTTTAACAGTTTACAAAATGTGCTTAGTGTCACAAAGTCAGTGGTTAGGAATAACCAGCAGCTTTTTGTTTCAAAGCCCCTAGCCACTAGATCATGGCGTATCTGAACACTGATAAAATATAGAATGTGCATGTGTGGGCAATTTTGGGATGGATTATTAGTCAGTCTTGAAGTCCCACAAGTACGTCTTTAGGTGTTCTAAGTATTTCTTGTTATTCTTGTTCCATAACCAGCACAAAACTGAAACTACAGTCTAATCAGCTGAGCTGGTCTCTTTTACCTTGACTTTTAATATTTAAGTGGAAAATCAGGTTAAGAGAATATGAAAATTTCTCATGATATTTCCAGCGTCTGAATGTTCTCCGAAACTTAAGGTTAAATACCAGTTTGTTTATTTCATTTCATGGATTCATGGATTGATCCTATAAGCACACAGCATGAACTTAGTGTTCAGGAGTCATGTTACAAAGGTTTCCAGTTTCACTCCCAGTGTAAAGCAGATGTACTTTACAAAATATACGGGAGTAAAAACTTCACAGACTGTATTCTTCTCCTTCAGTGGAGAATTACATTCCAACTATAAACATGAAAGTGTTTAAAATTTGAATTATAGTGTACACCTTTTTGAAGCATGAATATAAATGTGGGATTTTATTTGTAAAATGATATTGACTGATTTGTTTTCTTTCTTTTTTTTTTCAGTCATCTGACCTGACTTATCTGGCAGGCGTGAGGGTCATAGACTCTGGCTCAACCTAATTCTGTCCACAGGATTTGTTGGCATGGGTCATCTGGTTATTCTCTAACTGTATCATATAACAAAACATACTGTATTTACAAAAATATCATGGGGGGTGGAAGAAATGTAATATCAGGTGTTTGGTGTGTTATTTAAGGACAATTAGGTCCTGTTCTGAAAGGCTTTCAAAAACACTAATAATGCCAAATTTATAGAAGAATTATCAAGACTACACATTTTACTATTCCATTTTCACTACATCCGAATTAATTGCAGTTATATCCATAAAAGAAGGATGCTCCACTGCAAATGAAGAACAGTGGGCAAAAAGGCCACCTCGCCCTCTGTAGCCAGAGATGAGAATAATCAATAATCACCAGTATCTGTACAATGTAGTGGTGCGAGAGGCTCATCGCTTTAAAAATATATAAGTAAGTAAGTCAGTTAGTCAGTCAGTCATTCTCCAACCCGCTATAACACAGGGTCACAGGGGTCTGCTGGAGCCAATCCCAGCCAGCAAAGGGCACAAGGCAGGAACAAACCTCGGGCAGGGCTCCAGCCCACCGCAGGGCAAAGTAAGTAAGTAAATAAGTAACATTTATTTACAGACATTCACAGACATGACATCACAAAGTACTGTACAGCAAAAAACACACCAAAGTGCCATTCAAATATAACAAAACAAGAAAAATAAAAAAGAAGAAATGAAATAACAAGAACAAAGCTAAAAACAGACTAAAAGTCAGAGTAGAGGCTACTCAGATATGCTCAAACAAAAACGTCTTAAGTTGCATACTTAAAGAACGGGAGACCATTCCAGAGCTTTGGTACAACGGACTGAAAAACGCAATCCTCACATAGCTTATGTCGGGTACAATGGATGACAAAAAGGCCCTGTTGCCCAGACCTAAGTGCCCGAGAGGCTGTATGGCGTTGCAGGAGGCCAGTAGTATACTCAGGGGCTTATCCACAGAGAGCTCTATAGGTAAGCACCAAAATTTTAAAGTGTATTCTATAATAAACTGGAAGCCAGTGCAAAATGGGAGTAATATGCGCCCTCCAACTAGTAGCTGCATTTTGGACTAACTGTATTCAAGAATGGGAGGATTTATTCAGACCAGTATACAGTGCGTTACAGTAGTCAAGACACAAGGAGATAAAAGCATGTACAAACATCTCCAATTCTGATCTTGAGACTACAGACAACAATTTACAAAGGTTTCTTAACTGAAAGAAAAAAGAGTGGCTAACCTGTGAATCTAATCTTAACGATTGATGTAAAATAACCCCAAGATTATGTAAATTCTACTTGTAAAGACAGAAGCCATTTTGAGACTAATCTCAGAGAGAAGGCTAGAGGGAGAAACAATTAGAGCCTGAGTTTTCCCCTAGTTCAACTGCAAGTAGTCATCACAAAACTGATTATTAATCTGTGACAAGCAGTTAACCAAAATAGACAATTTTTAAATTTGATTAGGTTTCAATGAGATATAAAGCTGTATATCACCTGTCTAAAGGTGATATGAAATGCGCTTAAAAGAGTTTATAATCTCAAAGGAAGGAAAACAGTCCTGGTCCAAGGACTGAACCCTGTGGCACTCCACAAGTCAGAGGAGCTTTAGCAGATGTAAAGTCTATAACACCAACCAAAAAACTCCTGCTAGTTAGATATAAGGAGAACCAGTCCAATACAGAACCAGAGACCCCCCACCAACAGTTCCAACCTCTCTCTATATATATGTATCGCAATATGATTATCTGGGTGATCAACTACCAGGTAACGCTTGTGCTTGGTCGCCAGTCAGCAAAATACTGTATCAACCACGTCCTCTCAGTTACGAGAAGCAGATCGTAGGAATGTTATAAAGTACCAGTCAAATAATGTACAACATGTATTTTGCATAATTGGGGCTTATCGGGTATACACACCTTTACTTCCCCTTGCAGTGATTGAATCTTGGACTTCAGCACCTCAGATGTTGCGCAACAGCGGCTGGTTCACTTACTTGACAGCGTGTAGATCAGAATATTATATCCATTGGTCTGAATTGGTGCTGATGTCCAAGGTTTGACAGAGAGACAGATGGATTTTCAATTAGCTATCTGTAGACATAACATACTAATTAGATCCACACACTATATAAGATAAAGATATTGTTGAGGATAATGTGAAGATGAGCAAGAAAGCAAAAAAGCAGACTTATTTCCAGAGGTGCTGCAGATGATGTTAGTTTTATAGGATCAGATAAGTGTCACCATCTGGCCAAATGTAACCAATTAAGAGAAAAGAGAAGAAATACATATATGGTTGAGATCAGTGTTTGAAGTGGGCCAGTACTCACCGGTATGCAGTACTGGAACCTTTTCCAATTACAGATCTTCCAGTTTCAACACAGAGTACCAGCATCTTTTCTTAGTATACTTCATGAGTCTTTAGGGGGGTCAACCCATCTGCTTTTCAATCTACAATTTATATATTATGACAATAGCATTTCACCACTTTTTCATGAAAGCCCACGGGGGAACTCTCTGCCCCATTTTATGATCAACTGTTGACACACCTCAGCGCTCTAAGCTTCATAGGAGACGCCCCAATACACTTTAATTGAATGTCACTGTATCGCCATAAAACAAAGTATTCCCAGTATCCACTTCAAACCCTGGGTAAGATTAACATTTAGAAAATAAATTGACTAATTTCATGAACCTTTCAAAACATTGAACCATAGAATATTTTAACACATCTACTCAACCTTGGGAAGCTTGATGTATGCCTGCATTCAAGACATCCCTGTTGCCAAATTACAGCAGACTGCTTCTTGTTTTCATAGAAATGAACAAGTGTTCTTGCATCTGATTCCATGCTGTTCCAAACCTTTATTCAGCTGTTTTTTTTGATGCCATAATAGGATTCAAAATTATGAGCCATGTGTATGGTTTTCCTTCTATTGTATTATACACTGCTGTACTGAGGTACTTGGGCAAATGATTTTGAATTCTGTAAAGCAATAATACTCAAAATAACAAATTCACAGAGAGTAAGCAGCCCCTGCTGCATACATCCTTTTTTTGTAACTCAAGCTAATGGTGGTTTTAAGAATTTGTTTTCACACAAAGGTGAGACAGCAGCACAGAGGATAGCACTACTGCTTCTTGGATGTATTATCCTGGGTTTGACTGCCACACCAGTGCATTATCCTTGTGTAGTTTGAGCATTAAGCTCATGACTTCATAGGTTTCCTTTTAGGTACTCCACATCCCCAAAGATGAGGAGATTTGGCTAAATGGGGACTGAATTGGCCCAGTGTGAAAGAGAGTGTGTGTGTGTGTGTGTGCGTGTATGTATGTGAATGGCTCCTGAAATATTTTGGTGCCCAGTAGTGCTGGCCTCAGTAAACCCTGTAAAAGATTAAGCATAAATTGTGTTAGGCAATGTTCAATGTTATGTCTGCCAGTGATGAAAACAGCAGGTCTTGTGGTAAGATGCATTAGGGATCCGCAGCAGTGTGCATATTTTAAAATAAAAACAGTACGCTCAGGCTTGGGGAAGGAGTATGTGTGTATGGGATCATGGACGAGTGGCCCTGAGGGGTTGATAAGGGAATTGGCAACTTGTGCTTCCATGTGTAGACATGTTTAATTCAGCCAAATCCCTAATTAGCCCTGCACCAACTCAAGTCCGAATGAGACAAAGTGAGGAGCATCAAAAAAGAAAGGAAAACAAAATGAAAGATAGAATGAAAGAAATGGAAGAAAGATCAGAGGTGTGAAGAGGAGGCAGACTATTGGGAATGGCCCTAGTGGGGAGCAAGCAGACGGTGCTTCAGGTATAGGGTCACTCCAATTGATTGTCTTATGAGCAGGAGTGAGCAAGTGCCCCGAGTGGGATCCTGGGCGGGTTCTTGTGGTGGGAGAAAGGAACAGGGCTTGTGGTGGTCCCCTGCTGAATGTTGCGGAATAGTGGCAGGGCCATGAGCCAGATTAATGGATGACTGCAACTGTAAGGGAAAATCTCCTCAAGCTGAGGAAACTGGAAAAGGGTGAGCTAAGAAGGCATCATTTATAGGAAGGAGGCACAACAGGCTCGTATTGGTTTTAAAGAGACAGATCCTGTGAGTTTTGACATGAATTTTAACCTGTTTTCGGATTATTTACTGATGACTGTTTCTAATCAGCACTTTTATCACTGTCTTTATTATTGATTATAGATTTATGGAGAAGATTTTGCACTGCACTTTTCCACTTTGTTGTGGAATAAAAAGAACTATGCTGTGACTATGCAGTTTGGCTCTACGCTACTGGGTCCTTTGGAGAGCCTCTTGAACCCACCGCCGCCAATAACATAAGGAAAGGATGAGCTGGGCAAATGAAGACATTCACACATAGCAAGGGCTAGGTGCATTAAGTGATTAACAGTGTCCAAAAAGTGCAGTGCAATTGATCTATAATAATTAAATAATCCATAAAACAATGTGGGGGTTTAAATCAATCCAATAAATACTCCTTTAAAATCGAGGTTAAATCTCAGGCAAGAAAACTGTCCTTTTAAATCTTAGTCCCTGGTGCAGCCCTTTGAAAATGATGTCTCCTCTGCTTATCTGTACTGTAAGGCCTTGCAAAAGACTAGATGCCCATCCGACAGACACAGCCATCCAACTCCTACTACAGGTTTGGGTTCTTGCTGTCCCATGGCTCTCAGCTGGGTTCCCAGTCCAGACCTCAACTTGTGAAGGCTCAAGTCCCTGTGACCATCCATGCCCCAACAAGACTCTCAATCTGAGCCTCCCCAAATTCCTTTGCTTTTCAGGACTTAAACAATGAGTCCCACCATCAGGTTACTCTAGTTCCCTGGTCACACAGCCGGAGCAGCTTTCTCCAGCCCCTGAGAGTCAGCTGCATGGTCCCCAAGGGGAGTCTCCTTCTGGCTGCCTGCCTCTCTCTCTCTGACTCTCACATGCTCACTCTTGCTCTGGCTCTCTCCACCTCCTGCCTTCTTTTGTCTGTGTTGTAACCTCCTTTCTTTTCTTTGTCTTTCTTTCAATCTTCTTCTCCTCCTCTACCCTGTGCAGGCTCCCCATTATACTGCGTTTAATTGGGTGCAGGTGTGAGGAGATGTTCCCTCCATGGCATCATTGAGGCAGCTGACTGATACACCTTCCTCTGCATGTAAATGTGGCATGTCTAGCCAACTTCCCAATTAACCATGGAGTGAAACCCACTCATGCACACCCATACTCGATTGGAGCCAGCTCCTTCTCTGGGCATGATTATTTATTTAAAATTGGCCACCTATTGCTGAGCCACAGACTTGCTGTTCATGTATACACACTGATTTGCAGCACCTCTTGTTGTTAAGTGTCCTCATTGCCAGGCTCATCCTTGGACATGACTTTTAATGGTTCTGGGTTCTTGGAGGTGATAGCAGATGCAGCTAGCCCAGTCTATCACAGGTCTCAAAAATTGTCCAGCTCCCATCTTTTTACCTTTTAGATATTTAATTTATGGAGGAAGTATTTCTTTCATTAAAAAATCAACTTTTGGGTTTTCAGTGGAAAAAAATGTTTTGATTTACTAAGAACATGTTTAGAGCATTTTTGGAAAGATATGTCAGTGTGTCTGTGGTAAAAATTTTGTGGACTCTGAACTCAAGAACAAATTAATTGATTCTTGTTCAACTTTGTGGATAACCTGAGTTCTGACGTAAGAGCCAATCAGTTTTTTAGTGTATTCCAGCTATTCAGTATCAAAACTTTTAAAGACAACGCACAGTGAAGCATTATTAGAAGAACAAGAATGAATCTCTGACTAAACCACATAGAACCCAGAAAAATGCTTCTACCTTTCTATGTATCTGCTTTATAAAAATGTAAATAATTTAGGCTTCAACTTTCAGTATTCCCAGGAACTTGCTTTCATCTCTGTTACATTTCGGCCAGGGTCTTTTCTCAGGCTTGCATTTAAATTGGTTTTTATATGTTTTTGTTCACTTTTTACTCTTTTGTTTATGTCAACATCCTTACTTACATTTATTATTTGTGTAACTATGTATCTATCTGTGTTGTGTGCTACATTGTTTCTTCAAAGTTCTGCTTCTCCTGCTATGTTCGATGTGTTTTGTGGGTGTTTCCTCAGGATGCAGGGCCAACCTGCCTGTCATTTCACAGGTACTGCCCCAGCCATATAAAGGCTGGGGAAACAAGCAATCCGTTATGGTTCATTGAAAATGTTTTGCAGTGTTGGTGAGTTCTGCCTTTCTGTGTGATTTCATTTATTGTGTTCCTGGATTTTTTTACATTTTTCTTTGGTCTATTTTAACCATTGTTTTATTATTATTTTATTTATTTATTTATTAAATAATTTTATTGTAATCATTCCATACAAATCAATTAATTTTTGCAAAAAATAGGAATGAGATTGAAAAACAAGTCGACACCCACCCCTGAGAGAGAGAGCATGGCCAACGGGGTAAAACTTAAGGCTTGCAAACATACCTAAATTGATGAGTTTAATAGACCAATAGAGATGAATGGAGAAGAAAAAGAAATTAGGAGATAATTGCTTCCTCTTTGCTTTAAGACCTTATTCTAAAATATTATTGATTAGATCCTGCCAGGTTTTGAAAAAATTCTGTACAGATCCTCTAACTGAATATTTGATTTTTCCAGTTTCAAATAGTATAAAACATCAGTTTCCCACTGACTTAAAAGAGGAGAGTTAGGATTCTTCCAGTTTAGCTAAATAAGTCTGCGTGCCACAAGTGTAGATAGATAGATAGATAGATAGATAGATAGATAGATAGATAGATAGATAGATAGATAGATAGATAGATAGATAGATAGATAGATAGATACTTTATTAATCCCAAGAGGAAATTCACATAATCCAGCAGCAGTATACTGATACAAAGAAAAAGTGTCCAGGGAGCAATACCACATAAAAGAAAGTGGTAGAAGTGATCAGTGAAATAGAGAAAAATAGAGATAAAAAGGTAAAAAGATAAAGTCGTATACGGAGCTGCTGGAAAGGCTGCCACTCGGATGTGGCGCCGGAAATGAACTAGTGAATGCAATCACAGTTTGTTTGTCTTTCTCCACTTTAAACCCATCTGGAAGAACCCCAAACACAGCTGTTAACGGGTTAGGAGGGATTGCGAGTCCAAGGCTGTCTGAAAGGCACTTAAAAATATAGATCCAAAATGATGTTAATTTGGTGCAGGCCCAAAACATGTGACCCAGTGAGGCTGGGACTTGATTTCACAGGTTGGATCTTGACCTGGAAACATTTTGGACAGTTTTAGGTGAGTTAACCATTCTTTTAGATTCTGTATTGGGACTGGTTTGTTTCTGTGCCTTTTGCACTTCTTGAGGTTCCTCTGTTTTAGAACATTTTTTGCAAAAAAAAATTTTTTGCTTATGAGCATTCTCCATTTTTCCTCTTTGCTTAATACACCCCTTTCTCTTATGGGGCAATTTGTTATAGCTTTTGGGACATTTAATTATTTTGGCCAGTTTTTCATTTTAAGGGCATGCTTCCCAGCTACTTTGAGAGGTCTCACTGAGATTTCATTAAGAAGTACTCTTTGATTCATGACAATCAGTAGGATCCAATACCTGTGGATACAAATACAAAGATGCAGTAGGGCTGCTGTGTGTTTATTTTGCTCTTTTGTAGTTGCCCATTGTGTATTCCTTATATGTTCTTCTTTTTACTATACAGGCACCATTGATACATTTGCATTCCTTTTTTCTGGTTGCAAAGGGTGGTTTCAAGACTGTTTTTGTGCCATTTAAGGGAAAAAAAACTTGTTCTATGAATTTGTAAAGTGCACAAAACTGTGTGCCTGTTAAACTAGGACATCCTGACTTCATTCGTATCAGCACAATGAAATTAAAGATGTGATCATATAACATATTTACTTTTTACTTTGTTCTCTCTATATACAGTGCATCCGGAAAGTATTCACAACGAATCACTTTTTCCACATTTTGTTATGTTACAGCCTTATTCCAAAATGGATTAAATTCATTTTTTTCCTCAGAATTCTACACACAACACCCCATAATGACATTGTGAAAAAAGTTTATTTGAGATTTTTGCAAATTTATTAAAAATAAAACAATTGAGAAAGCACATGTATATAAGTATTCACAGCCTTTGCCATGAAGCTCAAAATTGAGCTCCGGTGCATCCTGTTTCCTCTGATCATCCTTGAGATGTTTCTGCAGCTTAATTGGAGTCCACCTGTGGTAAATTCAGTTGATTGGACATGATTTGGAAAGGCACACACCTGTCTATAGAAGGTCCCACAGTTGACAGTTTATGTCAGAGCACAAACCAAGCATGAAGTCAAAGCAATTGTCTATAGACATCCGAGACAGGATTGTCTCAAGGCACAAATCTGGGGAAGGTAACAGAAAAATTTCTGCTTCTTTGAAGGTCCCAATGAGCACAGTGGCCTCCATCATCCGTAAGTGGAAGAAGTTCGAAACCACAAGGACTCTTCCTAGAGCTGGCCGGCCATCTAAGCTGAGCGATTGGGTGAGAAGGGCCTAAGTCAGGGAGGTGACCAAGAACCCGATGGTCACTCTGTCAGAGCTCCAGAGGTCCCCTGTGAAGAGAGGAGAACCTTCCAGAAGGACAACCATCTCTGCAGCAATCCACCAATCAGGCCTGTATGGTAGAGTGGCCAGACAGAAGCCACTCCTTAGTAAAAGGCACATTGTAGCCCGCCTGGAGTTTGCCAAAAGGCACCTGAAGGACTCTCAGACCATGAGAAACAAAATTCTCTGGTCGGATGAGACAAAGATTGAACTGTTTGGTGTGAATGCCAGGCGTCATGTTTGGAGGAAACCAGGCACCGCTCATCACCAGGCCAATACCATCCCTACAGTGAAGCACGGTGGTGGCAGCATCATGCTGTGAGGATGTTTTTCATGGAACTGGAAGACTAGTCGGGATAAAGGGAAAGATGACTGCAGCAATGTACAGAGACATCCTGGATGAAAACCTGCTCCAGAGCGTCTTGACCTCAGACTGGGGCAACGGTTCTTCTTTCAGCAGGACAACGACTCTAAGCACACAGCCAAGATATCAAAGGAGTGGCTTCAGGACAACTCTGTGAATGTCCTTCAGTGGCCCAGCCAGATCCCAGGCTTGAATCCGATTGAACATCTCTGGAGAGATCTTAAAATGGCTGAGCACCGACGTTTCCCATCCAGCCTGATGGAGCTTGAGAGGTGCTGCAAAGAGGAATGGGCAAAAATGGCCAAGGATAGGTGTGCCAAGCTTGTGGCATCATTTTCAAAAAGACTTGAGGCTGTAATTGCTGCCAAAGGTGCATCAACAAAGTATTGAGCAAAGGCTGTGAATACTTATGTACATGTGATTTCTCAGTTTTTTTATTTTTAATAAGTTTGCAAAAACCTCAAGTAAACTTTTTTCACGTTGTCCTTATGGGGTGTTGTGTGTAAAATTCTGAGGAAAAAAATGAATTTAATCCATTTTGGAATAAGGCTGTAATATAACAAAATGTGGAAAAAGTGATGCGCTGTGAATACTTCCCGGATGCACTGCAAGAAGTCTTATTATAATAACCATACTCTTAATGATTTTAGGACCTTAGATGGAACTTAGTAACATGGGGATGTTTAAGAAATGTGCCATTTATCTGTGATTGGTGTAATTGAAATGCTTTCTAGCTATTATATGTAAATGAACCTTACTAATAAAATAAACTATTCTGATAGGATGATCAGTCTGACATGTTGCTCCGAACAAGAGCACTAGAAGTCTTCATTGGTGCTAATGTAATAAAGGACACCCATCTGGAATTTCAATTCAAGAATATTGTTTATTTACAGAGTATTTTCTCTGACAGTCCCAACTTCCATTTTTTTGCGATTTTTGTTTTTTCCCTGACACTTTTCCTCTTAGTTGTTCAGTTAATATTAAGGCCAGAGCTAGCAGAGATAGAGCCTTAAGCCCAATCAGGGCTTTCTAGTGCTGTGGTTTATAGGTTGCAGTCACTTGTGAGGACTATAAATGACCCCTGTTGTACACGGATCTTTGCTTTCACGTTAGTTAGTTTAAGCTCACTGTATTTTTGGCTCTTCCACTATTTACTTCTTATTCTTTATAAACTTTATTCTGGTTCTGAAGTACTTGTCTCATTTGAGACATTTAGTATAAATATACAGTTGCTGTGTTGTGAGACATAGTGTATTGAGGATTTCTCTGGCTTTGAACTTCTCTTTTGTTCCTTAATTCACATTTCTTGGAATCAAGTGGTATTTGGTATACATTCTCATTTTGTTGTTTAGAATTTTTCCCAGTTTTTCCCTTTATCTTTTGTTTTTTTTTATTTAAGTATATTATTGCCTATTTATATTATTGTTAATTGCTAGATTTTACTGAAGTTTCTGGTTTAACTAATGTATACTAATAAAAGGCAAAGCCCTCACTCACTCACTCATCACTAATTCTCCAACTTCCCGTGTGGGTGGAAGGCTGAAATTTGGCAGGCTCATTCCTTACAGCTTACTTACAAAAGTTGGGCAGGTTTCATTTTGAAATTCTACGCGTAATGGTCATAACTGGAAGCTATTTTTCTCCATATACTGTAATGGAGTTCAGCTCGATGGCTGTGTGGGGGCGGAGTTTCGTGTGACATCATCACGCCTCCCATGTAATCACGTGAACTGACTATGAGCGCAGTACGTAGAAAACAAGGAAGAGCTCCAAAAAGCACTGAAGAAAACATGCATTATACAATTGAGAAGGCAGCGAAACAATAAGAAGCGAGCGAGTGACACATACAAGCATATTCATAAGTGCAGCTACTGCGGAAACAAAGCACGGTGTAAACCGTAAGTTTAAATTAAGTTTATAGACATGCTCCCACTGCCGTTTGTCATGCACAGTGATGCATACAAGCATATTCATGACTGCAGCTACTTCGGAAACAAAGCACGGTGTAAACCTAAAGTTTAAATTAAGTTCATAGACAGGCTGCCGCTGGCGTTTGTCATGCCCACGACTAATGCGGGATACAAGTTTAATGAGAGGATGCAGGGTATAAACGAGAGTTTTGATCACTTTCTAACTAAGTTCAAATTACTGGTCAAAGGCTGTGCTTATGCAAATTCCGAGACACTGTGTTTGTGGGGGGATTGACAGTTGAGGTGGGTGGGAGAGTGACGTCATCCTCTCCCCTCCCATTCACCTCATTTCGCTCTGAGCTGAGCTCTGCAGCTAACGCGGTCTTGCGGAAGCAACTTTGTCATGCTGCCACCAAATACTCACAGAAAAATCCACAAGTCAATACACACGCTGTCTCTAGAGTTTCTCCACACTCTGAATCCTCCAGGCACTACTTACAAAAGGTTACATTAACAATCATGTTACGTTATTTTTAAAATGTTTCCTTTTCTTAGCACAAGAACAGCTAAGAAGCTTTGATGGATGTGCTCCATAACGCGTTAAAAAATAATGCATTTAATCACACTTTGCATTACAAGCAAAGGGGAGCTTCTCTCAATGCATGATATCCTGGTACACCGATTACATTGATGCACACATCAGAGCTACAAAAACATAAGAGTCTGAAGAAAGCGCGTTACTAGGACTGATTGGAGGAAAATTTCATTTCAAAAGACTACCCGACAGAAGCCTTGATAAAAGCATATTTTTGTGCAAACTGTGCAAAAAGGAGTTTGCATAACACTGAGGCACTTCAACTTAACGGGACTATATAAATGCAAAACATGTTACAGCGAACACAGAAACTGTGTATGCTGTTAGCACTAGCAGTACAAGATTTTGAGTACCAACAAAAGGTGTCGGCAGCCCAAAACTGATGAAATGACTGGCTTCAGGACTAAAATTAGTAAGTCAACATAGGTCAAACTTACAAATTCTCTCGCAAAATGGATTGCTTTGGACTGTAGACCACTAACAATGGTGGAAGATACGGGGTTAGAAAATGTGCTACAGTTAGCGTCAGGTCATCCAACTTTTCAACTGCCGTGCCAAGAGACTATTTCAAGTAAAATTCAACAGCTTTATGACACGGAAAAGCAAGCAAAATTAGATGCATTACAGAAAGCAGACTTTTTGGCTCTTATTGGGGATCATTGGACTTCCATGATCTTTAGTAATTTTAATTACATCTAATTACAAAATGTTCAATGATCACACTGTTTTAGCCTTTTTTTTTATGTACAAAATAATTTTGGCTAAGGTTACTCAGAGTTTAAAGGTGAAGCTGGTCAAATTAACTTTTATGTTTCTGCATATTTTTTTAAGATGAAAAACTGCACTTTATGTTGAAATTTTTCTAATTATTATTTAAAGACAATACCATTCTGAACATGTACTTAAAGTACTTAAAATACCACTTTATTTTTAAGTCTGCCCAATTTTAGCCAGAGATGATGATTCTGATTTGAATGGAAATGCAATTTAAATGCATTTTTTTCAGAAATTAAAAGAGCTTGAGTTTACAATATTCATGTCCATGTCTATTATTTGATTCTGTCGCCCACTAAAACCCTTTTAAATTAAAAAAAACATTTGCGCTTTGGGGCGGGAGCCCGGCCGGGATGCCCAGGAGGACCAGAGGAGGGCTTGTGCCTCCTCCAGACCAAGAGGGGGCGTCCGTCCTGGTTATGCTGGAGGCCTCGGGTAGAGGGCTTGGAAGCCCAGCCCTGTAGGGACCCGTGGCCACCGCCAGGCAGCGTCCCAGTGCCTGATTATCCCGGGAGCCCGGCACTTCCGCCACACCAGGAAGTGCCGGGGGGAAGACTTTGGAGGATACCCGGAGAGCTGCCGGGAGGACAGCCAGCACTTCCGCCACGCTGGGGCATGGCCAAGGGAATCATATATAAGGGGCCGCCTCCCTTCAGTGAGCAGTGGATGTCGGGTGGAAGTGGACAGAGCTGGAGAGAGGACTGGAGGCGGCCAGGAAAGAAAGGCACAGAGACTGTGAGCCCTGGACTTTGGGGAATTGGTGCAAGAGGCACTGGGGTTTTGGGTTGCACGTAATTTGTAAATAGTGTAAATAAATAGTGTGTGGTGGAACTATGTTGTCCGTCTGTGTGTGTCCGGGTCAAAGTTCACAATATATACACACACACACATATATATACATATGTATGCATATACTGTATATATATGTGGATGTATATGTATATATACTGTATATATGTGTGTATATGTATATATATGTTTGTGTGTATGTATATATATGTATATATATATATATCTATACTAATAAAAGGCAAAGCCCTCACTCACTCACTCACTCACTCACTCACTGACTCACTGACTCACTCACTGACTCATCACTAATTCTCCAACTTCCCGTGTGGGTGGAAGGCTGAAATTTGGCAGGTTCATTCCTTACAGCTTCCTTACAAAAGTTGGGCAGGTTTTATATTGAAATTCTACGCGTAATGGTCATAACTGGAAGCAGTTTTTCTCCATTTACTGTAATGGAGATGAGCTTCAACGCCATGGGGGTTCGTGTGACATCATCACGCCTCCCACGTAATCACGCAGCACATAGAAAATCAGGAAGACCTCAAAAAAGCGCTGAAGAAAACATATAATTGAGAAGGCAGCGAAACAATAAGAAGCGAGCGAGTGACATATACAACCATATTGATGAGTTCTGCTACTTCGGAAACAAAGCACGATGTAAACCTACACTTTAAATTAAGTTTATAGACAGGCTGCCGCTGGCGTTTGTAATTTAGTGCCTGCCTATATAAGGCCGTCCGTCAGTGGCAATCCAATAGCAAACTCCCACTAAATATTCACGGGTGAAGGACTGTGCTTATGCAGAGGAAGATGAGATGGTCAGCGTGGTGTTTGGCACAAACTCAGCGAAACTGCGAGAGAAAGTTTTAAGTGCCAGGACTAAGGTAACATTAAATAAAGCTATGGACATAGCACGAGATGGCACCAGCACAGCTGGGAACCTTCGATGCAAGTACACCGAGTGGCTCACGTGAACTGGACGCAGTGCACAGATAAAAAGCAACAGTTCCAAAGAGCGCTGAACAAAAACCGAATTACACAATTGAAAAGGCAGCAAAAAATATGAAGCGTCTGATAAGCATATTCATAAATGCAGCTACTGTGGAAACAAAGCACACGGTGGAAAAAGTCAATGTCCCGCTAAAGGAAGACAGTGTAAAAAAAAACCGTGCATGCAGTGTGTCAGGTCTCAGATAAAGAAGAAGACGAGCTGTTTATTGATGCAGTAAGAAACTATTGTAAATAATTTGTAAATAAACGTGTGGTGGTGTCATAACAACATGTCCGCCTGTCTGTGCCGGGTACCGTTCACATCTGGCGTAGTCGGCAGGATGCTCCGCCTGTTACAAAGCGGAGACCTGTATAAAAATATTGTTGTGGGCGGCCCGGTGCAGCAGGGACCCCACCCGCGTACGCGGGTGCTGCGTGCACACAGCCCAGCGGGTAAAGAACCCCACGGACCGCCAGGGGTCCGCAGGAGGCCGTTATTCCCTGAAGCGGGCGGGCGGCGTGCATTGGAAGAGTGCAGCGGTCTCCGGCAGCGCGCCGTTGCTGGGCGCCGGGGCGGCATGGCGTCGGAGAGGCCACACCGAGGGCGTTTCCTCGGTATGGCGGGACCTGGGAGGTGAGTTCCCTGCCTATCGGCAGCGGCCCTTGGGGGCGGGCGTGTGTTTTGTTTTCCAGGCAGGGACCTCCAGGATCAGCGTCAGTGGCGGCGCATGCTGGTTTCGCGGGGCTCCGGCAGCACAGCGGCAGCAGCGAGGGCTGCGAAGGAGGAGACGCTGCAGCTCGAGGCGCTGGCAACAGCAAGGCTGCCGGCAAACGCGTCGCCGCCGCAGAAAGGGAGTCATGATGGCGCGGACGGAAGTCCCTCCCCTGACAGGCGCGATTGGGCGGTGTGTCTTGCGTGCCCGCCGATGACTGTAGAGGCGGGACCAGGGAATGTCCATCACGCGGCAGGGGAGACCCGATTGGGCGGAGGAGAGGCCCACAGGAAGTGGCGGCGTCGGAGGCCGACAGTCAGGTAGGCTCAGCGTCGGTTAACTTCCTGTCTTTGCGGCTGCTTTGGCGGAGCTGGGCGTCCCTTCAGCCCGCCGGGCAGCGTGTGTTACAGGTGCTATGTGCCCTCCGGGCTGAGGTGCTGGTACTGGAGAGGAAGGCGTGGCGCTGAAACGTTACTATCGACAGCGGGGCGGGCGGCGCTGGAATCTCCAGCGAGGAGGTACAGCGGAGGCGGTGAGTACAGCCGACTCCGTAAAGCATATGGGAGGGCTGCTGAAAAGGCTGTGAAGACAATGATCAGTTCGAGTAAGCAGCCCTCCGACAGGAGTGCGGCGCCAGCGGACTGCATGCTTGGGCGAGGGGAGTCCGTGAGGGCGCTGAAGGACACGGGCTGCTAAGTGCCCGGGTCCTAGCGCCCTCCGCCCGAGTTGGCTGCGGTCTTGCGCCGCACTATAGGGCGCAGGCGGGACAGAGCGCCTTTTATTCCATAAGAGAGTCTCAAACCGTCATGGCGTCCCAGAGTGAAGGGAGGAATAAAGGGCTGGGTGCGATTCCTCCGATAAGGTGAGCAGCGTTGCTGGGTGCAGCGTGTGGCTGGCTGCCCTCTGAGAGAGAGGGAATCCCTGAGGCGGCCGGGAGAAGGCGGGCGGTGCCGGCGACTCCATCGTCGAGAGGGACCGCGGAAGCAGCGGAGAGGGTGCCGATCAGGCAAGTGCGGGGTGCGGTTGGAGGCGCTGCCCGTGCGTGGCACGAGCTGGGTGCTTTGGCAGCGGTTCTGCCCCTGTGTTCTCTTTGTAGGGGCGGACCCGGGCGAGTTGAAGGAACCCCTTAGGTGGCGGAACAGCCCTCTGATGTCGGGCCGTCTGCAGAAGGATCTCTCTGTCGGTGCGCGGAGTGCGCTCGCAGCTGGAGGAGCCAGCGGGGAGCGAGTGGCTCAGAACAAAGGCGTGGAGGTCCCGGAGGTGCCACCAAGGAGGCCCGGGGTGCGGTAAAGGGGAGCACAACCTGTGCGAGGCACAGGGATGCACCATGGGTTGGTGTCTGGATTGTGTCTCCGCCCCTGTCCCTGCTAGGAGTCGCGGGGCGGACCCGGCTGTCCTCAGTGGGGCCCGTTTGAGCTCTGCTGCCCTCGGGGGCGGGTGCTCTTACCCACGAGTGGTCTTAAGCTGGCTGTGGGGCACTGTCAGGGATGCCAGGGGCTATGACCCGGCGGGGCGCCAGGAGGGACGGAAGAGGTCAGAGCCCGGCCTGGATCACGTGGGGTGTGCCTTCGGGTTGTTTTGGGAGCCACGGGTCAAGGGCTTGGAAGCTCTTCCCTGTAGGGGCCCGTGGCCACCGCCAGGAGGCGCCCAATGCCTTGGGGATTTGTTTCCCCAGCACTCCTGCCACACCAGGAAGTGCTGGGGGAAGACTGAGGCGGTGCCGGGGAGCAGCGGGAGGACAGCCGACACTTCCGCGCGCTGGGGCGTGGCCAGAAGATGCGGGAACACCTGGGGCTCATCCGGGTCCTTCATAAAGGGGCCGGTGTGGTGGTGTCATAACAACATGTCCGCCTGTCTGTGCCCGGGTACCGTTCACATCACGAATCGATGAATGAAACCTGTCATCTTTACAACGATTGACAAACACGGAATGTAACTTGAACACAACACATCCTACAAATACGAACCTGATTGAAAGAAATAATGATAATCAAATCCTTGATGACAGCAACACTCAGTAACACTCACAAAACAAATACTGTATATTGAAAGTCATGTTACGTTATTTTTAAAATGTTCCCTTTTCTTTTCTACCTTTTTTAACACACTACTTCTCCGCTGCGATATGCGGGTATATATATATGTATATATATATATATATCCCGCTCTACATACTCGAATAATGGATACTTTATTAGCCATCAATGATTGTTTTGGTAAAGCCATACTCAGTGTATTCATTAGATGAACGGTAAAAAAGTAAGAGCGAGGGGAGGATGACTCATTGAGGCATGCAGGCTGTAGTGCTTGCGTCAACTCTATTTGAATTGCGCGATCACATTTGAAAAAATATATCTTTTCAAGTTCTATTTAGTCCATATGTGTCAAACTCAAGGGCCGCGGGCCACATCCGGCCCAGCGTGTAATTATATCCGCCCACGAGATCATTTTATATACTGTATTATTGTTATTAAAGCCCGGGTATATGAAGCGCTGGTAACACAATAAACTACAGATGCCATAATGCAGCGCTTCAGCTGCCTTGCCGAACACTTACCACGTTAATTAAGTCTACCTTATGATGCTGCAAGTTATTGCGAAGCTAGAGTTATTGCGCACTGAGTTTGCACGGCGCTTTGGTGACTTTGAAGAACAAAAAAAGTCCGTCTACATGCGGCTCGAACCTTGTGCATGTTTGGTAGCACATATCTGTGTGAGAAGCTCTTCTCAGTGATAAATACTAACAAAACAGCACACAGGAGTCGCCTCACTGATGAGCACCTGCAATCCATTCTGAGAATCTCCACAACACAGAACCTCACACCAAACAGAAACGAACTTGTGGCCAAAAAAAGATGCCAGGCGTCTAGCTCTAAAATGACATATGAGCAAAGACAACTGAATGATTTGATTTGTTATTGCACGTAAGAGCGGGAGTCAACCGTTTTAACAAACAGCGTATTGCACTGATACGAAATAGCTGTGTGCGTATATATGTAGATATGTATGTATATGTATTGTAAGATATGGCCGGCCATGTACCCCGGCCAATACCCCAAGCCGCCAGGTGGAGCCCTCCTTGCAGCATGGAGGTCCCCAGAAGACCAGCAGGGCATTATGGACCATGTAGTTTTTATGCACCTCCCTGCTGGATGCCATGGGGGCCACGAGAGGGAGCTGCAGGGAGGACCAAGAGTTCTTCATGCCTATGACCCGGAAGTTCGTCATAGGAAGAGCGACGGGCTTCCGGGGTGAGAAAAAACATTATTTACCCTGACCCGGAAGGAATAAGGACTTGTGGACTGTTGGGAAGGAACACCTCCGGGTCAGGGAATATAAAAGGACTGTGGGAGCTCCCAGACGATGAGCTGAGTTGGGAGGCAGGGTGGCTAAGCGTCTGGGAGTGGAGGATTGTTTATTATTGTGGTTTATTGTTATTGTGAATTGTGGAGAGGAGCGTGCTTTGTGCACTTATTATTATAATAAATATCATCTTTGGACTTTTACCTGGTGTCTGACGTATAGTCTGAGGGTACAAGGGTGCGAGAAGCATCTTATTCAGTTACAGTATATATATGCTTATATATGTGTGTGTGTATGTATGTATATATATATATATGTATTTCTGTGTATATATGTGTGTGTATGTATGTGTGTGTATATATGTGTGTGTATATATGTAGATATATATGTATGTATATATGTGTATATGTATAGATATGTGTATATATATATATATATATATATATATATATATATATATATATATATATATATATATATATATATATATATATGTTTATGTGTGTGTGTAAATATATATATATATATATATATATATGACCTCAACACTCACAACAGAGACAAAACAATTACATTGACAATCAGGTTACGTTATTTTCAAAATGTTTCCTTTTCTTTTCATTGCTTCTTTAACACACTACTTCTCCGCTGCGAAGCGCGGGTATTTTGCTATACTATATAAAAGAAAAAGGCAACTTTCCTTTCTTTACACCTTTTATCCCAAAGAAAAGCCTTTCTCTCTTAACACTGCCATGGACACAAAACTAATTTTCTTTAAATGCCGGTAAGGCACATTACCAGAGGCACAAATTTGAATGTTCACATAGAAAATGTAATTTCAATGTACCTGTACTTCTTAAAACGTTAATGTTTTACTGTTTAATAACTTATAGACTATAATTTATTATTTTTCCCTTGCACTCAGTGACCAAACCTATACACACACATATAGACACATACAAACATATATACAAGTATATGTATGTGTATATATATACACACACACACACACACACACACACACACATACATACACACATGTATATAATTTGTGTGTGTATGTATGTGTGTGTGTGTGTATATATATGACAGCAGCAATCCAAGCTGTGAGAAAACAGTAAAAAGGACGCGTGTCAGACGTCGTGGTACATTTTCTGATGCAGCTACCGAAAACAACTTCGTGACGCTGCCGCCAAATACACAAAACAATTACTTTGACAATCATGTTACATTATTTTTAAAATGTTTCCTTTTCTTTCTCTTTCCTTCTTTAACACACTACTTCTCCGCTGCCAAGCGCGGGTATATATATATATATAGATAGATAGAGAAATATATATATAGATAGATATGAGAACAACACTCATATCAATGACAAAACAATTACATTAACAATCATGTTACGTTATTTTTAAAATTTTTCCTTTTCTTTTTCGTACCTTCTTTAAAACATTACTTCTCCACTGCGAAGCGTGGGTATTCTGCTAGTATATATATATATAGATAGATAGATAGAGAAATATATATATATAGATAGATATGAGAACAACACTCATATCAATGACAAAACAATTACATTAACAACCATGTTACGTTAGTTTTAAAATTTTTCCTTTTCTTTTTCGTACCTTCTTTAACACACTACTTCTCTCTCATAAGCGGGTATTCTGCTATATATATATAGATAGATAGAGAGATATATATAGATAGAGATATATATAAGATAGATAGATAGAGGTATATATATATAGATAGATAGATATGAGAACAACATAGATAGATAGATATATAGGTAGATATGAGAACAACACTCATATCAATGACAAAACAATTACATTAACAATCATGTTACGTTATTTTTAAAATTTTTCCTTTCTTTTCGTACCTTCTTTAAAACACTACTTCTCCGCTGCGAAGCGCGGGTATTCTGCTAGTATATATATATATATATGACAGCAACACTCATGACAATGACAATGTCAATCATGTTTCGTTATTATTAAAATATTTCCTTTTCTTTTTTATAACTTCTTTAACACACTACTTCTGCGCTGCGAAGCACGGGTATTTTGCTAGTGTTATATAATTTATCATTTTTTAATTGAATTTAAGTAGGTATTTTCTCTCTTTTAAGTATTTATCATTGCAGTAATAATTTCTTCAGTTACATTTATCTTTTGAGGCTTTAGGAGTTTTCCTTTTTGGTTTTGGCTTACCATTTTTGGAAAAAAATCACAGAAAGTGGCCAAGACAGCACCATCCTATCACAGTAGCTGGGTTCAAACTAGAGTCTTGGTAATATCATATACTGGTCTAATGCTGTGTATGTCATTGAATGCACAAGTCTGTAAAGTTAGTAGCTTAAGTTTGGTAGCAGTTTGCCCAAAGCCAATGATTTTGAGAAAAAAAAGAGATAAATGGCAATTGACCAGTAACAGGCAGTGAGGATGACTTTCCCAGTTTTAAATAACTGACATGTGTGGTTACAATGCCAATAGCCCAAACCTGTAAGTCTGATTTGAGTATGTTAGACCAAAGTATTGCATTTTCAATTAGGAATTAGCTTCAACATCCTAGAGAAGCTTAATTTATTGTTAGAATTATAGATGTTATCTTACAGTAACTAACATTTGATTCTTGTGGCATACAGGTTTTGTCAGATACTGTATGTAAAACACTGAAAAGACATTTTATTTGTAACTTCATCTCCCTTTTCCTTTCACATGGCTATAAGTCACATTCTGAGTCTGTTAAACTATAACTATATCGACAACATAAATAAGATGTCAGAAATGAAAAGAAAAGAATGCAAGAACCAAGTCATGTGATGAAAAATTGAAGTGAAAAAATCAACCAAGGTCAAATCTTATAGAAGAAACTACTAATTCACTTAAGCCCAATATGAAAAAATCAAAAGCTTTGTCAAATACACATGGTAAAAAACCATCTTGTTGAGCATATTTTTGGTACTAACTACTGCACACAAAAAAAGTGTCATATCCAGAAACCTGTACAAAATGAACAGCATGCTGGGACCTTGAATAGTCTTGCAGTTGTGATTGCACACATTGTAGCAATGGTGCACCATTACTAACAACAAAACAGCTGCAACTGCCACAAAAAATGTCACTAACAAAAAATATATACAAAATGGCTGCATGAAAACATCAATAAAATAATAATAAAATATTGTAACAAATGCCAAAATGAGATAAAGGCAGAGAAACAATACAATATTAACAGCTCAACTGTGTAGGAATATTTAATATTCTAATTCACTTTAGAAGAGGTAAATCCATGAAACCTAGTGCACCTCTGCAAACCTCTCCACTTCAGCACACTTGCCGATATCTGGCCAAGTCCCTTCTTCAGCACATACGTCATCATAGCTTCTAACTTTTTCCTTTTCAGCTTCTCCACAGCACAGTTTCCCCTAACTCACTACAGCTGTGCAACTTCTTCTTTGTCTTTACACCAGTGTTTTGCCTCCTTCATGCAACTCCTGTCATCCGTTCGGAGTTCCTTCTCATTTAATCTACTGGTGATCAACTCCTCCTGTCAGAAACAATATAGCAGGAGGAAACCGCAGTGCTCCTATTTAAAGAACTCATGGTGCAGGTTGCCCAGCCCCTGGACAGGTAACTGGTTCCACTAAGTCTGTACGTGCAGTCTCTTGCAGTAAATACTACAGATACATGGCCCCAGTCAATCAAGAAGTGCTTTTGTTTGCTGACCTCTACAATATTTTCATGTCAAAAAACAATGTTTTAGGATGGAAAACTGTGTGGAAACTCTTCAGCAGAGTATGAAAACACAAAATTATGATAATAGCAAAAAAAACTCATGAGTACTCATTAGTTTTTTCACTGCCCACTGTCCCAATATTTGCTTGTCTAGTTTTATAGGGTTGACATAGAAACCAGCCTCAGTTACTCCATAATAATAATAATAATAAATTTTATTTATATTGCGCTTTATATTTAACAATCTCAAAGTGCTACAAAATAAGAATAAATTAACAAACAAGGTAATCTATAGAAATAATTTAACAAAATGCCTTTCTAAAAAGATACGTTTTTAGGTTTTGTTTGAAAGCATCAGTCGACTGTGGGGCTCTCAGGTAGTCAGGGAGAGAATTCCACAGCCTCTGCACCACCGAAGAAAAGGTCCTATCAGCCATACTGCTAAGCTTAGTTCTGGGAACATGAAGAGTGTTAGTATGCACAGAGTGGAGGGTACGTGAGGAAGTATGAGGGATAAGGAGTTCCTGTAAATACAGGGGAGCAGATCCATAGATGCACTGATGGGTAAGGAGGGAAACTTTGTACTCTGTTCTATGTGGTAAAGGGAGTCAGTGAAGGGTTTTTCAAGATAGGAGTGATGTGGTTATGCTTTCGCACCCTCATCAGGATCCTGGCAGCGCTGTTCTGAATGTACTGGAGTCGCTGGATACTCTTGCCAGGAATCCCAATGAGGAGCATATTGCAGTAAACCAGCCTGGACAAGACAAAGGAATGGACAAGCCTCTCTGCATCTGCCAGGGTAAGTGTTGGACGAAGTTTAGCAATGTTCCTGAGATGGTAAAAAGATGACTTACAGAGATTTGTAATGTCCATAGCAGTGCAATTTGGACAACAGAAAGGATTGTAACTGATTAAACCTAGAACCTATTCAGGAGCTGTATATATCTTTTCAAGCATGTGCACCTCAGGGTCATTTTCCTGGCTCTGTCGATGTAAGCAGAAACCACCCTGCAAGACGAGAGGTGGTGCTGTCACTAGTCTTCTTTTCCCTTCTAATTTCTGACACACACTAGTGCCCGCCTTCAGCCTTGAGATGGCTCTACCCCTTCTAGTCTGGACACGTAAAAACCTGGGCACCTCTGGAACCAAATGTACAAAAGAGGCAGCGTTCAATTTAACAAATGTTTTTTACTTTACTTAAGTTGTCCATGATGTCATTATTGCTCGTAAGTACAAAATAAAAAGAAAGAAAGGGTGAACATAATATTTTTTTTTAAATTTCTTTGGCTCAAATGCTAACAATTAAACAGTAGCCTTGCTGGTGCCCCAGCTATTTCTTGCTGGCTCTCACACAGCCTGTCCACAAGTCACAATCTCAGTCAAGAAGTGAACAAGCAGTTTAAAAAGGAAGACCACAATGACCTGGGTAACCACCGATTTTAATTACTACCATTACAAAAATGTTATTAGTCATTCAGGACAAGAACACACAGCTTGTAAAATCCCTTTTTTTTCTTTCTTTCTTCATCCACTCTGGTCAATAACATTTTTTGATTCACCACTATATTCCCAGATCATCTATGTTGACATCTAAAGACTTGTATTGTACTGGTGATGTGTGCATTTGTACAGATTGTTATATTGTTTAATGTAGTTATTGTGTTTTTGAATTCAATTCAAGTGATGTAAACATAGCATTGATTGATGCCCTATTGTTAGTTGTTTGCTGTGGAGGGTCTGTTAGTAATTATAACTCACATTTCTTAAACATAACTTTTTTGAAAAGTATCTGTTGGATGGGTAAAACAGAAAAACATACAAAGTATGCAAAATGGAGTGACCCTTCTGAAATTAAATTTGAAACAGTAAACTAATACATTAGTGAAGCTGCACTAAATGTTGCCTGTGTTAAGACAGACTAGTTCAGAAATTCACCTTTCCTTTCAATTGGAGGTTCTGAAATTTCAATCCTTTGTACAGCTCACTCAATTCAAGATATCGCAATGAAAATGGAACTTTCCAGAAAATGTTCTGGATAAGTGTGTCAAAATTTAACCAGAAGCCAAGTTATTTCATGTGGATGGACAGACGGACAGACATGGAGATTGCAGTATGTGATTTCACATTATACTCAAGCTCACCTAAAAACACAATCGTGGTATATGCATCTAGATACTCAGATACCCTGGCAAGCCAGTTTAAATATGTTGTGTCCTGCCACTAACAGTATTAGAGATTGGACTGGATGGGTGATAAAATATAAACATGATGAAAAATTATTGATAAGGTGGGTTGTTGCTTTGTGGAGGACATTAAGTCACAGGATGGCACAGTCTTGCCACTTTGACTTTTGGAAAGGTTTGACCAAGATTGTGGAAAAGAATTGAATGTTCAGGAATCTTAAAACTGAGCAAGAGTTCCAGATTATTGGAACCCATTACCTATAAAACAGGTCATTTTTTTATGCAATCTATTAACTTAAACAAAAAGAAGAAGTTATTTTATCACCTAATTAAAATTTTATTAGGACAGTGCAGTAGTCAGCAGATCTCTATAATCCTGATTTCAGATTTGGGTAACTTTAAAATTTAAATTTTTCTCTTCAAGGCCTTGTGGATTTTTACAGGTGCTCTGATTTTCACACATTACCTGACAAAAGGGGTCTACAGGTTAATTGGTGACTAAACTGCTCTGTTGTGAGTCTGAGCACTGCCTGTAATAGACTCACATCCCATTCAGGATTAGCCTGATGCTGCTGGAATAGCCTTGAGCCCTGAACTGTATTACGTGAGTAGGAGAAGACGTGCATAGATAGAAGAATGGACTGATGTGTCATGAAGTGTGCAAAACAGATTTGTAGAAAACTGGAGAAAAATGGGTTACAGCAAAGTTCTTGAAGACATCCATTCTAGTACATTAATAAATGTAAAAGTAGCAGATTTGAGATCAAAATCACTGCTTTAAAAGTCTTAATATTAATGTAGTTCTTTTACATTTAGTTCACTGTTTCTAATTTAAATGTGAGTGGAGGCAGTGCATGGATATAGAAGCTCCAACTAATAGTCCCCAGTCTCATTACTTGGAGAGTTTTGGGCACAACCTTAATATGATGAGAGAGAATTACACATCTCTTTTAGGGCACCAGTCATTTTTGTTCATTTTTTTATATAATGCCAATATAGCTGAATTCTGCAACAATAATATGACATTACTAGCATTTTATAGGAAACTGCATAATACATTTTTTTAAGGAAGGAAGCTGGTGGGTCCTTAAGTCCACAGATAGGAGACATACACATAATCTACCACAGAAAAATCTCCTTCTTTAATCTCTCATTCACTGTTGCTAAAAATGTGGTATATCTGAAATTGTGGGTCCTAACACATTACAGGACTCCATGTCCATCAGACACCTGGACCATAAGATACGCCTGTTTTGTTTAATACTGGACTGCCAATACTGATGCTCTGTGTAAGAAAGGTGAGAGCTGACTATACTTTCTTAGAAGGTTGGCATCCTTCAACATCTGCAATAAGATGCTGCAGATGTTCTACCAGACGGTTGTGGCGAGTGCCTTCTTCTACATGGTGGTGTGCTGGGGAGGCAGCATAAAGATGAAAGATGCCTCACGCCTGGACAAACTTGTTAAGAAGGCAGGCTCTATGGTAGGAGTAAAGTTGGACAGTTTAACATCTGTAGTAGAGCGACGGGCACTAAGCAAACTCCTGTCAATCATGAATAATCCACTGCATCCACTGAACAGTGTCATCTCCAGGCAGAGGAGCAGCTTCAGTGACAGACTGAGGAGATCGTCCCCCCACACTATGCGTCTCTTCAATTCCACCCGAGGAGTATATGCTAACATTATTCAAAGTTACTGTCTGTTTTACATGCATTTTTATTACTCTTTAATTTAATAGTTTTTTTGTATCAGTATACTGCTGCTGGATTATGTGAATTTCCCCTTGGGATTAAAAAAGTATCTATCTATCTATCTATCTATCTATCTATCTATCTATCTATCTATCTATCTATCTATCTATCTATCTATCTGCAGCTATGGTGCCATATGTTTGTCTGTGTTATGACTATCATTTTTCTTTGCACATTAAGGAATTCTTATTACACCTGTGTTTAGCTATCCTAACAACCAAACATTAGTATCCTTTCCTGTATTTCACTGACCAACACCCACCTTCTTATCACAAACACAGTGAAATAAACAGAAGCAAGTCCATCCTTAAGTGGTTTATTTATGGTATGTCTAACCATCACAGGATGGAATCTTAGACCACACCACAATCTCATTACACAATACACCACTATATCAAAAAGGCTTTTATCAAGGTGTAAATTATGCCTTAAGGGGTTACTGCCCAGATGATTCTGAGAGCAAAATGTGGGCATAAAGTTCAAAGGTGAAAGGTAAATCTGCAAAAGCTACCATTTATTACAATAAATTGATATTAATGTCAAGTTCTTTTGCTGTGAGGAATGGTTCTACAGTATATGTGATTTTCTTTTTTTCTGAAACATTTTCTGCGCAAGGCAGTTTACTTCTAAATTCTGTTCCTCAGCTGAATGTATATCCTTTGCAGAAGGCTCTTTACATGCATTTTCGATGAATAGCAATGAGTTTAGCACATTCCCATGTCTCTGCAGTGCTGGCTCATAATAGATGCCAGTATGTCAGTTCAGGCTGGGTTCACAGTAGCATTAGTTTGCTCCTCTGCCAAGCTAATGGAACTGTAGACGTGCAAATCTCTGCCAGACAGGCTCAGCAGGCAGGTTAACAGCTCCATAACTTTGGTGAACTCCAAAAACATTCTGTGAACTGCATTCGCTGGTGTAACTTTATAAACACTAAACAGTTGGGTTAGTTTAGGTTTAGAAAGTAATGGTTTGTGTTTTATTTTTGACATTGTCATTGCTTGAAAGAAATAACAAAAAGATATACTGTAATAGTGAATGTCACAGGTACCTTTTCATTATGTTTATAGACCAGAAGAAGTTCCCAAAGATTTTTTTGTAGGATACAAACTGACAATTAACTATTTCCAGGTCTTGTTTTGAGATGTTTTATTATTCAAATATTAGTTTACTTTCTTAAGGATATAATGATCATTTGAAAAAATAACAAGTTCAAACTATATTAATTTCATTATTAATACAGGAACTTGAATCTAGTTTTAAGGGAAGTTCAAAAGAATAGATGACAGACAGGGAGAGGCTGCCGCAGAATAAAATAGGTACAGAAAAAAAGTTATAATGCCAGGCCGAAGAGCAAGTAGTTGGACTGCAACATAAACAAAGCCCACTTGCTTTTTTTTAAGCCCATGCTTAACCTGCTACAAGTAGATGCTAGAGAGGCAGTATGGCATAGTGGTTAAGGCTTTGGACTACAAACCCTAAGGTTGAGGGTTCAAATCCCACTAGTGACTCTGTGTGCCCATAAGCAAGTTACTTGACCTGCCAGTGCTCCAACTGCAAAACCAAAAGAAATGATATACTGTACAGTAAGTCATCTTGGATAAAGACATCAGTCAAACTAGTAAATGTAAATGCTAGTAGAAAAAGATCAGGAATGGATCATAATCAAAAATACCAAAGCAAAGTTATTTCCTTGGAATTCAAAATAAACTAATGTCAAAATCAGAATTTTAGCTAGAATCCAAGTTAAAAACAAGAAATTGCTAATACTCAAAGCCAGAAACACCCTAAATATCTCACCAGATCTCTTTTAAATATCCACAAAATTTAGATCAAAGTATGACCTATAAACCATCCTGCCGATGATGTCACGCAGCGCAAATTCTAAGACCAACCTCTGCAACCACAGGACAGGTCCTGGCAACAAAAAACACAACACATCAGCACCCAATGCAAAACGAAAGTAGTGTAAGGGCAGACAAAAACATCCCGAACTGCAACAGTTACACCTGTCAGCCTGACAGAAAAGGCAATCAAGTTGACGAGTAGAGGAAATGTACTGTAACTGAGCTGATAAATGAAGCCAAAGATCTGTCCTATCGAATTTTAAAACTCAAATCAATACTGATGAATACAAGTAAGAAAACTGAAAGCAAAAGTTCTGGAAGCAGGATCTAGCACAATTTGCACACTCATTAAGATCTGTTGTACTTGGAGTATCTGCAAACTTGGATAGTAAAGCATCTGATGCACCAGTTCTTATAATGGTGCACTGATAATGTCAACTTTATAACTTCTAGGACTGCATAACAAAGCAGCCAGCATCACGACAGGACAACAACAACCCAAAATGGTGCAAGAATGACGCAAGATATTTCCTTATAACTGAAAGTAATTTCTATAATAAGAAAAAACACAAAAATCTGATTCAGTGACTCAAAAAACTCATAATGGTAATTAACCATTAATAAAAATGTTTAAACAAGTGTAAAGAAATTTATCAAAGAACATAATAGTGCTGTGTGGTGGTGTGAAATGTTGCATATCATTTGATAAATATTTAGCTTGTCTTTATTTGAAAGCTAAACAAAGTAAATATAATTCTAGTGCTTCAGCGGGCATATGTTACTTCATTAATATGAACAGCAGTGCTTTGATGTTTACCTAACCAACCTCCAGACTTTAGGACCCCTGATTCAGGATGAGGTGAGGGGGATGACGACGCTCCACTGGTTTGTGTTATGTGGTAAGAATGGTATAAAGTTGGTCACCTTATACCTCTCTCACCATCTATCTATCTATCTATCTATCTATCTATCTATCTATCTATCTATCTATCTATCTATCTATCTATCTATCTATCTATCATCTAGCCAAGAAAAGAAGACCACGATGAAGACAACTCTATCTCGGCAGCCATATTGAGACAGGCATGTGGCCTGTTTCAATACTCCATTCAAAAGCCATGTGGTAGCAAAGCAAGCCGGACTGAAAATAACCGACATCAGCCTATGAATGCATGATGCACTGCTACTTAGGCTGTTAAGGGTATGGTTTGCCATTTTTCACATAGTATTCTGCTTCCTTAATATTTTTGGGCATTTTAACAAAATATATAATTACGTGTGTAATGAAACTCCTGTCTGTTTCTTTATTCTATCTAATTGGATGAGGTTACAGATGTAGAAGGAAAGGAGGATGAAAGTTCTAATGTGCCTGATTACAGAATGGTAAGATCTACGCAATAAAATGTATAAAAGGGGGCAAATAGGGTTACCGTGGGACCTTACATGATAAAACAGACTTGAAAATAAATATGTAAACCAAAAAGCAAGTCAAAGATCCTTTTCTTCAAACCAAACAAAACTCTAAAGTAATTTGATTTTCAATTAAATTTTAAGTACCGTATATACTCATGGATAAGTTCTCCTGCGGATAAGTCGGGACTTGATTTTACTGTATAATTTCTGGTATTTTATAATGTCGGTCGTATAAGTCAAATGCGGAAAACTCATGCTATTGGTACAAGGAATTATAATATGCTAACGGCCACCTGACAGAGTAAACATGGACCACACTGCCTTTTTTTTCTATGTACTGTAGGTGTGACAATGCACTGTATCAGCGTGTGCTCCTAACTCTCTCTCTATTGTGCCTACATCACCACACGATAATACCTGAACTATTCTGAAGAAACATTTGCACTGATTTGTATTTTTTGTATCTCACACCCTCATACACCTTTATCGTAAGAGTATCCCTTATATGCAATGGAGCGTTCGATCAGAAGAAAATATGAAGCTGGTTTTAAATTAAACGTTATTGAAGCAGCGAAAGAAATTGGAAACTGTACTGCTGCAACGAATGGAAGTATAAGTCAGGGTCTGATTTTATGATAAATTTTTCGGATTTCAAGACCCAACTTATATGTCAGTATACGGTATAATTAGTATGTTTCTCCCTTTATTTATGTAAAGTTTGGAGATGATTGAATAGTTCTTCCATCTTTAGTAAATTACATAATTTTGTTGCGAGCCATATGTCTAGCAGTGGGGGTCATTGCCGTAAGCAATATGGAGGTGACCATGTAAAGTACAGCACGTAATGGTGGCACACATGGAAAAACACCAAACTAAAGGGCAGAGGGTTACCATCACAATAATAATATTAAAACTATTAATAACACAATGAATAATAGTAATACAATAATTTCAAAAAATGTCTAACATGCTCCTGATAGATGATATTAAAAATTTCTAATGGAGTTTCTAACTCCCCTCTTCAACTTGCATATATGATACTTAAGTTTGCCAGTACTTGATCTCTCAGGACTGTGCATTATACAGAGAGAGAGGGAAGGAAAAAGCAGTGTTTTTATGTACTGTAGGTATTTTGTTTTCTAAAGCCTATACAAGCTAAAACTTTACCTGAAACAGTTACTATTGACTATGTTTACAGAGTTGAACATGAGACAGCTTTGGATGATTGGCTATTAGACTTTGCATGTTCAGTATTGCATATACTGGTGCTCTTCCTCAATTAAGGATTCCATTGTTTTTTCTATGTGGCTATTCATGGTGTGATCTGTCTATCTGAGCATGCTACATCTGGTGGAATGCTTAGCTAATATGTGATATATCTTTCACTGAGTTTTAGCTCTAAGATCCTGTTGTAACAAGGTCCCATTTCACATATTTTGGATTCTAATTCTGCCATACAGCCAGAGCTTAGAATTTGAGCCAAGCTTCTTTTTACTCATTTTGTGGTGCTGATTGAAATTCTGGCTAATTCAGCTTTTCCTCCTGTTTTTCATTCAACTGCTTTGTTTGCTTTTCTTCCTGATCAACTCTCTGACTTCAGTTTAGAAAATTATAATTCTATCTAATCAATTTTTGTAGAATACAGTGGAAAGCACGGTATTCTTGCAACAATTACAACACCAATTTATTTTTTGTATAGCCTTAAATCACACAAGGAATGCCTCAGGGGGCTTAAACAGGCTCTGTGTTTCAGAAAGAAAATGTCTTGACACCCTAGTAAAACAAGAAAAAACTCCCCAAAACCTCTTGTAGAGAAACAAAAATGAAAGATATCTTGGAAAAAGCAGTTTAGAGAGAGACCCCCTTCCAGGTAGGTGAGGTGTGCAATGGGTGTCAAAATGGGGTAAATACAACATGCAGAATAGAATCTATTCACAGAGCTAGATAGACAATCTATCATTGCCACCTCAGAAATACAATGCAGACTACAAGACAATGGAAGAATATATTATACCAGTCACTAAATATAGAATTATTACATATGAGGATACATCCATCCATCCATCCATCCTCTTCCGCTTATCCGAGGTCGGGTCGCGGGGGCAGCAGCTTAAGCAGAGAGGCCCAGACTTCCCTCTCCCCGGCCACTTCTTCCAGCTCTTCCGGGAGAATCCCAAATGCGTTCCCAGGCCAGCCGGAGACATAGTCCCTCCAGCGTGTCCTGGGTCTTCCCCGGGGCCTCCTCCCGGTTGGACGTGCCCGGAACACCTCACCTGGGAGGCGTCCAGGAGGCATCCTGATCAGATGCCCGAGCCGAGAGGAGCAGTGGCTCTACTCTGAGCCCCTCCCGGATGACTGAGCTTCTCACCCTATCTTTAAGGGAAAGCCCAGACACCCTGCGGAGGAAACTCATTTCAGTCGCTTGTATTCGCGATCTGTTCTTTCGTCACTACCCATAGCTCATGACCATAGGTGAGGGTAGGGCGTAGATCGACTGGTAAATTGAGAGCTTTGCCTTACGGCTCAGCTCCTTTTTCACCACGACAGACCAATGCAGAGCCCGCATCACTGCGGATGCCGCACCGATCCGCCTGTCGATCTCACGCTCCATTCTTCCCTCACTCGTGAACAAGACCCCGAGATACTTGAACTCCTCCACTTGGGGCAGGATCTCTCCCCCAACCCTGAGAGGGCACTCCACCCTTTTCCGGCTGAGGACCATGCTCTCGGATTTGGAGGTGCTGATTCTCATCCCAGCCGCTTCACACTCAGCTGCAAACCGATCCAGAGAGAGCTGAAGATCACGGCCTGATGAAGCAAACAGGACAACATCATCTGCAAAAGCAGTGACCCAATCCTGAGTCCACCAAACCGACCCCTTCAACACCCTGGTTGCGCCTAGAAATTCTGTCCATAAAAGTTATGAACAGAATCGGTGACAAAGGGCAGCCCTGGCGGAGTCCAACTCTCACTGGAAACGGGCTCGACTTACTGCGGCAATGCGGACCAAGCTCTGACACGGTTGTACAGAGACCGAACAGCTCTTATCAGGGGTCCGTACCCCATACTCCCGAGCACCCCCACAGGATTCCCGAGGGACACGGTCAATGCCTTTCCAAGTCCACAAAACACATGTAGACCGGTCGGGCAAACTCCCATGCACCCTCCAGGACTCTGCTAAGGGTGAAGAGCTGGTCCACTGTTCCGCGACCAGGACAAAAACCACACTGTTCCTCCTGAATCCGAGGTTCACTATCCGACGGACCCTCCTCTCCAGAACCCCGAATAGACTTTTCCAGGGAGGCTGAGGAGTGTGATCCCTCTATAGTTGGAACACACCCTCCGTCCCCTTTTAAAGAGGGGACCACCACCCCGTCTGCCAATCCAGAGGCACTGTCCCGATGTCCATGCGATGTTGCAGAGACGTGTCAACCAAGACAGTCCTACAACATCCAGAGCCTTAAGGAACTCGGGGTGTATCTCATCCACCCCGGGGCCCTGCCACCAAGGAGTTTTTTGACCACCTCGGTGACTTCAGTCCCAGAGATGGGAGAGCCCACCTCAGAGTCCCCAGGCTCTGCTTCCTCATTGGAAGGCATGTTAGTGGGATTGAGGAGGTCTTGAAGTACTCCTCCCACCACCCACAACGTCGAAGTCGAGGTCAGCAGCGCACCATCCCCACCATATACGGTGTTGACACTGCACTGCTTCCCTCCTGAGACGCCGGACGGTGGACCAGAATCTCCTCGAAGCCGTCCAAAGTCGCTCTCCATGGCCTCCAAACTCCTCCCATGCCCGAAGTTTTGCCTCAGCAACAACGAAGCCGCGTTCCGCTTGGCCTGCCGGTACCTATCAGCTGCCTCCAGAGACCCACAGGACAAAAAAGTCCTATAGGACTCCTTCTTCAGCTTGACGGCATCCCTCACGCCGGTGTCCACCAACGGGTTCGGGATTGCCGCCACGACAGGCACCACCACCTTGCGGCCACAGCTCCGTCAGCCGCCTCAACAATAGAGGCACGGAACATGGCCCATTCGACTCAATGTCCCCACCTCCCTCGGGACGGGTTGAAGTTCTGCCGGAGGTGGGAGTTGAAGCTACTTCTGACAGGGGACTCTGCCAGCCGCTCCCAGCAGACCCTCACAACACGCTTGGGCCTACCAGGTCTGACCGCATCTTCCCCACCATCGAAGCCAACTCACCACCAGGTGGTGATCAGTTGACAGCTCCGCCCCTCTCTTCACCCGAAAGTGTCCAAGACATATGGCCGCAAGTCCGACGACACGACCACAAAGTCGATCATCGACCTGAGGCCTAGGGTGTCCTGGTGCCAAGTGCACATATGAACACCCTTATGCTTGAACATGGTGTTCGTTATGGACAATCCATGACGAGCACAGAAGTCCAATAACAAAACACCGCCGGGTTCAGATCGGGGCCATTCCTCCCAATCACGCCCTTCCAGGTCTCACTGTCATTGCCCACGTGAGCATTGAAGTCTCCCAGCAAAACGAGGGAATCCCCAGAAGGTATGCCCTCTAGCAACCCTCCAGAGACTCCAAAAGGGTGGATACTCCAAACTGCTGTTCGGCATACACACAAACAACAGTCAGGACCCTTCCCCACCCGGCGGAGGGAGGCCACCCTCTCCACCGGGTAAACCCCAATGCACAGGCTCCAGTGGGGGCAATAAGTATGCCCACACCTGCTCGGCGCCTCACGGGGCAACTCCAGAGTGGTAGAGAGTCCAGCCCCTCTCAAGGAGATTGGTTCCAGAGTCCAAGCTGTGCGTCGAGGTGAGTCCGACTATATCTAGCCGAACCTCTCACCTCGCGCACTAGCTCAGGCTCCTTCCCTTCAGAGAGGTGACATTCCACGCCCCAAGAGCCAGTTTCTGTAGCCGAGGATCAGACCGCCAAGGTCCCCCGCCTTCGGCCACCACCCAACCTCCTTGGCCCCTCTCATAGGTGGTGAGCCCATGGGGAGGAGGACCCACGTTACCTCTTCGGCTGTGCCCGCCGAGCCCCATGGGTGCAGGCCCGCCACCAGGCGCCGCCATCGAGCCCCACCTCCAGGCCTAGCTCCAGAGGGGGGCCCCGTGACCCGCGTCCGGGCAAGGGAAAATGTCATCCAAGGTTTTTACTCTTCATCAGAGGTTTATTGAACCGCTCTTTGTCTCATCCCTCACCTAGGACCAGTTTGCCTTGGGTGGCCCTACCAGGAGCATAAAGCCCCGGACAACATAGCTCCTAGGATCATTGGGACATGCAAACCCCTCCACCACGATAAGGTGACGGTTCAAGGAGGAGATATGAGGATAAATACTTGTTAAAATACATCAAAATCAAAGTATAAACTTGTTAACATAAACAAAAAAACAACATCTGCCCAGTTCATTTTAGAATCATGGCCAGATTGTAGAAAAGAAGTCAGATTTGCCAGACAGTCAGAGTCCCGGAGCCCTTGGCCAAGTAGCCACCATTCCCCTACTGGCCACTCTACAGCTGAGTCGGTGCTGGGGCGGTCAGTCTGATGAAAGGACCCTTCCACCTGATGACTCCAATGCTCCTTTATACGAGATGACTTTTTTTTCCCATAGGCAGTCAAACAACTTGGCAGTACAGAAAATATTTTCAGAAGACTATACATCAGATTTTCAATAGGTCAAAGAACAATGGCAACCAAGAGCTGAAGAACAAGACTACAATCAAAGCTAGAGCAAAGGAATAGTTCTGGACAAAACCGAAACAACCTAATCAAAAAAAAAACAAGTTAAAATGTAAAAAATAGGACAGGAAGAGTTTTGAAATTCAACCAGCAGACATTGGCAGTCTGTGATGTTCTGTTTAAACAGGAAGCTTTTAATCAAGAATAGCCTCAGGTAAGTATGCTATGTGCCCCCACCAAGAAACATGAATATTTGCCAAGGAAAAGGAGCATGGATGAATACTGTATTTGGCCCAAAATGACTTTAATCTTAATGTAAATTCTTAAACAGAGCAGCATTCATCACAAAACAAGAATCTGCAAAAATCTTACTTGAACAATACACTGCAGACAAATAAAAGAATCTTTTCTTTTAAACAGCACTAAAAGAGGCAGTCAGTCATTTTCTAACCCGCTTAGTCCTGAACAGGGTCGTGGTGGTCTGCTGGAGCCTATCCCAGCTAGCATAGTGTGTAAGGTAGGAACAAACTCTGGTCAGGGTGCCAGTCCATTGCAGGATGAACATACACACCCACACACACTAAGCACACATTAAGGCCAATTTAGGATCATCAGTTTACCTAACCTGCAGGTCTTTGGACTGTGGGAAGAAACTGAAACACCCAGAGGAAGCCCACACAGACATGGGGAGAGCACAAACCCTAGTCTCCTCGCTGCCACCAACAGAGTTCATGTCTTAAACTCCCTGAATATTACACCGCCATCAAAAAAAAAAACAAAAATGATGAGGCTTATATTTTTGCTGAGAGATAGGAATATATCTGTACTGACTGATTTAGTTTACCAAGGCTAATTTTTTGCACATTTGGTAATCTTATTACTAGGACATCCACAACTGAATATGCTCAAGGCATTAAACCTAATCCCCTTTCCTCTGACATCTCATTCAAGGAATCATCTGACAATGACATATTATCAGTAATGTCAAAGAAAATAATCTATAATGAAGCTTTCAGAGTGACTTGCATGTAAATTATTAGTCTTTTTTATAATTAAGTGATGATAAAAAATGATATATGCTTGTGGCATAAGATGATCCTTGACTCAAAGATGTTTGAATGAAAACCCAGTACCTTTTTTGTTGCAAGGTAAAACAAAGCATAAGAATTCCCTGTTCTATGAAGTAATGCTGAGAAAAAATCTTTTTATTTTTTTTTTTCTTCATTTTGCCTTATACAATTTCTTGTATTGGGAATTTGTTAGTTTTTGCATTTCCATTGGGGTCAGAGAACAGGGTCACCCCTTGTACAGCGCTACTGGAGAAAGTACAGGTTGAGGGTCTTGCTCAAGGGCCTAGCAGAGTAGGATCTCTTTTGGCAGTAATGGGAATTTGAACTGGTGGGATTATAAATTGCCATCAGAGTCCGATCAGAAGGAGCAGAAGGTAGCAAGATAGACTGCAAGCAAAATGTATAACACGCAATAAATAAATTGATGTAAATGTTGTTTGTGGAAATCCAGCTCTCTAACCTTACAATTACAGGTACATTATATTTAATATTAAATAGGATGAATCCAAGAACAGAGCTTACAGTATAATAATTATAAAAATATACTGGTCCCAAATACTTTTTTTTGATAAATATTTTATACACGTTTATAGTAAATATTAGAAAAGTGCAATGCATGGTATGTTTTGTTACATTTTTAGAACCTCAGAGTATGGTCATTCTATATGTGCTCTTCTACCAAAGAGGAATTGACAGACTTTTTTTTAAATGAGGAAACAAAAGAAGAGCTATGAGCCAAAACACATGCAAGATTAACTGAGAAGACAATCAGACTCTATCATCAAGTGATAAATGAAAAATCCAAAATCAGTGTCAAAAATACTTTGATCTGACTACATTTTACCAGAAACACTAACAAAATAAACATTTGCTGTTTCTTTTGCTATGTCTCCACAAACTCAAATAAATAGGAAGTGTTTGTTATGACTGCTATATGACCTCAACAAACCTATGATGTCACCAGAGGTGCATTTCCAGGTTGATTGCCTAGCAACACCATAGCAATCGCTCCACTACAAACAACATATTTTAAACAAAATGGTGTCACAGATAAAATGGCAAATGACTTATCTTTTTAACAATATTTACTGGATGCAAACTATATATGCATATACTTTCTGAAAATACCTCAGAAAAGGCATATACATGTAAAGAAAAAATGCTTTTATGTGAGTAAAATATTTTGGTTATTTACCTATCTTTAGTTTAATTTACAAACAAACTACAATGGTGAGCACACTGCTTTCACGAGATAAAAAGCTACTCGGCTAAGTTCCATGTGTAATGGGAGCAGAACTGAGCCTGAAGAAAGAGTACGTAAGGTAATCTCATTTGTGTTTTCTAGTACTTTCTTATTTATCATGGTGATCTGCCTAGCAAAGTGGTAACATATTACATCCTAATCGGACATGCAAGTCAGAACTTTATTGTACTCAGTGTGCATGACAACACTAATCCTACTGCCATTACTACTACCACTACCATTGTCAAGATATACTAATGAAAAGAACTTTTTTTATGCAATGATTTTCTGCTCAGTATATTCTTAATTATTCAGTCACTTATGTTTCTGTTTTGGTGTTGCTCACCAATTAGCTTACCACCTTTTATGTTATCGTAATGTTTACAATGGGATGCAGCTGCCACTTCCATTTGTGTGCAAGTATTTGTTTGGATCATGCTGGAATCCTGTCTTGAGCTTGTGTTTTGCCTAATATCCTTTAATTCCTCTTTTTCCCGATGTATACCATATATACTTGTGGATAAGTTCTCCAGCAGAGAAGTCGGTCTTTATTTTACCATATAATTTCTGGCATTTTATAATGCGGTTGTATAAGTCAAATGCAGGAAACTCGTGCTATTGGTCCAAGAGATTATGATATGCTAACGCCCACCAGAGAGAGTAACCACAGAGCACACTGCCTTTTTATTCTATGTGTTGTGCCTACGTGACCACACAGTAATACCTGAACTATTCCGAAACAATGTTTGCACTGTTTTGTGTTTTTTGTATCTCACACCGTCATACACCTTTATCGTAAGAGCACCCCTTATCTACGATGGAGTGTTCAATCAGAAGTAATTATGAAGCTGGTTTTAAATTAAATGTCATTGAAGTAGCGAAAGAAATTGGCAACTGTGATTGATGCGTCTGAGAAACTGATGTGAGATTGGAGAAGGCAAGAAGATGTAAAAAATACAAAAAGTTAAGTGTCGCATTTTTGAATGGGCGTATATGTTGGGGTCTGATTTTATGATCAATTTTTCGGGTTTCAAGACTCGACTTATACGTGAGTATATATGGTATTTCTTTATTTTGTGGTTGAATGTATTTACTTTTTATTTAAATTGTTTAATGTTGTTTTATTGTCTCTTATTTGTGCCTGTTGATGTGAAGCCCTGAAGAAATGGACCCCAGTAAAACTGGTGTGCTGCCATTAGGGCAGTCATCTTAAACTGAGGGACCCATGTATCATCAGACTTACGTCCCAGGCATTGAGCTTCACTCTTGGTCTTCATATTGGACTTGGTGGCTTAGGTCCCTTGCTCCTGTGCTGATGCTCTCTTTGTCTTTTGACTTATTTGTAAGCACTTTTTTATATTTTGTGTTTCACCACATTGTAACTGTTTCTTAGGTCTGAGTACTGAGTTGTGGACTAGCCTGGGTTTGTTTTAGGAGAGTTGCCTTTTATGTACTCCATTGTGCCTCTTTCCTGTGTTTCTGTTTGTTTGTTTATTAAATTAATTTTTAAAGTAAATCATCTAATATTTCAAAGAACATTGCTTGGATACTGTGGGTCAGAGGTTTTTGCAGTTTTCTCTCTTCTTCTTGTCAGTTTCTTTTGTGTTTACCCTGGATGAAACTTAATAACTTGTGATTCTTTTGATATTTGTTTATTGATTCTAGAAATAAGCTTTGCTTTCTGACTTTGATTTTTGGTTTGCAATATGGGTTTGATTTTTCTCTTGATTTTTCTTCTGGTCTTGCCCTTTTCTTTTCCCTTTGACTTCGTACTTTCTCATGTAAAGTGGGTACTTTTCCCACTGTTAAGTTTTTGTAATATCTACCCTTTTTTGCAGTCAGTATAACATTTATATTTTTGACAATTCATTTTTCTAAAGACTCTAATGGTATTTTTAACCTCTGTCTATTTCTGTCCAAAATGTTGTTAGTTTCTTTGATTAATTTTTCATTTTCCAGTCCACAAGTCAGACTTCATCCTGACATATTAAATTGTGTCTTTGAAATGTTTAAGTTCTGATTATGAATTTTGTGCACTCCCTTTAACTTGATAATCAATCTTTTGTCTAATATATTTTGTCTAATGTATTTGATCTTAGCTATGTCTCACTTCCTTCAGTAACAATGCTAAGATCTTGGACACTGAAAAGAAGTGGTTTATCAGGACTTACTGTACATGGAAAGTCTTTTCAGTCATGACATTAAAACTAAATGTTCCTTTTCTTAGTCATCTTTCTACCTAGAAATAGATTTTGCCTTTCTTCAAAAACATGAAAAACCCAAACTAAGTATTCTTTTAGTACTGACAACCTTGATCAGCCTCCCAGTTGGCCACCCTTGGAAAAAATAGCCCAGGTAAGAAGCAAAGTTCCTTGCACCAAAAAATGAACAAAGTAAAGTAAAGAATATGCATATATAGATTAATTAAACACCAAAAAATGCCAAAATAAAATCTGAAACAATGAAATAGTTGTATGCTTTTTTAACACCCTAAGATGCTGACACTAAACTAATTTATTTTTTAAAATTGTTCTTGAGCTATCTAACTCTTTCTATCTGCTGATGCCCCTAAGATTTTTACAGGAACTTTTTATTGCCATTTGTAGGTTGGGAAGAACATCCAGTCAGCCTTTGCTGAGCACAGTAGGCCTATTAGCTACAGTATATATAGCTATCTACACTAGGGTGCTGGAGGGTTTTTTTTTACTTCATTCAACATTGTGGTCCAAGGTCCAGTATGCAATGCCTATGACAAATATCTCTAGGTGATACTGTTAGCTCTCAATCAAATATTGTACTCACAACTGTCTGTTTGCTGTGCCTGAGATCAATCTTAGTGGATTCTGCTTGTACATTCAAGGCCACTTTTCTCTTTAGTGAAACACAGGCCAATCACAATGATCCTGTATCAACCTACTGTATGTTTCATAGCTAACTTAATTTCTGGGAATGGCAGTGTAAAATATAATGATTATTTTACTATATTCATTCATCCCTTCACCCTTTCAAGGTGTTTCTAAAAAGTGTCGTTATGGGCTTGATAATCAGATTGTGACAGACCTTCTGTATACTTTCTTAGTATTCCACCTGTCTTGGCCGTTTTCACCTGGACATTGGGCTATCTCTCTCCCTTTGATGTGGGTGCTACCCTTTGTTAGACACAGATGAAATTAAGAAATGTATGGCTTTTGATTCCTTTCCATTTAGTCCAGTGTTGTGGAATGTTACTTTTAAGTTTTAACCCCAATGTTAAAAAAGTCTGGTCTTGATGCTGACAACCTTAACAATTTCCGGCCTATTTCCCACTTACCTTTCCTGTCAAAAGCTCTTGAGTGTGTTGTAGCCTCCCAGCTCACCAATTACTTAACCACTAATAACTTGATGGAACCCTTTCAGTCTGGTTTCAGGGCGCAGCACAGCTGTGAAACTGCTCTGCTACGGGTAACCAATGATTTGCTTATGGCAGCAGACTCTGGACAAACCAGCATATTAATTCTATTAGACCTCAGTGCAGCATTTGACACTGTCAGACATGACATTCTACTTTCCAGAATGGAGGAAATGCTTGGTGCCTCTGGCACTGCCCTCCAATGGCTCAAGTCCTTTCTGACTGATAGGCAAGAGTTTGTTAGTCCTGGCAACAGCAGATCCAGCTCGGTGCCAGTCACACAAGGAGTTCCTCAGGGCTCTGTCCTCGGCCCTCTTCTCTTCTGTATTTACATGCTTCCCCTTGGCCATATTATTCATAGCTATGAACTGGGTTATCATTTTCATGCAGATGATACTCAACTCTGCTACAATGTTCAAAGTGTAACTTCATCAGAGCTTTCTCAGCTCACCACCTGCCTCAGTAAAATGAATACCTGGATGGAGCAGAACTCTTTCAAATTAAATTGCTACAAAACTGAACTCCTGCAAATTGGGACTAAAATGTAACTTAATAAAATGAGCTCTCTCCCAGTCCATCTTGGCAGTGATCTCATCAGACCTGCCTCTACTGCAAAGAATCTTGGTGTCATTTTTGATTCATCCCTGTCTTATTCCTCCCACATAAATCACATTAAGAAACTTTCTTACTTTCACTTCCGTAACATATCCCGTGTTCGCTTCTTCCTCTCCTTTTCTAATGCTGAGAAACTTGTCCATTCTTTTATCACATCCTGCATCGATTATTGTAACTCGCTGCTGGCAGATGCCCCTTCTAATCTTATATCACAGCTCCAGCTTATTCAAAACTCGGCAGCAAGAGTCCTTACTTGAAACAGCAGCAGCGAGCACATCACACCCATCCTGCTCCGCCTTCACTGGCTCCCTGTGTCTTACAGAATCAAATATGAAATCCTGCTAATAACCTACAAAGCCTTAAATAACCTTGCGCCAAACTACATCAATGACCTTCTCCATCACTATGTGCCTGTCTAACCACTAAGGTCCTCTGATTCTGGCAATCTTGTTGTGCCCCACACTAATCTACTCTCCATGGGTGACAGGGCCTTCAGCTGTATAGCGCCCAGACTCTGGAATGACCTACCAAAATTAATCAGGTCAGCTGACTCCATGAATTCTTTTAAAAAACAACTCAAACCTCATCTGTTCAGGAAGGCTTTTAGCTCTACTTGACTTTATTACCCTTCTCTCAGTTTACCTCTCTGTCAAGATGCTCATGTAACCTGTATGTGTGTGTGCTAGACCATCAATTATGTTGTCTGTTAGGCTTTCTCTGAATTTACAGTCTTAATCTTCTTTATTTTTTATTTGGTTTGTACAATGCTATATTCTGTATACCCTGCCATTGTTTCTTATATTCTGTAAGTGCCTTGAGCATGGGAAAAGCACTATATAAATAAAATGTATTATTATTATTATTATTATTACTTACAAAATAACTATACTATACTACTATAAAATCTAACGCATTACAAACAGTGCATTACTTTTTTTACCTTTGTAAAAATAACACAAAAAAGCACACATTTCACTGGCCAGCATTAATGAAATTTACAACTATATTCACATTTTAGCACACACAAAATAGCACCACTTTTTTCAATATTTTCCTTTGTTTTATTATGACTGCGTTTTCCAACCTGGCACTGGGTTGTTCAGCTGGTAATGACACAGACCTGAAGAGATAGTGTGACACAAGGAGCCTTCTTGTTCGACGTGGCAGCCTCCCTGACTGTCATGTGATTACTGTGAAACGTCCATGCCAAGTCCTAATAAACTGCCATCTGCCTACTTTGTTGCCCCATAGATTCTGAATACAAATTATGGGTGTTAATCGTAGCCATATTCCACAGGTTACAAAACACAGTGATAAGCCACCTGCTTCTCCCTTCTTTCACTGTATAGATTCTTGCCATTCTTTGACTGTATAGATAATCTTGCCATCTACTCGAATTCATCCTCATCCACCAAAAAAGTAAACATAGAAATATGAGTTTTTGACTTTTTTTTTTCCAAACAAGGGACATTTCTGGGCATAGGCTGTTCAGACAAGGGCCTAGGGCCTCCATCCTACCTTTATTTTGTTCAAAAAAATTTGTCTGGACTGGACTGGAGCAAACAGAATTGTTTATGTTGTGTGCCTCAGTAGTGCATGCACTGTCTGCACTATGCACAGCACAGTCTGTGCTGCTGCATACACTTTAATGCAGACAGCGTGATAGGCATCTCAGGCAGCATGCTGCCTCCTTGTTACCTGTGCATCACATATGTGACAGTGAAACAGTGCTGCTTCAACTTCAGCAGTTAGCTTTTTCCAGGACTAGGAGTCAGAACGCATCCTGCAGGTTAGACACACAACTGGGTCCCAGTCCCCTCCTCCTCTTCAAGGGCAATGCTGCAGGGTGAGTGACGGCCAACCCGGGTGCATCCCAGACTCCAGTACGTGACTGGGTTCAGACAGCTTCTTCCTGTCATTGCCTCTGCCTGTTTCACCTGTTCCTGGGGTCAGGAGGTACTAAGATGAGAGAGTTATCCTGAGGAAAGGAGATCTTGAAGGATGAAGTACTGGGACTGCAACAGGGACATTGTGGCCACTACACCACCAGGGATTTTTAAAAAATACATATACTCCAGGGGGACATTATGCATGGACACCTTTAGTACTCTAAGTTACTTACTTGAAAAGTGGTTCTATTTTGTTATTTTATTGTTCTATATGTTTTGTATGTTTTGGTACATACACAATTTACATGCAAAAGAATTCTATTGTTATATTATTATTTTATTATTCTATTTACATTTGTTTATTTTTAATAAGTGGTTAACTTGTGTTAGTAGCATATTGTGTGTGTGTGTTTGTGTTTATGTATGCTGGTGTGAAAATGGGAGTGGGGGAGTAGATTTTCTTGCCTGGGGCACCAATAGGTGAGAAATGGCCCTGCTCCAAAGTGGGCTGTTTTGATAAAAATAAGAAATACAGTGCAGCAAACTACATACCCTGGTGCAATTGCAATCTGTTACTTTGTCTATTTGTTTCTGTCTGTGCTGATGCAGACAGTGGAATGCATGATATTGATAAAGCACTGTTTCATGTCTTGTATGTACTGTATGAATTGTGAGTGTGGCTTTCCCAGTCTTCATCACTGCTATTGAAAAAAGTTCTCTATGCATTCAGTCTTCTGCAGAGGGCGGCAAAACTATGCTTACTATGTCAAGAATACTTTTTTATTTTTTCAATCAGCTTATTCGCAAGGGAAAGTGATGTAAAAAAATTGTCCATGGTGACATTTCTCCCTTTGCCAGTAAAAGGTTCAACAAGTCACACCATCACAGTCTGACAGTTATTCTCCTGGGAGTCACATGAATTTTTTCTCCACAATAGCATTTAGCACATACTTGCTTTTCTCATTAGCTGCTATCCAGAATTTGATGTCAGACTTGTCAGGTTTATTTGCTATGTACTGGATGACAGGGTATTGGCAATTTGTCAGGAATAATTACTCATCAACTACTATGTTCTGCACTGCCTTATAAATTTTCTTAGTTTTTTAATTCTGATAATGTCCTTTGGGATTAATAAAGTTTTCTGATTCTGATAACACAAAATGCAGTTCTGCATAAAAGCATGCCACGTGTCTCTTACGATAGGAAATTTTGTTACTCTGCATACGCTCCTGTCATGTTTCTTTAGTGTCAAAATGCAGAAAATTAATTATTTGCTGGTGTCAGATCTGAGGCATGGTTTCTTTCAGAAAGTAAAGCCCAAACATCTCTGACTAGTAACTCTCCATATCCATGCACTTCCCATGATATACTCCACACACCAGCAAATAGCAATGAAAGCAATCAGTTCATCTACAGTCAAGTCCCATATAGCATCGGTCCTTCAGGCTTCAGCCACTGTGCAGTGCAGCCTCAAAATTTTCAAAGCCTTTGCATATATCATCAGGCCGGGTGTGTAAGTGAAAACATTGTTAGCAGGCTAACTTCCAGCACCGGACTCTCTGCCTGCAAGACTTGCTATGTATGCATTGTACCATAACACACATCACATCATTCTTTCTTCCTGAGGAAACCAATGCTGGCCTGCCAGTGTCAACTGGAGACTTTTTGTGTGGAGGAGCCAGGATATCTCTGCATGGGGCTTCGGCTCATACCCAGGCTCCTTGTCTGATACACACTCAGATTCAGGACTTTAAATCAGAGGATGATGTGTCTCTCTCTGATTCAAAGTTGATGTCAGACCCTCCATCAGAGTAAGCAAAGTCCATGCACTAAAACATCTCCAAAATCTTCTCTGAGTTCGTCTTGCTTGAATGGCTAACACAGCCACTTTGTACATGCTACTTGAAGTTGTGTGAAAAACATTGTAATGAAATTTCAGGTGAGTTTATGTATGCTTAGTTAACCTTAATAACTGGGGTGCCTATGGTTTTCAGATTAGTCTAAAACTTTCTTTTTATTATGTGTGCTGAAACAATGCAAGTAATTTAAGTGATATTTTTCTGTGATTATTATGTAGTCATATGAAAGGGAGAAAGACAGCAACATATAATAACTTACCTAGTGGAAGATTGTTTGGATTTTCTAAGGTGAAAAGAATATGAAAAGATAGTCAACTGAGAGTCAAAGGGGAGGTACAGCGATTTAAGTCTAGGTTCCAGCGTTCACTGGTGCTGCCTGTGGTGGTAACTGGAGGTCTTTTGTGTAAAAAAAAAACACAATGAAAAATTAAATCAATCACATTTTATGCTTAGAATTTTACAATCTCTCTATTATATAAAAAAAATCATTCAATGCGATGAGACTTTTTGGAGACCAGATTTTTTTGGAAGAGAGATTTTTTTTCAAGTCCCGCGAGACAAGACTTTGCCTTGAGATTTTTTTCAAGACACACCCTCCTCTCAAGCATTTTCAAACAAGACCATAGTCCTCTAGCACCGAAAAATGAGGAAGTTAAACAAATTAATGCCAGAAATGACGATCGACTACACAGCAAATTGGTTAAATGCCTATCAATAGACGCAGACCCGCGTGACCCTGTAGTTAGGATATAACGGGTTGGATAATGGATGGATGGATATCAATAGACTATGCTGAAACAGTTGGTGGTGATTGTGTGGAAGATGAAAACAACAGCTTACAATATCCTGAAGAATATCCACAACCGTTAACAATGTTCAGTCTTCCAAAGCAGAAATTACTGGAGAAAGAAGGATGTATCCAAGAAAGGTAATGTAGTACATCTTCCGTGGATAACAAAGGAAATCTTGATATGCCATTCATATTAAAACATTAACAATTTTCTGTTAAAATAGCTTTTGCAAAGACGAATAACAAATCTCAGAACAAACCATTTGAAAAAGTCGTTTTATTTAATAGAGAGAAAGAAACGAAATTCAATCACAGGCAGTTATACATTGCATTGATGCATATGTAACAATTCCCATGAAAATAAAAATCTGTTTAAATTGTACATCCGCATCCCCATACGTGAGCCGCAGAACCGCAAAGAGGCTAATGTGTAGTGCAGGCCCAGGGTGTTGGCGAGCAAAGCAAGCAGGGGGCATAGCCCCCTGGTTACTTATCATTTTGAAATAGTTAAGGAATGACAGGAGTGTGACACGTACACTGATGAAATAATTAAAGATTTAAAAACACAATATCAGTTGGCGTCAGTTGCGTCGCTTCTAGTGTTAAGTGAACAGAGGTTAGTAGATAATATGTTAAAAAATATGAGATGAATTAATACAGTGAAACCCAATTTTTACTATAAAATGAGCTCATTAACATGAAAATAAACACACTGATAGAAACTGAATAAGGATAAATTTCAAAGAAATGTTTCTTCACACTGCAAAAGAAACATGGAATGAAGTGCAAATTTGTGTTGTAGACAGTAGTTCCTTAAGGACCTTCAACATTTGATTTGATGTTTTTTGCAAGAATTAATTAAATAAGGAGTCAGAGGCTATGTTGGACTGAATAGTCTGTCTGTGTCATACTTGTTCTAAAATTCTTATTATGGAGAAAGTTTTAAATGCTTGTGTACAAATAGCATACGGATCTTGTGATGAAATTTTATTAGGTTCATCTTGTTACCGCAATGAAACTTAGCTCCTTACTCAGACTGTAATATTTTGCAACTATAATACAGCCCTACCTAAAGTTAGAGTCATAGAACACTCTTAAGGGGTCATGGGAAAGCACTTTGAAATTGAGTGAAATCATGCTTTAAACTTTAAGCTGGTGTTTAGATTTTTTTCTGTAATTGAGTCTGCATTTTGAAGCATCTATGAGTAGCATTGCTGTAACTGGGATTTAAAATCATACTGTACATTAATTTTTAAGTACAAATTAGTGTCCCCACATCACACCCCACACTTAACTGCAACTAAACGGCAAAAAAGATGTGTTAATGCACATCTAAGATAAACTCACTCTGTGTTTAAAACATATGGTTCCTCTACCTCCACACTGTGGGAAGGGTGTCTTTGCAGTGGAGAATGAGAGTGCAGCGCTTCATGCCAGCAGTACAGTATGATATGTAGGTAGTGAGTGGACATGAGTAGTTTCTTAAGATGAGAACAAAAAACAAAATCAGGATTAATCACCGACAACCTACAGCACTGCGATTATTTTTTCAACATTGACTGCAAAATTATTCTCTGGTAATATAGTACTGTACTGTAACCATAAATGAAAGTAAAATATTACCTTATCTGGAAAAGGCATTGGCTTAACAGTTGGAAAACAATGACTGCGGCTCACTCAGCTGCCTAGATTTGCCACACACTGGAGATTACACTTTGCATTTACTGATGGAGATATATACATATATTGTATAAAGATGGGACAAAATACTGTATATTCTGAATGTGTTCTTGCTTATAAGAACTAAATCATTAGTGGCACATGCAAAAAGAGGGTTGCATTAGGGTCAAGGTAATCATCCTAACAGAATCTAAATAGAGTATGGCAAGAAAGCTCATGCAGACAAAGGGAAAGTATGGGAACCCTAGGCAGGCAGACACCAGATTAAAACCCAGGACACTGCATCTGTAAGGCAGCAGCACTAACCGCTAAGCTAACTGCCTTCCACGTTGTACAGAAATAATTGATCTGAACTGCTAAAATTAAATTCTACACGAAATTGCATGAAATGTTTTTTTCATTCGTGAAACAACTGACTGCTCTTTTTAAATAGTGTTTCTATTTTTTCTACTAAGTACTTCAAGCTGAGATGCCATGATCTCCCCGCTCCTCTTGCTTCTCATGCCAAGATTTTAATCTAATTATCTAGTTTGGATTTAGAGCAAACCCTATTACAAACATTGTAAATCTTTTGGAACTAATACTGGCCCCTTAGCCAGGGGAAATTCAGGTCAGGCCATGGAAAATATGTATTTAATTTTTAAAATGAATACACGGATGAATGATTATGTGTTCTCATGGTTCATGCAAAAGAAAACAAACTGCTGATCTCTTCACTCATCTTGATTTCAATTAGAATAAACACATTCTTTTGGACTGAATTTTCATACAGTGTCTCTTTCCTTCCAGAACATGAGGCCCAGAGAAGCTATTCTTATCCCAAGTAGTGTTATGGGATTGAATCTTACCATAAGGCAAAGTAAAAATGAATATACAGTAGGAGCGAGATGCCATATGGAAAAGTCAGATACAGAGAAACGTGTTCATGAAACAAGATCAGTTTGAGCAATTGAGGAATTATTATTGCTATTAATATTTTAGCAGATGCCTTAATACAAAGGGCTTACAAAACCAAAACATAATACATGAAGTCTGACTGATTACAAAACAAGGTTACAAGTAACAAAAATAAAGTGAAACACAAACGTAGTACCCATGCCATGTGAAAAAGTATACAATAACAATTTATAGTTGCATATCGTGGAATCTTTAGGTATTTGTATCCACAAATCTGGTCATAACACTTTTTGAGGATTATTCAGTGTTTTTGTGGCCCTATTGAATGCACCATTATTCATACATTTCTGGCATGAACCAACCTCCTTGGCAATTACAGCTCAGACAGTTTATTCCCTGCCAAGCTAAATAAAAACTATGGTGGCCCTGGAGTACCAATTACAAACAAAAAATGAAAATGCAAAAACAAGTGAAAATTTCAACATGTTATCAGTTTCATATGTATTAAATATAGTAAAGGAGCCTCATAAAAATTGAATGTTTGTGGTTACCTTAAATAAGAGTATATTATTCCCTTTGAACAGCCTTTCACAACACCTAATATAGGTCAGTTTTCTTCATCTGTCTCACAAAATTCACATGTTTAGGAGTCACAAGTTCACTTCACCTGAAACACCTTTCAAAACAAACTTTACCAGCTGTGAACATTCAGCCCGACTACAGACAGACACCAGGACACAAGGAAGTCAAAACACACTTTTAATTTGTTTTTTCCTTTACAGCACCTCACACAGTGCACCAATCAGCTATAGCGATAACTCAGTCCTTTTCTTTCCTTCCTTCTTTGTCTATCTCTTTCTTTATTGCCGCCCCGGACTCCCCTCTCACAAGCCCTGTCCTCTGCCTCCCTACACCGGCTCCCTGAATGGAGTGAGGCAGCCCCTTTTATACTGTACCCGGATGTACTCCAGGAGCTCCCTGATGACCTTCCTGCAGCACTTCCTGGTGTAGTGGAAGTGCTGCATGGGCCCCAGAAGCACTCCAGGTGTACCTGGTTCCTGTTCTGGCAGCACTTCCTGGAGTGGCAGAAGTGCTTCATTACATGGCACCGGAACCATCCAGACACGAGGTCCCCACAGGGTTGAGCTTCCAAGTTCCGTAGCCCCCATGCAATCCAGGGGGCCTGCCCAATTGCGTCCCGAGGAAGGAATTGCCCCTCTCTCGGTCCCTGCTTCCCCAGGCCTCCCAGTGGGGCAAAGTCCCTGGCTGTCTATCACACTGCCCTTTGGAAAGTGTTAAAGAAGACATTCTCAGATGGGTAGATCTTCATGCCAGATCAACAGGAAGAATTCTCATCGTTAAAATAAATATTCTTCTAAAATTATTTGTCTTCCCGCTCAAAAAATTAAGGGAACACTTGAATCATACATTGGATCATGAAAAGTGCAGAATCTTTACTGATTAATACTGTGTAATTCATTGAGAACCAGATGATGTAACAATGGTCAATAGAAACCAAAATCACCAACCCACTGAGGTTTGGTTCAACATCTCACTGAAAATCAAGTCAAAAACTGAAATCACAGGCTGATCCAACTTGCATGAATTTGATCATGGCAGCTCATAATGTGACTCAGTAGTGTGAATGGCCCCCATGTGCCTATATGCACTGCTGAAAATATCTGGACATGCTCTTGAGGAGATGGCAGATTGTGTCCTGGGGGATCCTCTCAGACCTGGATCTGTGCTGTTACTTGGCTGTGTCAGATGCACCCAATACATAATGTCTCAGAGGTTCTCTTTTGGATTTCAGGCCTGGGGAACAGCTGGGTCAGTCAATGGCATCAATGCCTTAGTCATCTAGGAACTGCCTACACACTGTGGCCACTTGAGGCTGAACATTGTCCTGCACCAAGTGGAACTCAGGTCCCACTGCACCAGCGTAAGATCTGACAATGGATCTGAGGATTTCATTCCGGTACCTATCAGCATTCAGGGTACTGTTGCCTAGCACGTGAAGGTCTGTGCGACCCTCCAAGGGTAGGTCTCCCCAGACCATCACTGACCTATTGCCAATGATGTTTAAGGCTGCATCATGTTCACCACAGTTCTCCAAACTCTTTTATGTCTGTCACATGTGCTCAGTGTAAACCTGCTCTCATCTGTGAAGAGAACAGGGTACCAGTGGCAGAGCTGCCAATTGTGGTATTCTCTGGTGAATGTACAGTGATGGGCTTTGAGCATAGGTCCCACTAGAGGATGTCAGGCCCTCATGTAACCCTCAGTCAGAAACATGCACACCAGTAGCCAGCTGGATGTCATTTTGTAGGGCTCTGGCAGCTTCCCTCCTATTACACCTCGCCCAAAGGATCCCCTCCTACATCCCTGTCCAGCTCTCCTTGTGTAATGGCCCGTCTCCTGGTATCTCCTCCATGTTCTTGAGACTGTGCTGGGAGACACAGCAAACCTTCTTGCAACAACATGTATGGATGTGCCATCCTGGAGGAGCTGCACTACCTGTGCAAACTAAATCACCTGCAGGTACCAAAGGAGAAAGGAATTTTCTGTGGCCACCACCTGCAAAACCATTCCCTTTTTGGGGGAATGGTCCACAAGACCCACTGGATTTAATTTCTCTCAGACAAAGCTTTTAAACAATGAATAATGATTTAAGTACATTTATTATAGGTAGAATGCCCAGTGGAGGCTAGGCAGTGTTTTGGCTTTGGAAACCCTTGTTTTTTTCTCCATTTTGATGGGAGTTCAAATAAAAGGACGTAGAGCTTAATGCTGAGCCCTGTGTGGAGAGAGAGTTGACAAGGCAGCATCTAGTGCTGCGGTTTCCTATTTGCCTGCCTTTTACCAAATAAGAGGGATACCACTATTTAGTGGGAAGAAAGACTGCAGGGTGGATATTGAAGACTGAACTATAGAGATGCAATATCTGCTAAATGCCCCACAAGTCCCGTATTTACTTCATTTCAGCAAAGAATGTGAGAGGTACTTTCTGTCTGTTTTGTTTTAAAGAGGCCTTACATGCTCTTGAGAATACAATTTTCTGATCCACCCTTGATCTTACGATACTGGCAGGTGCAGGTAAAGGAAGGGTTGAGAAAAGCACAGATTTTACTACACCCATGGATATTGTTGAATGCAATTGTATGCCTTTTGAATTGAAGAATACAATGGCCAAATTTCACACACTAATGACCCAGTGCCTTGGAAACTTAAAACAAAACTGTGCACTCAAAAACATTTGATTTACCTCTAGAAGACTTGCAAAAAATGTTTGAATGACTTTACAGAATGGGCTTAAGTTAAAACCTAGCAAGTGTTGCTCCATTGATTATTGGAAATATACTAAGAATTAAACATAAACAGGTGCTCCCTGTTCCATTCAGTCACAATAAGATTAATGAGATGGGTGATGGGTGTCAACCATCATTTGAATGGATAGAGAAATGTAGTCAAGATTTTGCTGAAGGAGCCCACCTGAAAGGAAATATCTAGCACACAAAGTTGAGTTTCTAGCCCTTAAGTAGACAGTTTGTGAGAAGTTTAAAGACTAATTTTGTAGAAGCACATGCCCATTTTTCAGGAAGAGCAACTGTACGGATGTTTCATCAGAGTGTATCAACTTATTATAGTTCCAAGGAGAACAGGATGTTCTTTGATCTAGGAACATTACTTCTATATTAAAGGAAGCAAAGTTAAAGGTTACACTGCTTTGGTAAGAAAGGAAAAAAATATTTGAAACAGTCTTATTGTTTAAAAAAAGGCTACAGGAAATATTTGGGAAACATTATAAAACAGAGTATTTTTGAGCTGTCACTTTATAGACAATGAGACAGAATGATAACAAAATAAGAACTAAAAACTACCTATTGTCTCTGAAACAGGTACAAGTCAAGAATCATGTCCTGCATTAGGAATCATTAATTTATTTAATCATTCAGATACACCATATCCCCTTCCACATCAAGCAGAAGTCAAACTATATTTTATTCAATTGTATTTTAGCACGTTTTAAAAGACAGTAGCTGTATTCTATCATTATGTACAACATTCTGTCTTTACTAGAGTTGGGATGGCTACTCAATAAACGTAATTCATTACAATTGACTAATTACTTTCCTCAAATTGTAATGGGTTTGCTTGTCTCATTACTTCCTAGAAAACCTAATCACTTTACTAATTACTTTGCCTTTAAATTACACTCTAAATCCAAGGAAATACTTACCATTTGCAAAATACAAGAATAATACACATGTCTTGATGTTTTCTTGGAAGAAATAAGTGAATAGGACTGGCGAGCTTTGTTGGGCTGAATGGCCTGTTCTCGTCTAGAGTGTCCTAATGTTCTAATTCTAATGTCATTGTTCAGTAGTTTTAATAGTAAGAAATAATAACTGTGAATGTGCATTCAGCACTTAAACAAGCAAACTACATGGCGTACATTAGCACTGTGCCATTTCAAACATATAATCCAGCCAGCAGAGTCCTTTAGTTTACAAAATTAATTTGTAAATCTTCATAATAAAAAATAAACTTTTTGTGCAGCTCAATCAAAATGCCCATGTCTCTGTATGTTTTCTACGTGAAGGTGCACCAAAATGCACTATTGTGTAATCTGCTGCATTTTCTCTTCAGGAAAACACATTATAAAGGAAACCTGCCACTTGCCATTACCTGTAAACTACCCTTTCCTGTTTCTTGATTCCTGCAGATGGGACTGAAGAAATGTACTCCAGACTTAGTGAACAAACATGCCAAGTGTTATTTTTTTCTTCGATACCACATGTACTTCAGAAGAGGTCATCCACCTTAAGCTAAGCATGTTCAGGTCCGGCCAGTACTTGGATAGGAGACCATCTAGGAAAAACTTGGTTTGCTGCTGAAAGTGGTGTTGGTGAGGCCAGCAGGGGGCATTTATCCTGTAGTCTGAATGTGGATCCCAATGCCCCAGTGCAATGATGGGGATACTGTACTGTTTAAAAAGGCGCCTCGGACGAGGAGTAAAACTGAGGTTCTGACTCTCTGTGGTCATAAAAGATCCCTGAACATCCTTCAAAAAGAGTAGGGCGTATCATGATGTCCTGGCTAAATAGTCCACCAGGGCCTAGTCATTCTAGACCCCTAATTATCTCCTGTCTCTAACTGGCTATCTATCACCACTTCACCACTAATAGCTAATGTGTGGTGAGTGTACTGGCACAAAAATGGCTGCTGTTGCATTATTAAGTTTGATGCTACACATTAGTATTGGTTGAAGTGGCTTCCCACTCACCATTGAAGCACTTTGAATAGTGAGAAATGTGCTATATAAATATAAAGAATTATTATTATTATTATTATTATGTTTAAAAGAGTACAACAATTTTGACGAGGCTATTCTGCCTTGCAAAGCTTGCCCATTCAATTAATCTAATTTCTCCAAAATAACATCAAGTCAAATTGTGAAGCTGCTTAAAGTCCTACTCTCTACCACACTACTTGATAATGTATCCCAGGTATTTGTAGTTCTTTGTGTAAAGTAAAAAGCTTTCTAACATTTTGAATCCGTTAATGTTTGTTTAATGAGCTTATAACTGTATCCACATGTTCTTGTGGAAGAATACATTTTAAAGTAACAATTCAGATCCACTGTACTAATTCCTTTCATCGTTTTAAAAATTTAATCTCCATTTAGTTTCTATTTGCTTAAAATGAATACATTTAACTCCTTCAACTTTTCCTAATAACTCATATGTTTGCAGTTTTATTGTGAATCTAGTTGCTCTTCTCTGGAATCTTTCCAGTTCCGTTATGTCTTTTTTGTTGCCTGGAGACCAAACCTGAGCACATTACTCCAGGCTGGGACACAAATTGATGGTGCGCATGCAGAATGGAGGCCAAAAACAAATATTGCATAACTCCTCAAAACAGACAGTTGTGTCCCTGACTCCAGGTGAGACCTCACCAGTGTGTTATAAAGCTTAAGCATAACCTCATTTCTTTTTCACTCTGCACATAGTGCTACGTAAAATTAACATCCAGTTAGCCTTCTTAGTGACTTCTGCACACTGTCTTGGTATAGATAATAATGAGTCTACTACACTTCCCAGGTCTTTCTCATAAGGGGTACTTTCCAAATCTAACATTATCACTTTCTACTTGTAATGCTCTACATATAGTTACATTAAACCTCTTCTGCCCAAGGTTAATGATTTGGTTGATTGTAGATTATCTGCCATTCCACCTAGTTTGGTATTATGTGCAGATTTAACCAGCTTGATTTTTATATTGCTCTCCAGATTGTTTATATATATTAAGAAAAGCAGCAGCCTCAGAACTGATCCCTGAGACACATCACTTTTAACATCACCTGATTCTGACAAGCTCCTCGCACCATAACCACCATATCCTTTGCTTCCTGGGTTTGAGCCAATTTTTCACCCATCTATACACAGCACCTGGAATTTCCTCTTTTTTTAGATTGATGCCCAACATCTTAAGTGGGATTTATTAAAAGCTTTTGGAAAATCACATGCCCCTCTCACTGTATCTTTTTGTTTCTTACATTTACACAATTTACATTTATTCTTCCCGTTGCTATATGAAATCTTTTCCTTACTAACTGCTTCCATTAATTTACCTGTGATACATGTTAAGCATACTAGCCTATAGTTACTTGGAACTGCCTGATCACCCTTTTTATATAATGGGACAATATTTGCTAGCTTCCAGTCATTAGGAATTTTCTCAGTGCACACTGTCTTTCATAAAAATATGCATCAAGGGTTTATATATGCACACACTAACCCCCCACTTAAACACTTCAGGATAAATGTTTGATTTTAGTCTTTTTAATCTAAGCTGAACTTCTCCCTCTACAATTTCCAAATCGCTAGGTATCCCCATGGCTGTCCATGTTAGTGCTGAGAGGTTATTGAATACTTTGCAAGTAGAAACATCAGAAAAATGCAACTTTAGAACCCTGTCGAGTTCAGGTTCTGCTGAGACCACCAAGGGGAGATGCAATGCCCCACACCCAAGACACAATCTCACAGACACAAGTCTCGATATCGTAAAAGGTTTATTTTCACAAAATACCTTCCACAAAGGCTTTAAAAGTGGCATAAACCAAATATAACATAATTCTTCTCTCTCTTTCTCTCCTTCCACTCCGTCACACAAGTTTCATCCTCTTCCACCCAATTCTGACGCGCCTCGTCAAATGGTCTCTTTTATCTTCGACCCAGGAGTACTTATGGTCCTAGGGCATAGCCCGGTGGAAATATTTCCGGGTCAACAAATAGGAGCTGTGAATTCCATCAGCTAGGGGTAGTGGCCCACATGGACACCAACGGGATGTCTGACGGGACTACAATTTCCCAGCATGCCTTGCAAGCATTTGTGAGGGGATCCTAAGGAGGCTACGATGTAGTATATTGGAGGAGAAAATATTTATCTCCCCTGGTCCTTATGCTGTATATGCTGTCCATTATACTGTATATTTTAAATGGCCCTTAGTTTCATGGCGGTGTGATACAATTCACCTTTTCTTTGACCGTTTTTTAACCAGTTTAGAATTGTGATTACAAAAATTGTCATCATCATTCGTAATGCAGGCAGCATTAGCAAGAACACCAACAATACATGTTGTACGGCTCATCAAAATATCTACACGTGACAGAAATTACTCCAGTATGTTTTTTCAACTGGAGAACTTTATCTGAAGAGTAAATGACAGGGGATAATGGCACATGCAAAGATAGGCTCCCATCAGGAACTAAATAGCTTTTTTCCTTTGTTAAAAATGTGGATTTTAATGATGTGTAAATGGTATAGTTTCACACAGAATTTTGCAAAACATAACTGTAAGTTTTGATATGTACAGTATTCAATTTTGAGTGAAGCACTGGCTTATCACTAAGTATAGCCTCACCATTCTTTTAACAAATGACTTAAGGTTCTTATTTTGTATAAGTATTTTGATTTAGCAATATGCTTGTTTTTCACAAATTACAGGTCTAACACTAATAATGCGTAATTATATTAATTATAGTTATGTTATGTCCAGATTACGAGCCTCATTGCTCAATTCTGATTTTTTGTTCAGCTAGGATCTTGACAGTTCACCTTCATAAGTACAAGTGACCTTGATCTAACTGTAATGTGAACACATCTGTCCTCTGAAAAGGCACACATTGCTACGTCATGTGCATTACTTACAACAAAAAAGCCACATTTGAGAGACGACTCATAAAGCTGACAAAATGAACATGCTAGTAGCTAGCACTTGCATTGCATTTTGTTCTGGAGGACGAAAAATGGTTTATTGGCTGAACGTGATTAGGTTGAGAAAGTAAAAAACAAAAAAATAAATGGCAAACATTTGCTGTTATTGCTGGCACTGCAGCACCAAAAGGTGTGTGGGTACAAGAAAGCAGCCAGCAAAGGTTACCTTTGTAGCTCTCTTCCATTGTTGATTTGACAGCACTCAGTCCATGTGTATAGGCAAAAAACATATGCATATCCCGTTTGACTGTTCTCATTCATATATCATGGCCATGATTCAGACATCTATCCGAACTAGGACCACATATGAGAATGACTCCAATCTGATTTGAAACGACTGAATTTCTGTGTCCACACAGCCCTGAAAACATCAGATTTGTGTCATATTAAGGCAAAAATGCTGGATATGAGACACTTCAGCCTGGTAATGTGAACATAGTCATATGCTTACTTATACTTAAGTATAAATCAATAGGGTGGCATGGTGGCTCGCAGTTAGGTTTGCTTCCCAGGTCCTCCCTGCATGGAGTTTGCATGTTCTCCCCGTGTTTGCGTGGGTTTCCTCCGGGTACTCCGGTTTCCTCTCACAGGTTAGGTAGATTGGCGATTCTAAATTGTCTCTAGTGTGTGTTTGGTGTGTGGGCTGGTGCCCTGCCCAGGGTTTGTTTCCCGCCTTGTGCCCTGTGTTGGCTGGGATTGGCTCCCGCAGAACCCCGTGACCCTGTAGTTAGGATATAGCAGATTGGATAATGGATGGATGGATAAATCAATAAGAACATAGGACACCACTTTTCGTATGGCGTCTGAATGATGGTGGCTGGCTTAGATTATGAATATAGCTTGCTGTTCCCACCAACAAGAAAGATCTTTCTAAAAAAGAAACTAAACTATCTGCATTTTTTCTTTTGATTTGTTTTTAATTGGAAAATGCAAACCAGAAACAAAAATGTAATGACAAATGAATCAATTGAATCAAGTGAACCTTTGTGGAAAAATAAGAATTGTAGTCAAGAGAATGCTTTAAACGGCAACCTGATATTTAAAAAAACAAAACAAAACATTTGCTCTTTGGGAAGACAGAATGTTTCCTTTTATAGGTAGAACCCAGTTACACTTAAGTAACATGGTACCCATCACATCTCAAATTGACACATGCACTTCATTGACCCCGAAAAGTGACCATGATACCATCTTTGGATGCAACAAAACAAACATCATATATACAGGCAAATAAAAATGAATCCAAAAGATCCAAAATTCTCAAAAATAATCCTAATAGCTTGAGATAAGGCATGTGTGTTAAAATAAAAATAACGAGGAGATATATAGTGCCACCTTATGTCTGAAAAACCTAATTCCTGCAGTTTTGTAACAAGAAAGCTTTTGGCCCTTAAAAATAACTTATTTTATCAGGTTACTGAATATGTGACTCAAAAGTAATATCAGCTGGTCATGATTAGGCCATATTAATAAGGGGTGTTATGACTCCTTTTCAAGGCATCATAACTAAAGCAATTCCACCTCTGCACATTTTGCTTGAGATAAAAGATGAAGTTAGACAGTTTTGCACCTCAGGGTCAGAGATGATAGTAACCTCTTGTTATGGATATTGTGCAACCGCTTAAAAGAATCAGCATTAGCCAAACATGAATGAGTCACTGTCAGTTATTAAAAAGTCAGAATTCCTTATCACAAATGCCAAGCTTACCATTCAGGAATGAAGTTGCTTGAAACAGTAGGTGTGTATATATAGTTTCAGATGTGTCTGGTAGGAAATGTTGAAATCCTCCCACTGCTTGTCAGCATTTAAATAAATCCTTGCCTATTGTATCTGTTTCAGCAGTAAATTGTTAGATCAAAGCTTCCTCAATCTTTGTGATGATGAGCAAAAGCTGTGATCCTCCTTTTAAGGGCGTACTCACCGTTCACACTTTCGGCTTCAATATTTGCTGCTCTCAAAAAGCATCACAATAGGTGCAGTCATGGATGTTCTATTGTTTTCTCTTTTACTCTTCTCATTAAAAGAGTATTACTGTATATGTGTATTCATTTTTGCTGATACACAGTGAACATCAGGAATGGATTCTAATAAAAATATACTGGTTGATAGGTGACGATGATTGGAAAAAGAATACACCTTGACATATGACAGTCAAATGAAAGTCATACTAATAAAACACATTATGCATTTCATTATTATTACCATGTATTGCACAGAAAATTATGTATTGCTGATCATTTGTAAGATGGTGTACCCAAGCGGTCCTAAGATTTCTGCAGTTGCTGTGTATTAACAGCCAATGCTTGCTTATTCAATGTGTATTCCAGGGACTGAGAAGATATATTGATCATTTTCTCATCATGTTCATTAAATTAAAAAGTTGACTGGGACATTTTAATTCTGCAAGGTACCTTCTTGGCTGCAATATGGTGTGAACTTGGTTATTTAAAATTTTTCATCAGTAGTAAACACCGAACATTACCTATAAACATCTATCTCATCTACATCACCTATGATGGGTGTGGTTGAGTGAATAACTGCAAGTCCAAAGGAGAAATGTTAGGGGATCTACTTCGCTGTCCCTTTTTATTTTAAGAAAGTACAACAGTAGGTGATCTGAGGCACAGAATTGAATCATAAAATCATAAAGGAGCCTTTAGTAAAGGCTTTCATGCTCAATCACCAGGTAGAAACTTTGTCCAGAAAAGTGCTCTTTTTACAGAATGATGCCTCATTCTGGTGGCCTCAGTATTATAGCTGAGTGGCTGGAAAGAGTGGGGTTTAGTGTCCTTACTACATGCGGTGTATCCTCGGTATTATAAAGGGAACAGAAGAGGACATAGTTAGCGCCATTGCTCCCTCTCAACCCGGGGTGATAATACATACCTCAGATCCACTGATAAGCATCCGTGATAAGGGTTTATTGCTCCCAAATCATACTGGGGAAATGTATGCCACCCCATTAAAGATTATTCATTTCAGTTTTAGAAGGAAGAAGCAAGCAAAAATGATTTATCCAACCATGTCACATTCCTCTACTGCTAAGTTGTCATTTGCCCGTGTTCTTTACATCTTTAGACTTGTGCACTGTTGGATGTCTAGGTGTAATGAGTGGTTTGTGCTTTGCAGTGTGATTCTTGTTTCCTGCTAAACTGGATCATCAGAAGATTGGTCTTTGCACACTCACAAACTTGAAATTCCCCTATGTCGTCCTGCAGGTCTAATCCATTTGTTGTGTTTCTAACCCCTGGAGGATTTGAGCAGGACTTTCTCTTGTTCTGTCAAATGTAATGTTCTGCTTTTGCACTTGGCCACCTCTTGGCAGCTAGGCAATCACTTAAAGTCATAAACCACATTACCTTATAGCTAGAGATAGTGATATACTGTATGTAGTGTATGTGGTTTTTTTGAAAAAATAAAGAGATATAGAGTGTCACCTCATGTCTTCTGATTGTCACTAAACTGCCTAATCCTAACAGTTTAGTGACACTGCCATTTTTTGTACTATTAGCAATTAATTAAATGTAATTTAATGAAATTTGATTGAAAGCTCATTGTTGATTACAAGCTTATTATTTGGCTGATATCTTTGTTCAAGTCAACTTACAACATTTGAGATACAATTGGGGTATACAGTATTTATTTTTCTGAACAGTGCACAGACAGGTGAAGTGACTTGCTCATAGTCACAGAGTGTCAGCAGTGGGATCCGAATCCATACTCTAAGGGCTTGAAGGCCAAAGCCTTACCCAATACACCACACTGCCTGCTTAAATGAAACATTCTGAGTACATCTGAAAAACACAAGGTGAAAAAGGACAGAAGAACATACTCATACTCAGAGTGCCCTCTGCCTGCTAAAGGAAGCATAGCAAGTACAGGAATATGTGTGCATGTGTGTATTTTCTTGTTATTTGAGAAAATATTGAACTCTAGCCATGCTATTATTATTAGTAGTATATTGTAATAGTTATAAAATTCATTGTATTAACAAATATTCATGTCACAGAAATTAGTAATTTCCCAATAATGTTTGCAAGGTGGAATTCAATGTACTAATATTTTTTTTTACTTATTAGATATATATTTAATGGAAATGATAGATAGATAGATAGATAGATAGATAGATAGATAGATAGATAGATAGATAGATAGATAGATAGATAGATAGATAGATAGAACTATATTTGTCCCCAGGGGGAAATTTGGCTATTTACAGCTCTTTAAAATAAATGTCATACACAAAGAGGTAGATATTAAGTAGATAAATAAATACACACACACATACACACACCTTGGTCTGAACATATGGAAATTATTTCAGTGGTAACCTTTATACTTTGCCTTTTGCTCTTGTGTCTGATTTTTTCTTTTGTGCTGTTTTACATGATCCCAGCAAGCCATAAAATTTAAGATTCTTCAATATGCAAAATTATTCTATCTGGTATTACCACAATCTTAGTCTAGGAATGGCCAAATTTTACATAATTTAAATCAATATAAGTGCATGTGGTGTGTAGTTTTCAGTTCAATTTCATCACGCTTTGATTGGTGTGTCTTGTTCACGGCTGAATTCAATTCTTGGCCGAAATTTTGATTGAAAGATTCTTTTGTCAATGCTGTCTTAAGTAATTAAGGAGAAGCTTTTCAAAACAGTGTAATTTAGCTTTGCTTCTGTGTTCTTTATTTCAAGATAATATAGTTTCTGTCAAAGTTGTTAAAGGAGGATTAGGAAGTATGGTAAATATATTTTATCAAAATATCTGACTTATATACAATAGACATAATGGGTAGATGAAAGTTTAAATTTGAATCTGTTTAAATGAAGCCAAAGCATTATCAATATATAAATCTGTAAGGGTCACCATGCCAAGAATGTTCTGTGTGTTGAAAAACTTTTTAAAGGAATAAGAAGGTTTGAAATGAATTATTATAAACGGATAAATAATAATACATCATTTTATTAATCTGTCATTGTTTATTTTTTTTTAGCATTTACAATAAGAAAAACATCCCTTAAGAAAAACATGTGAGTGAACAGATTCATTAAACTTCAGCTGAATGTTGACAGTTGGATTTACATTTATATAACCTCCGGCCTCCTTGTTGCAAGGCAACAGCGCTAACACTGTTGCTATGCCATCCTATTAAAATGTACAGTGGGATGCAAAAGTTTGGGCAACCTTGTTAATAGTCATTATTTTCCTGTATAAATCGTTGGTTGTTACGATAAAAAATGTCAGTTAAATATATCATATAGGAGACACACACAGTGATATTTTAGAAGTGAAAGGAAGTTTATTGGATTTACAGAAAGTGTGCAATAATTGTTCAAACAAAATCAGGCAGGTGCATAAATTTGGGCACCACAAAAAAGAAATGAAATCAATATTTAGTAGATCCGCCTTTTGCAGAAATTACAGCCTCTAAACGCTTCCTGTAGGTTCCATTGAGAGTCTGGATTGTGGTTGAAGGTATTTTGGACCATTCCTCTTTATAAAACATCTCTAGTTCATTCAGGTTTGATGCCTTCCGAGCATGGACAGCTCTCTTTAACTCACACCACAGATTTTCAATTATATTCAGGTCTGGGGACTGAGATGGCCATTCCAGAACGTTGTACTTGCTCCTCTGCATGAATGCCTTAGTGGATTTTGAGCAGTGTTTCGGGTCGTTGTCTTGTTGAAAGATCCAGCCCTGGCGCAGCTTCTGCTTTGTCACTGATTCCTGGATATTGGTCTCCAGAATCTGCTGATACTAAGTGGAATCCATGCGTCCCTCAACTTTGACAAGATTCCCAGTCCCTGCACTGGCCACACAGCCCCACAGCATGATGGAACCACCACCATATTTTACTGTAGGTAGCAGGTGTTTTCTTGGAATGCTGTGTTCTTTTTCCTCCATGCATAATGCCCCTTGTTATGCCCAAATAACTCAATTTTAGTTTCATCAGTCCACAACACCTTATTTCAAAATGAAGCTGGCTCGTCCAAATGTGCTTGAGCATACCTCAAGCAGCTCTATTTGTGCTGTGGGCTTCCTCTGCATCACTCCTTGTGTAAAGTGCGCCAAATGGTTGAACGATGCACAGTGACTCCATCTGCTGCAAGATGATGTTGTAGGTCTTTGGTGCTGGTCTGTGGGTTGACTCTGACTGTTCTCACCATTCGTCGCTTCTGTCTATCCGAAATCTTTCTTGGTCTGCCACTTTGAGCCTTAACTTGAACTGAGCCTGTGGTCTTCCATTTCCTCAATATGTTCCTAACTGTGGAAACAGACAGCTTAAATCTCTGGGACAGCTTTCTGTATCCTTCCCCTAAACCATGATGGTGAACAATCTTTGTCTTCAGGTCATTTGAGAGTTGTTTTGTGACCCCCATGTTGCTACTCTTCAGAGAAAATTAAAGGAGGAGGGAAACTTACAATTGACCCCCTTAAATACTCTTTCTCATTATAGGATTCACCTGTGTATGTAGGTCAGGGGTCACTGAGCTTACCAATCCAATTTGAGTTCCAATAATTAGTTCTAAAAGTTTTGGAATCAATAAAATGACAACGGTGCCCAAATTTATGCACCTGCCTGATTTTGTTTGAACAATTATTGCACACTTTCTGTAAATCCAATAAACTTCATTTCACTTCTCAAATATCACTGTGTGTGTCTCCTATGTGATATATTTAACTGACATTTTTTATCGTAACAACCATTTATACAGAAAAATAATGACAATTAACAAGGTTGACCAAACTTTTGCATCCCACTGTATTATAAATTAAGTACTACTCTTTACCACTAACTTTTAGGGGTCAGTGGGCAAGATCTTGCTCAAGGACCCAACAGAGTAGGATCCCTTCTGGCAGTAATGAGATATGAGCCGGCAATCTTCCAGATACCAGCTCAGCCTTAGAGCTTTTGGGAATTAATAAAGTATATAAAAAAATTAATAGACATGGGCTCTCAGTATTTTTACTAAGAAATTAATAAATAAAAAACTGCTAATATAAACTTCAACATTGATTTGGGATCCCCAAAACTGGCAACATTTTGTGCCTGTCCCAACCTTAGATCTTTTGATTTTAAGGCACCTTCCACGCAGACTGAGACACCTTTGAATTAGGAGCATTTTTAAAACAAGACCGGTACCCGTAGTCCTCACTGCCATATCCATTATTCGGATGACCCACTCTGAATGTAAGCTTGGTAGTACTCTTCAACTAGAACAGTACATCAGAGCACAAAACAACTTCCTTGATCACCAATACTGCATGCGACTGGCCACAACACATCATTCGTTTCAGCTCTGGTATTATTTCTGATGTGCCAAGTAGTTTGAGGTGACATTGTGTGTCTTATACTATAGTGATACACACCAGATATAATAAAAAAAAAAAACTGCCCCAGGTGAAATAAACAAAACCATCTCTAATAAGAAACTTGCTGTCAGACTTTGATCAATCTGATATAGCTTATAGAGCAAGATATAAGTATTGAGATATTTTCTCAAAAGCACAACATGTGGAATATGAATTGAAATCAATGCTAAGCAATGCTTTTATTACGCATAAGCATTCTAATGTCACATAGCATGTTTTTCACTTTATATTTGCGTATAATGTAAATATACAGTGTATTCAGAAAGTATTCAGACCTCTTCTCTTTTTTCATGTTTTGTTATGTTACAGGCTTGTGCTAAAATCACTTAATTAATATTTGTGCTTCATCAAGAAATGCTTCAAAATAACAAAGTGAAAACAGGATTTCTTCTGGTTTTCTTTGAAAAGTGTCTCTAAATCCCAGTGAAAGAACACCAATGCAGATGGCTGGGCACTTCCAAAAAATACATGGTAACAGCTCAAAGTGCCTGGTAAGGAATGTGGCTCTTCTTGGTGAGGTGAGCTGCGGATAAGAGGTTTGCATCAATTAGGTATTCAACAGAAAGAGATCAAATGAGGGTTAGGAAAAAAGAGGTTACTATGGAAGTCTGCAAAATTGGGAAAAAAGTGTTTGATGACCCATGGGAGAGACATAGTGTTAGAGTGGAATGAAAGGATACTCTTCACATATTGCGGACAAGGCCCTCAATAAAGTCAGCAATGATTCTCATAATATCCACCATAAGAGGAACCCCAATAATGACAACTGCACCCCCTCTGGTTCTCCCATTCCACTACCCTACCACTCTATCTCTCCCACAGGTCATCAAACACAATTTCCCAATTTTGCAAACCTTGGTCTGGTTTCATCAACCACCTCATCTATGCAAACTTTTTATCCATGGCTCACATCACAAAGGAGACCCACATTCTTCACTTGAAATGATAAGCTGTAACAAGAGCCACTGCCTCGCTTGTAAGTATCAGGGCTGTTCTTAGGTTTTTGGGGGCCATAGGCAAAAGTACCTGTTGGGGCCTTGCTGTTTCTATCCATATGAATGTATGATAATTATTTTATCCATATGAATGCATAATAATTAATGAGGTATAGCTTATAATTTTATGAATATATATTATATATATCAGATTTGAGAGGAACATGTCAAAGGAACCTACTAACTAAAGCTAACATAGCATGTAAATCAAACCTTCAATGTAAAAATACCTTGCGTACTTTCATTTTTACAAAGTCTTTGATTAAGTGTGAATAATCGAAGGAGTTGATGACTTCATGTTCAACTGATATTAACGCTAAGCCATTATGATCGATCTGTTGTGCAGATGCCCTGGAAGGTAAGGAGCATGATCTGCCCTCCCATTGGGGCCCCACCCACTATGCAAGTGCCTGTCATCACTGTTTCCTCTCTGCTCACACGTAATCATTCTGATAATTCCGTCACAGAAAATCTGTACTTCTGAATTATGGACCTGTAAATTGCATTTGGTTACGGCTAAAAAAAAAAAGGCTGGGCGGGGCCCTTTGGCAGTGGGGGAACTAGGCGGTCACCTACTTTGCCTATGCCTAAGAACAGCCCTGTAAGTATGTCACCAACAATACCCTTACAGTGGTGTGAAAAACTATTTGCCCCCTTCCTGATTTCTTATTCTTTTGCATGTTTGTCACACAAAATGTTTCTGATCATCAAACACATTTAACCATTAGTCAAATATAACACAAGTAAACACAAAATGCAGTTTTTAAATGATGGTTTTATTATTTAGGGAGAAAAAATCCAAACCTACATGGCCCTGTGTGAAAAAGTAATTGCCCCCTTGTTAAAAAATAACCTACCTGTGGTGTATCACACCTGAGTTCAATTTCCGTAGCCACCCCCAGGCCTGATTACTGCCACACCTGTTTCAATCAAGAAATCATTTAAATAGGAGCTGCCGGACACAGAGAATTAGACCAAAAGCACCTTAAAAGCTAGACATCATGCCAAGATCCAAAGAAATTCAGGAACAAATGAGAACAGAAGTAATTGAGATCTATCAGTCTGGTAAAGGTTATAAAGCCATTTCTAAAGCTTTGGGACTCCAGCGAACCACAGTGAGAGCCATTATCCACAAATGGCAAAGACATGGAACAGTGGTGAACCTTCCCAGGAGTGGCCGGCCGACCAAAATTACCCCAAGAGTGCAGAGACGACTCATCTGAGAGGTCACAAAAGACCCCAGGACAACGTCTAAAAAACTGCAGGTCTCAGTTGCCTCAATTAAGGTCAGTGTTCACGACTCCACCATAAGAAAGAGACTGGGCAAAAACGGCCTGCATGGCAGATTTCCAAGACGCAAACCACTGTTAAGTAAAAAGAACATTAGGGCTCGTCTCAATTTTGCTAAGAAACATCTCAATGATTGCCAAGACTTTTGGGAAAATACCTTGTGGACTGATGAGACAAAAGTTGAACTTTTGGAAGGCAAATGTCCGTTACATCTGGTGTAAAAGGAACACAGCATTTCAGAAAAAGAACATCATACCAACAGTAAAATATGGTGGTGGTAGTGTGATGGTCTGGGGTTGTTTTGCTGCTTCAGGACCTGGAAGGCTTGCTGTGATAGATGGAACCATGAATTCTACTGTCTACCAAAAAATCCTGAAGGAGAATGTCCGGCCATCTGTTCGTCAACTTAAGCTGAAGCGATCTTGGGTGCTGCAACAGGACAATGACCCAAAACACACCAGCAAATCCACCTCTGAATGGCTGAAGAAAAACAAAATGAAGACTTTGGAGTGGCCTAGTCAAATTCCTGACCTGAATCCAATTGAGATGCTATGGCATGACCTTAAAAAGGTGGTTCATGCTAGAAAACCCTCAAATAAAGCTTAATTACAACAATTCTGCAAAGATGAGTGGGCCAAAATTCCTCCAGAGCGCTGTAAAAGACTCATTGCAAGTTATCGCAAACGCTTGATTGCAGTTATTGCTGCTAAATTTGGCCCAACCTGTTATTAGGTTCAGGGGGCAATTACTTTTTCACACAGGGCCATGTAGGTTTGGATAATAAAAACCATCATTTAAAAACTGCATTTTGTGTTTACTTGTGTTATATTTGACTAATGGTTAAATGTGTTTGATGATCAGAAACATTTTGTGTGACAAACATGCAAAAGAATAAGAAATCAGGAAGGGGGCAAATAGTTTTTCACACCACTGTATATATGGTCACTCTGGTAAATTCAATATTAAACAATGGTCCTCTTGCTTATCTAAACATCTTAGATACTGCATTGCTTGTAGGAAGTATCCAGCTAACTACAGGGAAAAACATGGAGACAGCTAGCCGACTGTTTCAGGGAGCATGTTCAAGCTGTTAAAATTAATGACCTTACACAGCCTTTTGTAGACCACTTCACATTCCATAATTGTAGCCACACTGATCACGATGTTTGTGTTCTTTCATGTGGCTTCAAGGACGTTTCTCAGAGAAGAGCAGGTTTCTCAGGCTGGCATCACATAATTTTCCAGGTCTAAATAGCCATTTCTCTAATGGCTGCCTTCTCGCCTTTCTTTCTTTCATCTGCCCTGGTTTTGTTCCCTCTTTCCGCCACAATATATATTACCTACTCATTTCTTATTAGTTGCACGCCTGATGAAGGTCACACTGCTGAAACATTGTGTCTTTAACCTTCTTTCATTTTCAGCATGGCAACATTTTACCCTTTTCTGTCCTTTGCAAATGTACGGCAATGCAGCCCGGGACTATAATTTTACCTTGTCAGGAGGACACAATAGTAAGAACAGTGAGGTGCTGCCTCCTGGGACCATGTGTTTTCTTTGGCATGCTGTGTACCAGAATTCCTCTGATGTAGCTCACATTTGAACATCCACAAGGCTGCATGGGAATGGCAGTTCCAAAAGAAATCCCCATTAGGATCCTTTGGTGATACTAAAAGGATCTGCCAGCCAGTCACCCCGTCACCCCGTCATGGGGAGGTTTTATTTGACCTAGCCATGCTTCTGAGCTACACCTGTGATGTTTCAGAAGTATTCAAGGGCCTGTCTTTAAAAGTAACTGTCTGGGATTGGCTCCAGCAGACCCGTGACCCTGTGTTAGAATATAGCGGGTTGGAAAATAGATTGATGGAAATGTAACAAACCTGTAAGCCTTGAGAAAAACAGCTCCAAGATATTATGCTCTACAGAGATAATAATTTTTGCACACATTGTCCTGCAATATTTACTTCTAAAATCACAGCTTAGTAAGCAAAGTCATGTGTTCTACATATCAGATCTATTCATTATATACAAATGTATGTTAATTATATTCTCTTGACCAAAAGTAATAAACATTCATAAAAATGGCAGCAACAAAACAAGCAGGCTTTTCTTAAGCCAGGCTTGAAATTCATATTTAAAATGATTAATACAAAAATTAAACATCTCTGCTTCTAAGTTATTTAATATTGCATCAATCCCATGTAAATTTTTTTCATGACCGCTACAATTTCATGGTTTTAGAGTTACCACCGCTGGGAATTTTAATAATGTCAAAACCTAATGCTGCCAATTTCTTTGTGACTTTTAAAATATCAAATTCCTCATTTACTTCAAAGTAATTGATCAATTACATTCAAAGTCACAAACTCTTATATTTGTCTGAAATTTCTGAAATAGGGATGAACGATGGCCTGTCACAGACAGGAGGAGATTTTTGGAAACAGTTGCAGGTCCTGAGATGCCCGGCGCTGTAGCAGCAGAAAAGATTTGACTAATGACATCTACATCGGGAGCTAGCAGCTAACCAGGCTGAATGGAAGGACACTGTGCACTCATTTTGGTCAACAACAGCTGGCTGTTTAACATCTCCCCTTCTCCCATTTCTCAAACAGCATTAAGTGATGTGCTATAGGAGCTGTATGAATGCAGCAATGCATTGAATTGTTCAGAATTGAAGTACAGTATGTAAATATCAGTCTTGAAGTGAATGTTAGCCACTAGACAGTCTAAAAAGTTAGTTTAATTAGTTTAAACATGATGGTGTCTACAAAGAAGGCAATTGATGCTCAGTGTGATGATGTAAAGTCCATCATGAAATCCCATATTAAACAATTACAACAGATGGATATTTTGATAAAGGGGGTTACTGCTCCTGAAACTAAATATAAGTGAATTCAAAGTTGTGTGCCTGTCATCATTATCTTTTTTAACATTTCATTACTTTATTTTTCTGATTATTAAATATTGTATTGTTTTGACAATGACATAATTGCATCACCATTTTGTGGATAACTTTTGCCACCATGTTGATTATACAAAAGGGGTTCTATTTATAGTCACATGCTTTTGACATCACACGGCATGACGATACGACTTTGGATTTAAAATTTCAAAAAACAATTCTAATTAGGTTATTCAGGGAAAGTATGGGTCTATTTGTGTTGTCTTTGACTAATATTTCTATTTTATATTTTGGCATTTGGCAATTGTTCTTTTTTAATTTTAGTAGGCCTATTGACTTTGGCCTGTTTTTTTGACATTTGTCTTGGCCTATTTTCTTTGCCACTGTGTTTTAGTCAGATCTTCACCAAAATGTTTTTGGTTCATAATAATAAGAGGCCTGGGATTGGTGCAAAAATGAGATAATTCTTGTGATCCATAATAGGGCTGAGTATGGAAATCGTATTAAATTAATGCTAGAGTTTGTTGCTAAAAACATGAAAGACACCATGGTGGAAAAGCCAGAAATTGAAAGAACTTGGCATTTGTATAGGAAATGTCTTCCTAGGTTGAGACACTTGCCAGGCATTGTGTGCTTTGGAGACTGGCTGTCATCGAAAAGAGTCCCTCACTTGAAATAACAATTGACCCATCAACCAGAGGAGAAGAGAGTGGTGAGACATCACCATCAGCACCAATCCAATTCTGCTGTCCATTGTGTCCCCACATGTGCCTTTCCTAAATTGGGCAGCTTTCCCTCCAGTGTACAGGCAGGATGGGGAGAGACAGAGATAGACAAATGAATGGAAAGCATCATTAGCAGACTGATGGACAGCCATGACTGTCATCCTAGGACGTTCATTGTTTAATATAAGAAACAACAGAACAAAGAAAACATATTACATAGCACAAAAGAAAAGAGAGATATATTCTATATGATAATAATGTATACTTTTCTGGACTTTCCTAAATCAACAGTCCAAGAGAAAGCTGTGTACAATGATATTAAACCATGACCACATGTCAGAAATTTGTTGTGGTATCCTTTAGTCAGCTAGATTTGAGATTTCATATTTACTTATGACACTCCTGAACAAACTGTAAATTTTTTGAAAACAATTATGCCAGACATTTTTTAACCTGAATACAACAGATAAAGAGAAGAATGTAAAGAAGATACGATTGGATGTGTAGTGCTAGGCAGCTGACCTTCTGCTATAAAGCTGATGAAAAAGAAGAGAAGGAAAACATTTTCAGTATTAAGGAACTGCTTTCAGTGATGTGCATGAATGTCTTTTGGCTTACTTTGCTCACTTTATTTATCGCATTTTCTTCATCTTACTCATTTGTCTATTGTGTTTTCTCTGTCCTGTGTTTGTAATTTTGTTGTTTTTTTTTCTTTTTCTCTCTTTCAACTTCTTAAAACATATCTTATCTTAAAACACAACTTTCTTGTTTTATATCCTTATTATTGAAATTAATATATTCCATTAACACTATCAAGTAACAGCACATGAAGCTAAACAGAGCTTTACCATTTAACATCTAACACTCATTAATAGCAATACTGATAACAACATAATGTAATTATATATTGCATCTTCTTTTAAAATCTTTTCAATATTGTTATCTTTTCTTTGTGTTATGCCTCTTTCTTATGTCATTATACAGTGTGACGAAAGTGGGTTCACTTCGTAATGATGTAACAAGGAGGTGGCATGCACAGCACACAAAGCATTTATTGTTAGGTGTCCAACCAGCAAATAGGCTCAGTCTCACTTAATAGATCCGCCTTAGAATTATGGTAAATATATTATCAAATATTAAATTATATTACACAAATATATTTAAAAATAACTTACAGCACAGAAGGATTCACATTGATTGAGCAGGTAAGTCAGAGGGCACATTTTTCATTTATAGTTCTGCCACCTAAGCAGCAGTTAAGGGACACTTTCAATCTGCTCTCACCTTTCATTTTTTAGGATTCCGCTCTTCTGTGTATTTCTTTTTCACTCTTGGCACGTGTTTCTCTTCTTTACTGCTCACTATTACTGCTCCTGCTGGCACAAGGAACAAAACCTCCCATTTTAGTTCCACTGCCTTTTCTCTGAGGATTTGTGGAACCATTCATGGAACATCATATCTCACTTATTTGCTGCTTTGCATGCAGAATCAGACCTGTACTGAGGAGAACATCTTTAATTATCACACCATAGTGACTGACTGTCCTCAATGTGTGCAATTAAGTAGATAAAAATGTATACTTGAATCATTGCTGTTTTGAGTGTAGTCGTTAAACATTTACTTTGGTTTTTAAATCAGTTTTGTTATATGCAATGCTCACTTTGGTTGGCCTGATGACAGTGTTCAATATGTGCTCTTGCTCAATAATTAGATTAACATGAAAGAAGCTAGAAGAAAATGATTTACACACAGCATAAATAAGCAGTGATAAAAAATAAAAAAGCAGCCAAAAGAACTGGAGTATCTTCCATGTACTGTAGTTACAAACGTTTACAGAGTGCTTGCTGAACACAGTCATTAGTTTGGTTCTGGTTCCTGGTGTTGGTAAAACAGAAGCACAGGACTCTTTGCTGATCTTTGACTCTTTGGAACATATTGCAATCTCTATTTTAGAATGATATAAAGAGTGTCAACCTACAGGTTGCTTACAAGGCTTTAAGCACCTGCTCAGATGTCTCTAAAAGTTTCTGTTATGATTTGGTTTCATTTTCTATTTTTTCAGTTTTTTTGTCATGCTTTACTTTGATCTTTGGTACTTACTATAGGTTTCACAGCATAACCATTCCAAATTTCCCAACATTTATTGAATTTGAAAATTATTTAAAGGGTTAAAAAATATATTCCACTGTTGTCAAAGCAATTTTGATTTACATCTACTGTAGATGCTTCCATTCTGTGAGTCTTGCTATTGAAAACTCCCGGTTGCCAAGAAGTATTCTTGGTGGTTACAGAATGTGGCACATCGGGAGAAAAGGTCAGCTCTGATGTCCTATTTCTAGCCAAAATTGCAAATAACTCACAACAACTGTTAGTGAAACCTTTTTCCTAAAACTTTTCTGATTAAAGATCTTTAGGCTCCATTCCTTCAGTTTTATACACGTGACAATCTTTGATTTTGTTTACAAATATGTCTCTTCTGGTCCATTCATTTTTTCAGTGTTATTTTCACAGCTCTCAGCACAACAGTTTTCTAGCATCCCACCGAGATTGATACAGTGAAGTAATAAGTAGCCTTAAACAGAGTAAAACTGCCCATTGTGGCAACTATGAACACTGGCTGAGTACTAAACAGAGCCACTTATATCCATTCCCTGATTTCGTCTGTGTATAATAAGCAGTTTTAGAAGAAAGGTTCACTCTGAAATAGTCTTCCAGTACTTGACTGGCTGGCAAAAAGGAGGATGATATATTGTACTTCACAAAAACTTCAGTAACAAAAAAGATGGAAAAATACTGTAATGAGGACTGAGATAATAGACAGTGACACATGCAGGATCATCTGTTCATCCTTTAAATGTAAACTTAGTTATTGTACTATTAATACAAGAATCATTTAAGACCAGTCCACCTGTGTATAATGATCCCACCATTAGTGCCATGGGCTATACTCTCAAATAACAAATACACAATTGTCACACACTGAGACAAGTTACAGCTCTCCTTGCCTCTTTTCCACTGGTGTTCTCACTTATTGATCATGCCTGTTCTAATTCCCACTCATGCAAACACATGGCTGATCCTGCATGATCTTTCCTTCTCCACAATGTTTATCCTAGCTCACTCCTGACTCCTCTCAGTATTTCCTACAGCCTCCTTATTGACTCCACCAACTGTCTTTTGCATACCTATTTAGTGACAGTGAGAAATTTTAAATAGAAATTAAATGATCATGGAACATGACCAGGAGAAGAAACAACCACTTGACAAAGCAAAATACAAAAAATAAATATCAATGTTCCAAATTGAAAAAAAAAGATCGAAAGTGTAATTTTAATAAAAGTTCATTGGCAATTAGGGCTCAAGGAATTCTAATCTCGGATGATCTGAAAATGCATTCACGAACCTATTTATATGGTTGATCCAGTGACATTGTATTTTTTGCATATTCTGGGAATTCTGGGAATGATGGTCATAGCAAAAGAGAATAAACAAAATGTATAAATATATCTGAGGCTGGGAAAGGATTCCAATGGATTCCAAAAGCCTGCGATTTATGCAGATTAACAAGGTGTCCAAAAGCGTTGTGTGTATTATCTTAGGAAATGACAGTGAAAACTTCTAGAAAATGTCATAAAAGGAAAAAAAAATGTTGACAATAGATTCCTCAGGATAGAAAAACCCAGAATAACTATATACTTCATCAGTATATTCAGTATATTTAGTGAGAACCCCAAATACAATGAGGACTGATCATTTATGTTAAGCAGAATGCCTAGAGGGAGCTGGGCAGTCTCATGGCCTGAAACCCCTGCAGATTTTATTTTGTCTCCAGCCGTCTGGAGTTTTTTTGTTTTTTTCTGTCCTCCCTGGCCATCGGACCTTACTTTTATTCTATGTTAATTAGTGTTCTCTGATTTTAATTCTTATTTATCTCTTTTCTCTTTCTTCATCATTTCATTCATCACTTTGAGCTACGTTATTTGTATGAAAATGTGCTATATAAATAAATGTTGTTGTTGTCAAAAAAATTCACTTGAAACCCGGAAAAAATAAAGAAAAACACCCATTATAACATTGTCGTTCTGCAAAGTAGTGTGCTCCACCCAGTACGTATGTGAATAGTCTGCCGGCCACTGTAGTATTTATGACAGTTCTCTATATGCTCATGTAAAACATTTCTTCAAGGTTGAAAAGTCCAAATGCAGTTTATTGTCATGCACACAGAGCAAAGTACAATGAAACTCTTAATTTGTGTACCAACTCACAGGACACTGCAATCAACCATTAACATTATAGTAGTACTGCAGCGTAACCATAAACATTAAAACATTTAAAAAAACAACAACAGTTTACAGCATTCCATTCAATATACAAATAATATAATGGACTACCATAATATACACATACACAGAAAGTGACAGTGCACAATAAATAGAGAAGTATGTAGGAAAGGGGACAGTATTCATATTGTCCAGTACAGTGACACTAAATAATTAAATTAATATTGCACATTAAAGTGGCACCATTGATAGAAGCTTTACAATATTAATATTCCAAAATTAATACATACTGAGCAATCTTGTGGCCTTAGGGTAAAAGCTGTTCTTAAATTTTGTTGCACATGGGCTGATGGACCTAAGCCAGTTAACAGACGGAAGCAAAGAGAACCATGCCAATGCAGGATGGCTGAGGGCCTTCATAATGCAGCTCGCCTTCCTGAAGCAGTGTGTGGTATAAATGTCCTTGATAGCTGGAAGCGTCTTCTGTAGTATTTTCACTGTTCTTTGTGCTGCTTTTCGATCCTGTGCTGAACAGTTTCTATACCAGGATGTAAAACATGCTACAAAAATGAATGCCACAGCACACCTGCAAAAAATTGGAGAGGACTGTGGAAGACATTAGAGACCTCCCTCAGATGCCGAAGGAAGTAAAGATGGTAGTGAGCATTTTTAATGATAGCTAATGTATGTTCTGACCACTTGATGTCAGCTGTGAAAGTGGTCCTAAGGAATGTGAAGCTGTCGACTCTCTCCACAGCATCACGGTCAGTGTTGATGGGGTGTGGACTGCATCCTACTTCCAGAAATCAATGGCCAATGTTTAGATTTACTGACATTAAGACACCACCACTAACACCACTCAATTAGAAAAATAACCTCATCTATGTATGCCTTCTCATCATTAGGTGATTAGGCCTACAAAAGGTATTATTGTCTTCAGCATACCCGAAGCTAAAATAGGAGCTGGGGGCTAAAAATGCTGACCTTTGGAGTGTCAGAGATAAAGATCAGAAAGGAGAAGGTATTTCTGCCTATATGTATATGCCACCTGCCTTGAGTCTGCTGGAATGCAATGGATAGTTTTGGAAAATCAATGGATTAAAGATTAAATTATGTTTGATTTCATTTCATTTTTTTTATTAAGCACAATTCTTCGTTGTCCCACAAGGGGGCACTAATATCTTACATATACAGGGTATTGCTAGATTTTTACTCCAACACTTTTTCATTTTTTTCTGTCCAAAACTGTAAACATACAGTAGCTTAAGATAACCATATATATAAAAAATTACAAATTATTAAACAAATGGAGCCTTAGAAGATTTATAAGAAGTTCAGGAGTTATTCAGCAAAATAACAAAGCCATAATGTAGCAGTAACACAGAACTCTAATGCAGTTGGAGAGAAATTAATAGAAACACAAAATGTGGAAATGGACCTGAGGCTGCAAAAGGACTTTAAGTGACTCCACCAATCTACAGTTTATGTCAATTATCAATGTGTGAAATAGCTTTATGTGTATTTTTAGTGAGAGTCACAGTGAGAAGTAAATCGTTTAAAAATAAACAGATAGACATGGTGGTGCATGTAGGGGTCCGTGATAGTGTAAGTATGTTTTTATTTAAAAACAGTGAGCTGTAGCTCAGTGTGGGGATGTGTGTAGGTGTGCACGGTAGTATGGCCTGGCAGCCCCAAGGGTGCTTAGGAAACTGGCTGATGGCACATTTCATGTGATGATAGGTTCAGCCCAGCTAGTTTCTTCATTAGTGCTCTGGGGATCATAATGAAGGCACCTATGCTCTCTGTTATACAAAGTGCCTGAGCAGGAAAAACAGAGAAAAAAAAAATGAACAAGAACAGAAGAACGAGAATGAGACCGGAGTTTGAAAGGAAAAGAAGAAAAGAAAGAAGAGTCAGATTCGTGGTTGAGCTGATGCAATAATGTGGAGGCAAGTAGTTGGGAAATGGCCCTGAGTGGAGTGAGCAACCAGTGCTCATGGGGTCTGCTGAGTGCCCAGGGAGCAGAAACAATTAACCCATCTGAGTGATTCCCGCTGAGCACCGAGGGATGGCAGTTGAAGAAGAGAGCAGGGCTAGGGATAGTGGTGGGGACATGAGCCAGGTAGAAGGACGTTGGACATCTCCTCTCACTGAGGAGGCCTTAAATGGTTACCAGAGGATGCACTGAGACTTGTATATGGTTTTTAATGTATGGGTCCTGACTGTATTTTAGCCTGTGGATTTTATCCTCCACTGAATACAGTTTTAATCAAGAATTCTTTATTTATTTATTGAAAATCCTGCACTGCACTTTGTTTGAACACTTTGTTTGTAAATAAAACCATTAAGAACTTTTGCACCTACTCTTTCTGTGTGTGTGTCCTTATTGCCCAGTTCATCATTGGTACATAACTATCGATGTCCCGGATACAAGACGAATATGCCTGCTACTGCCAGCTGGGAAGCTTATTTTTTGCTGCATTCCAGTCTATAGATGATGCAGCAGCAGCTTTTAATTTGCATAGTGCATTTTCAAGAAAAATGTGTTGGTCAAAGTGCTTTACAAGAAGGTAAATAAAACCTTAAAAATAAATGAATAAATTTATGCATAAAAACATACATAAATAAAATTAATAACAAATAACACCACCGTATACAATACAGTGTAGGGGGCATGTGGGATGGACAGGTATCCCAGTAAGGAGTCGGGAAGATCCCTTACCCAGATGGGAGACCCTGAGTGAACAGAATGGCAATCCCAGCCAAGACAGGGAAGCATGTTGTACCTGGATAAGGCTGCCCTAATGGGTGAATGGACATCCCAAGGACAGGAGAAGATCCCTTACCTGGGAGTGAAGCTCCAGATGAATGGACAGGCATCCCATGTGCATAATACCTTCCCTGGTCAGGATAAAAGGAGTCAGGGAAGAACTGTCTTTCAGCGGTGTTTATTCCCCCTAGGCACTAGATGGCAGCAGCCTTCCATATCTGTGCCAATTTGGGAACCAGCAGGGAAAGCAGAGAGTTGTAGTCCGGTAGCAGAGCCCTGTCTGGGGTCTGTGGGTTCTGCAAGAGGGCAGTGCAGGAAGAGGTGCTCCCTGCTATATTGAACTTCCATACAACCCAGAAGTACTTCAAAATAGGCAGCATCCCTGGCACTGGGAAGTACTCCCGGGTCCTCAATAAAAGGGACCACACTCCTTTATCCAGGTGAATCAGAGCTGGCAGGACAGCAGTGCAATGGAAAGAGGAGAGGTGAACTGAAGGAGAGAGAAAACCTGTGTTTTGTTATTTTGTGGAGGTCTTATGTTTAACAAACCATCCTTTATCTGAACCCGGGACTATATTGTGTAATGATGTTTGGGGTTTGCGGCTCACTGGTGCCCCGGTTCTACCACAAGAGATACACGAATTTCTCTGTACCATACGAAATTAATCACCATGAGAGGATGTCCATACTGTTTTCTCACTTAAACCATTCTCTTTTTGAGTACATTAAATTTATTTGTGAGAAGCACACATACTGTATATTGTTTTTTACTTTGTAACAATCTCTGGCTTCTGCACAGTTACTCTGTATACTCACTAAAGTTTCAAAAGGTTCTGCCTTAATCTCCATGTCAATACATCATAAAAGACACAGCCTAAATTGACAAATGTGAAGTAAGTCAGATGACTAAGCTGTGCAAAGGAAAATTGCATATTTTCTGCTTTTTTACAGGTGTTTCCCAGATCAGCAGTGAAGAGAGAAGTAAAAATGGCATTGATGATGGCATGGCAATTTCAAAAAGTGAGGTTTTGGTTCGGTTGAAGTTAAATATACAGTACATGTAATTGTAACAGCAGTGAAAACCCATTTTTCTGTTTGCTCTATGTGTAGAATAACAAATATGATATAAATGCTTAGTCAATAAAGCTGGCTAAATCATCACAGAAAGCAATGTACTGTGTGAATTGTATCTACCCTATGATGCCAAACTCCCTAAGGTGCTGTGATTTGAAAGAGCCGCAAACCATGAATGCTACCACAATAGTGTAAATACCCCTGTAAGGAAATCCCAAAGTACTGAATGGGAATTATTTTCCTTTTGCTTGCCTAGTGTTCTCCAGTCACCATGACAATGCATCTTCATAAGGCCAGTTTCAGTTCTGCGTGGCTGCCTAAATACTCATTGCCCAGCTTTCACTGTGGTCATAGTTCAGATTACATTCTATTGTGGATTAGTGACTTTATGCAGTCTAGAAAGTTCTGGAAGTGAACATAGTAATCTCACCTCATACAATGTTATGGCATTATTTTAAGCCATCATTTTAGCAGTGGCTCTGGTTTATGGCAGAGAATTAAAATGATGTCCCTAGAAAATTAATCTTTGTACCTTATACCAATTGGCACATTGAAAACAGAACACTAAGGAAAATAAAAAGAAAATTAGAGATATAGTGCTTTGGCTGTACTAGCCTTCATCGGGTGTATAATTGAAAATAGAAAATGGGCTACATTTATCAGAGGGAAAGAGAGATAACAAAGCATGGGGATATGAAAGGAGCGAAGGAGCACAGCGGGTGTAAAAAATCACATTTACAGAAGATAAAGGAAGAGATTAAATGGTCATTTAATACTAGAAGAATGTATGATCTAAATTTGAGACCGAGTTTATTTTTTTAGATGTTTAATTCAAAGGTGTATATTTGGATATGGAGACAAGCTGGGAACAAGCTAGCACAGGGTATTTACAACACAGGGTCGTGACTCAGGGTAAGTGTATTGACAGTCAGTCTCAGCACCACTGGTGGATTATCTCACATCGTATGCTGTGGTAAGAAGAATCCATTGCGTAGGTAGGTGGTTGTTAGATTGCCATTTACCTCAGAGGTTAATAAAGCACCCTAGAAATATTTAGGTTAATGAAGAAGTCATCATTCAGTCTGGACCGAAAAGGCAGAGTCACAGAATCACAGCATAGTGAGATAAGTGAAAGATCAGATTGCAATAATAGTCCAATGTCAAAAGCAAAAATACCAAAGCCCAAAACATTATCGAAGTAAAGTAAGTGTACAAGTCAAAACCCTGAACAAAAAATAAGGAAACTGCTTACAGGTCTATCAGAATTTATCCAGAAAGCTTGAAATGGGACATGGGGAATGGGGTTGGGGCCAAAGGGTGTTACGATCTCTTATATGTTTGACGCGATTGGTGTGATTTGTCTCAGGAACCACATGGTGGCAAATAGACTTCTGTTCCCAACAAAAAAATCCACAAAAAATCAGAAATGTTTAACAGAATGGCAGAAAAATAAAGATAACTAAAATGTAAAAAAAAAATGTTACCAAATTAAAATTCATTATAAAATGGCATAGAAAAGATTGTTGACACCCAACCGTTATTGAGAACAGACAATAACTGGGAGATGATTGTGCTAGACTTTAAAGCAAGGTTGTAAATGAGAAAAGGTCAAAACCAGGAAAACACAGAGGATCTGAATGAAGATTCAGTACAAAGGGAAGGGAAAATCGAGAGAAGGAGAAGGAGTTTGAGACTTAAGTCTTTTGATTTTACCTCACTGAAACTTATGTTTGGTTGCGATATTATAAGGTTTCTTCTGAAATGCATAGTTTTGAAACAAGTGAAATATTAATTTAATGAATGAATTAAATGTAATTGAATAAGTAAAAATAATCTTTATCCTGGCCTTACTTCTGGGATCATCCTAGAATCCACATTCAAGGTTTTGAATGTTCTCTGTGTGTCCCAAAGCATCTCTTCATAGTTCCCACTGGCGGTTCCATGTGTCTTTGCATCTATGAGACCTCTTCTGTCTACAAAATCAACTGTTCTATATAAAACATGTTAAGGCTTTCCTATATCACACGGAAGATCTGAACAACCAGTTAATGGCTTTCATTAACTACAGTATACAGTGCAGGATTGACAAGTAGAGATGATTTGAGGATCTTATAAAGATTTTTCAGTTCAGTTTACTTGGCTTTCTTCTCTATGCACTTGTCTTACTGAGGGTCATGATGGCAAAATCATGCCAAGACAGACAGCATATATTTAGGAAACATAACTAGGTACTTCTGGAGAATACCCAGGGTAGTCAAGAGATGAAATCTCTTCATCGTATCCAGGTTGTTCTTGTAGTATGCCATACCAAGTAGGACTCTTGTGGGAGTTGCCCAGGGGCTGTCCTCACTACATAACTAATATACTGGCTCACCACTCACAATTTGAAAAAACTCCATGAATAACAATGAAGTTTGCAATTTAAATAGGTCTTTTCATTATTTATCAATTATATGTTAATGAAACATGACAGAATTTTGCAATAACTCAGAGCAGTACAGGGACCTGGGGAGATTTTGGACCAAATTTCAGAGGTAGTTTTCCAGGTCCGAATGCCTGGACGGGGCAGACGGGTGGTGCTGCATAAGGACCGGTTAGCACCATACCACCCATTGACCCCAGTACAAGAAAGACCTGAAAACCAAAGTAGATCTCCAACCTCCACCCTCGGAGCCGAGACGGACATTGACAGACTCAGGACTGAGCCTGGCACGGGTGATGGAATGTCAGGCAGGCCGAAGCGTGTCCGTCGTCGGCCAGGACATTTGTTAGATTTTTATTGTGAAGATTAGGCCCCAAGGCCTCTTATCATTCGCTTTACCAGATAAAACTGCGTGCCAACGAGTGCCAGCTATCCTGAGGGAAACTTTGGAGAATTCTGTGAATTTCCCCTTGGGATTAATAAAGTATCTATTTATCTATCTACCTATCTGATCTTTACTCACAAGTTGAGCAACTCCTGGGATTACATGATGATGATTGTAGCGATCCTCTGGCAATAAAAACTGGGTGTAGACCTGTCAAAGAAAACCTGCTAAGACAAACAATTGGAACAGAAGACAGAACAAATTGGGAACCGATTTGAAAGAGTCTTGCTTGAGATGGTGCTTCTGGTGACAAGGTTTACTTTGGTTCAGGTTTTTAGGAAAGAGAGAAGCACCGTTTCCAGACAGTGAATTGCAGGTGTGAAAGATAAACTGAATGTATAGAGTTAATTATGTAAAATAAATTTAAAAGCATGACTGTTTAAAAGCCATAAATAATTATGAATTGTTAACCCAGTATTATCAGTAAAACCAAACGCTATTTCTAGAATGCACATATTCAACCTTTTCAAAAGTTTAAGCAGTTGTGGTGTAATTAACTGTCCTGAACTTCACAAAAAATACCTGACAATAAGACTGACAACTTTGAATTCAAAAAGCTTCAAGTACCTGTCTATCTCTCTCTTTGTCTATCTTTCCTAATCTGGTGCTACAGAGTGGTGACATTTTCTAAATACGTTGAATATGCAACAAAGAATTTCAATGTACTCTGTACGCGTGACAATACTACTACTACTATAACTAATATAGTTGGAGGAGTAGAAATTCTCAAACGTTAAGGTTGTTTCAATGTTACATAATGAAGAAAATCAAATTCAGTTATTTCTATCAAGAAGAGCTGATGCTTAATGCTTTAATGTCAAGCTTCACAAATTATTTGATTACTTCTATAAACTTTCCCCATAATAAGAAACATAGTGCATCTCTTAAGGCCCTCTCACGTTACACAACTTTTTTCAGTGATTTTGGTTGCAGAATTCATCTACATAAACTTAGTGAGTCAAGAGCAGTCATAACTTTCTTCTGTGAATGCTGTCATGTAGTCTGACATACCCACCAGCTCAGTCCAAACAGTCTGCAACTCACTCCGAAAAATCAAATAATCAAATAAAATAATTTTGTGTTAATTCATAGTGGTTTGCCTATGTCTGCAAGAGTTGAGAACCAATTTGTACATATAATACAACAAGGCTTAAGGTGCATGAGGGTTGTGGACCTCACAAACAAAAAACAGGGTCATCCGTCTGATGTCTTGTGTTTTATATACAACAGAATGAAAAAAGAAATAAAAGGACCAAAATTGTGGATTAATTCATAGTATCTGAAAAGCCTTTTTACAAACCCAGCTTTGTCAGGCAGCATTGGCTGTCAGAAAGGGGTGCTCTATGATTTTTTGGAAATGTGAAACTATGCTGAAACCACAGAGCAATCTAATTTGAGATCCCCCGCTCTATAGTAGGTATGTAAATTAACATTCTCAAGCAATGAGGATGTTTTTAAATTTGACATCCCCTCCCCTTACAGCTGACTGATTTAATGGGAATACCGGTGATGGACTTGGATGTAATACTATCACTCACCAGTTTGTAGCAAGGAAGACAAGGACCCAAAAAAGGACAAATTACAATGTGCTCCTGACAGGACACATTTCCACTAATTTTTGAAATTGATATCAGTCATTAAAAAACTGCTGAGAAGGTACATTGGTGTGACTTTCACAGTACATCTTAACTTTTCATCTTTTCCAGATCACAGTGCTTTGATCAGGTGGTGGTGGTGCAGATCGCCAGCACAGAAAACCGGAAAAAGAACAGAAGAGAAAGTAGGAGTTAGTATGGATTATAGAGCCATCAGGAATGATATTGATAATTAAATGCATATACAGAGTATCAGGATTAAACTAAAATGAAGCTATGAGAAAGACATATTAAAATAATGAGTTTTTAGAAGTTTTTTAAAGAGCTCCACTGCTTTAGCCTGACAAATTCCTATTGGCAAGCTATTCCAGATTTTAGGTACATAATAGCAGAAGACTGCCTCACCACTTCTTTTAAGTTTAGCTCTCGGAATTCTAAGTAGACACTCATTTGATGATCTAAGGTTACGATTTGGAGTGTAAGGTGAAAGACATTTCTGAAATATAGGATGGAGCGAGATTATTTAAGGCTTTGTAAACTATAAGCAGTATTTTAAAGTCCATTCAAAATGATACAGGTAACCAATGTAGTGACATCAAAACTGGGGTGATGTGCTCAGATTTTCGTTTCGGAGTTAAGATTCTAGCAGCTGCATTCTGCACTTGTTGCAATCGATTGATGTCTTTCTTGGGTAGTCCTGAGAGGAGTGTGTTACAGTAATCTAACTGAAAACAAAAGCGTGAACTAATTTCTCACATCTTGCAATGTTATAAGAGGTGTAACTTTTGCTATATTTCTTAAGCGAAAAAATTCTGTCCAAGTAATCTGATTAATATTAACACAAACTATCACAGACTGTTACAGGAGCAGGAAACATTGAATTTGAAACAAAAGGAAATACTGTGGCCCACTAACGCAGAGAGAGAGACAGAGGTTGGGAACATGCACAGATTACAGCGAGTTGCCACACCCATCACACACCAAACTACCTGGATTGAGATCTAAGTATAGCCATGCAAAGGGTGACACCTCGGCACCACACTAAAGAGTATGAGTTTTTTTACAGTGGCTGGAGTGCCAATCCTGCCACCAACCCTTGAGTTTTCCCTGCAAGTTGGAAAACCTACTTTCAGGGATGGATGCAGATTAACATCATACACAGGAGAGAGCAACTGCTCAAGGGCCCAACGGAATACAGTCTCTTCTGGCGTTTATGGAGTAGGCCTGTAAATGGCATAGTGTATTTACAGTCAAAACACAGTACTCTGCCATTACCAGGTGCCTGACATGGTTGGGGGATGAAAGAGTAAAAGTGAAAGTGTAGATGCAAGTGGCCTTTATGAGCAAATGCCTAAACTATATTTTATTTCATTTTTGATTGTGCTTGGGTCCATGGCAATGCATGATTTTAGTAAATAAAAACAGTGCACCTTAGGTTTGGCAGATATGGGTATGTGCTGCTGCAAAGCTTAGCAGTGGCATGGTGTTTAATGAGGAATATGACTGATTGGATGTTCATGTGCAAATGCGATCAGCTCAGCCAGTTTCCTCATTGACACTCCATGGGTTGTTAGTGAAAGCCCCTATGCCCAGAAACTATAAATGTTATCCAGGACACCATCGGCTCATCCACCAGCATATCTCTGTGTTTACCCTTAACAGGGATGGCTGGATGGTAAGGAGGACTTCAGTTTAAAGATAAAGTTTAAAGAATCTCAAGACACAAATTAAGAGCAGAATAAAATTGAACTTCATTGATGTTTGGAAGGTGGTAAAACAGTTTTGTGGAAGTCACAATGTTTGTTTCTCATATATAATTCAAACTTCTCCAAAAAGGAAACAGCCCACATGGACCCCACCTACATTAAAAACAAATAACTAAACTAGGAGAACTCAGAACTACAGGTGTCAAGGAAATGGCAAATGATATGTTTGCATAAAGTGAAATTTATGTGCTGGTTATGGCTTAATATGGCTTGTGATTGCATATTAAGATGTCACAGAAACTGCCTTGGTCCACTGCAGACACACTCAAAATTAACACTCACCTCACTGTTGCTGAAATTGAGCTTTTTCTCTGTTCGACTTTTGAGGTCACTGTAAAGACATACCAGAGTGAACTTCAAAGTGAAACATACCCAAACCTATTTAAACTCCTACTGTACAATTATCTCTTCCATTTGGGTCTGCAACATCTGAAAGAAGATTTTCTGCAATGAGAATTAGGAACTGGCTGCATTCTGCCATGTGGGATCAACAATTCTTTTCACTGACTGCTCTTACCATTGAATCTGACTTAATGGCAAGTTTGGACGTGGACAAAACTATTGACATCTATGCAAACTACAAGAAATGGTGTGTCATTCTTCACTAAAGTAAACCTTAAACTTCTTCTGCATTGTAATATGGTTTTGGCTGTATTTTAAGCTTTTATAGCTGGCCTCTTTTTGGATGACCAATGGTATGCCACTGTGTTATGTAAATTTGCACCACATGCTTAAAAAATGAAAGTTGGCCTATGTACTGTGCTGGTACTTAAGTGCAAGTTTTCACAGTAAGCAGGTGCAACCCTAAACAGTATCATTAGAGGAAAATTGTGAGATCATGACTCTCAGATTAATAAAGATTTTATTTCAATAAGGTCTAGTCAGGAGAAATTCCCAAAATATATGGCTCAGGGAACAAGGCACCTAATGATATTGCTCAGAATTACGGTCAGTGTCAAGAGAGACATGTACAATGGACTAGATCATGAGTTACAAAAATTGAAGACTTACTTATATTCATTATTTGAATATTTCATTAAAATATCTCAATCACAAACTTCTCCGATTATCTAAAGGCACATGCTCTTGAAAGGATTTCTATATCTTGGGTGTACTACTTAAAGTCTATTTTAGATATTGGCGAAAGGTTCCGAAAATTAGCTAGGATTCTTTTACAGGAAATCCCAACTTGTAAACAGCGGCGTCACCCGGTGCTGCTGCACCCATCCACCTTCTGGTCCGCGAGCCTCCACATCACTCAATCCCCACTTTTGGTCTACTGGCAGGCGGGGCTGTCTTCCAAACAAAACCCAGAACAGTGACAAACCGGTGCTGCTGTGGGGAGTGCAGTTGTAAACTTGAACTAGCTCAGGTAGATGTTTTCTCCAGTGGCAATGCTCAACGACTGGCAGCTTATTCAACAGCCGAAGGACTGTCTGGTTCCAGCGGTCACACGCTCCATTTCCTTGGGGACGGTATGGGGTCGTTCGCACCTTGGTACACCCGTACGTCGAACATTACTCCCGGAGAACTTGGGACTCAAATGCTGGCCCTTGGTCGGAAAGCAGCCGCTCGGGGCACCCATATCTCTGGATTACTTCTTCCCATATCACCCTGACCGCCGTCTCTGCCAACTGATCTGAGGTGGGCACTGCAAATGAGAAACCGGAAAACAAGTCTACAGCCATTAACAAATTTGGATACGGGTTCCCAGGCCGGCTCAGCGACAAAAAGTCGACAGCAAGGACCTCCCAGGGGTATGAAGTAGTAATGGTGCCAAGGGGCAGGGACTCACCTTTTCCGGGGCAACCCACCAAACACTTGTTGCACCCCTGTTGCCAATGCTCAATGTTGTGCCGCAGCCCAGGCCAATACACATGTTCCTTAATGGACCCCGTCATCCGTCGCCCACGCACATGTCCCAAGGCCTCGTGGTACTCCTGCCACACTTGTTTTCGCTCCTCCTTTGGAACCACAATCCTCCACCACTCTTCACCGCCCAGCCACAACCGGTGTTGAAGCACCCCCTGGACCACCCTCAGGTCATTGCGCTCTTCCCACAAACACCGGCCTGCCCTCGAGAGAGCTTGCCTTTCCTCCAGTGATGGTCGGGCCTCAGACCTCACCCATTCTCGTACTTGGGCCACATCAGGGTCTTGACCTTGCTGTTCCGCTCACTCTTCTGTAGTCCAAACCTGTGCCACTTGCAGTGCCCCGGATCGTCGGGACAGGGCATCGGCATTCTGATGTTCACAGCCAGGCTTATGGCACATCTCGAACTCAAACAAAGCCAATTGTCCGGCCCACCGTTGCTCCACAGCCCCCAACTTAGCCTTCTTCAGGTGCAGGAGAGGGCAATGATCCGTGTACACATCGAACTTAGCTCGTCACAAGTAATCCTTAAACTTCTCAACTACCGCCCACTTCAGTGCTAATAGCTCTAACTTAAAGGCACTGTAGTTCTGGTCGTTCTTCTCGGCATCGTGCAGACTCTGACTTGCATAAGCAATCACTCTCTCCTGCCCCCCCTTGTAGCTGTGTGAGTACTGCTCCAAATCCCTGTAGGCTGGCATCCGTATAAAGATGGAATGGCAAGGTGTAGTCTGCATAACGCCAATACAGGGGCCTCAACTAAGGTGCTCTTCAGACCCTCAAACGCCTGTTGACACTCCTCAGTCCACACTATTTTCTGCCTGGAGGCCACTCCCACTCCCTTCAGCAGCCCATGAAGTGCCATGGCCTTCTTGGCAAACCCTGGAGTAAAACACCTATAATATCTGACAAAGCCAAGAAACGACCTTACATCCCTCACCGTAACAGGCTTTGGCCAGCTCTGGACCACCTCCGTCTTCTCTGGGTCCGTCATCACCCCCTCTTGGCTTACCGCATGCCCTAAGTAACACACGGCTCGCTGGAACAAGCGGTACTTTTCAGGCTGCAACTTGAGTCCGTGAGTCTCTAAACGCTGGAACACATTCTCTAAGTGCTGCAGGTGAGACCTAAAATCACACGAATACACAATTACATCATCCAAATAGATGAGCAAATAATCGTGGACCTTCACACCTAAGCACCGTTGCATTAATCGCTGGAAAGTCCCTGGTGCATTGCACAGTCCAAAGGGCATTCTCTCAAACTGATAAAGGCCCAGAGGGGTGGCGAAGGCGGTCTTCTCTTTGTCGTCAGGATGAACCTCCACCTGCCAGTAGCCACTTGCTAAATCCAGTGTAGATTACCATAAACCTGTGAGGGACTCTTCAATGCGGGGGAGGGGGTAAGCGTCTTTGTGCGTCACGGCATTCAACTTGCGATAATCGATGCAAAATCTCCAAGCGCCATCTTTTTTCCTCACTAGAACCACCAGTGCTGCTCAGGGGCTAGAGCTTTCTGTTACCTGCATGGACTTTAATAGTTCCCTTAACTAAGGGTAAAGACTCGGAGGGACAGGCCGGTAGCGCTCTCTAATCGGGGCAGCTGCCCCCGTAGGAATATGGTGGTGCACCACATTGGTGCGCCCATGATCTTCTTCATTGCCCCAACTAGCTTGTCAGTGATTGTCCAGCGAATCAATTGCATTAGGGGCAGGGTCACACAAGACCTGCATCGCTGTCCAAGGTGCTGCCAGAGTAAAATAAATTAAAGAAACACAAACATAATATTTACAAAAAATAAAGAAAAAATAATAATAATAATGGTGCTCATCGCGTCGGGACACAACATATTCACTGCACAATATCGTGCAGTACGCCGTTACTGGTAAATATATAATGCACATTAACACCAAGGTGGCTAAAAGATAGCAAAATTTTGACTTTATTACTAAAACATATAAGAGCAGGATAAACAGAGTGAGAACACAAAAATAAACAGCAAGCAGAACAGAAATAAACAAATGGTGTCCTTCTGTGCCTGCCCATAAATGCTTTTAGCCTCTGTGCTTGTTTATTTGTCCACTTCGTAGGTACAACAAAGCCCTCTGTCTTTCATCTCTCATGTCACTCAGTCATACTCTCTCATTCAACCTTTGCCTTTTCCTTTTCATAGCTGAGAATTTGCTATTACACTCTTCTCAACTCTAGATTCAAACTGCCTCTAACTGAGGCTGAAGCTTTAAACACTTGGGGTTTGAAGATTGCTATTTAGAATTTTCTGCATGTTTTCTGCTACTATACAATTATAATTTGTCTACCAAACATTTAATTTTCAGATAATCACACGTTGCTATTGATAATTAATAGTTTTCTAATTTATTTTGCTCTTACTGCTTTTATATGGTCACCCCTCTCACTGTTAAGGGAATATGAAATTAAATCTTAGGGGAAAAATGTCTTTCAGTAGTAGATTATCACTATAACACTATTAAAATGAATTAAATCTAGTATTACAATATCGATAAAATTTAACATTGGAATGTGGAGAAAAAGATTATAACTCACAATTTGTTTATTTTATGGCCAGTGAACTGACAACCAATTTACCAGATGTGGTTTATTTTTAGAAATGGTAAATGAGTTGAAGAGAGATAATGTTTCCTGACAGCTGCAGACCAAGTAATGCACGGAGTGACCCATATAATACAGTATATGAACAGGCTAAAGCATTTTTTCTGTAAGATGTCTTAGGACTCTAAGAAACAAATCATATTAATTGTTTTATGTTGTGGTTACCCTTGTTTGATATGATCTTAATTTACTCTATTAAGAAAAGAACTTTTTTGATGTAGGTGGGCCAGCATGGTGTTATAGTGATCAAGAGTTGTACTTTGCACAATTCAAGGACATGGCTTCTGTTAATGGCCCTTCACTGTCTGTGGAGGCCAGGAAGTCTCTTTGCTTTTTGACGGTTTTCAAGAGCTACACAAAAGACGTTTTGAGCTTGACAAAGTCTGAACAACACAAGATTTTTTATACATAAGTTCATACCTCTCTGTAAACTACAATGCAGTAATCTACTACTTTTGTTAGATGTTTGTAAGTCACTTTGGATAAAAGCATCTGCTGAACAAATACATGTAAATGTAAATGTAAATATTTTCTTTTACTCTTAAGGGATATACTATTAAGATTTATTAAGTGAGAATAAATGATACTGCATGTGTTACTGTAGTTTGAATTTTTTTACAACTGTAGCGGGTGGCTGGAATCCTTACCCAGGACACCCAGAATGTTGGAAGACCACAGGAGAGAGTATTATCAGGACAGTTTTTTCCCTGGGTCTAAATTGGGCAGCCTCCTTGGTTTCCAGTGGTACCATGATTTATGAGCTTGGGAGCTCAACCCTGTTGGAACCCGTGGCCACCGCCAGGGGGTGCATGGACCTTTCCAGGGCCTTATTTGGTCACACTTCTGCCACACCAGGAAGTGTGGCCGGAAGAAGCTTGTTGGGCACCTAGAGTGTTTACAGGTGGCCTATAAAAAGGGGCCAGTCCTGCCATTCAGCAGCTAGAGTCGGGAGGAAGAGGACAAAGCCTGAGGAGGAGAGGAGGGAGAAGGACTAGCAGCAAGAAGGGACTGAGTATTGGTGTGGTGTGGTCTTGGCAATTTGTGCACTTAAAATGTAAATAAATATGGGTGTTGAGTTGAACCTGTGTCCTGTCTGTGTGTGTTCAGGTTAGGATGGCTGTATGCCCCTGGTGGCATCACACAGCTTTATATAATATCTCTCTATTACATAAAAAAATCTTGAGGCGAGACTTTTTTCCAGCAATGAGATATGATCTTTTGAAGAGAGACAGAGAGACACTTTTGAAGAGAGATCTTTTGAAGAGAGACAGAGAGACACTTTCACAGGCTTGTCACGTCATACAACAATTGTAAGCAAATCCTGTGATACACACAAAAAAATGAGTGAAGAGATATATTAGCATAAACAAACGGAAAATATTACTCGGTGAAATAATGGAAACGCGAAAAGAGATTGCATAGTGTTTGAGGACAAAAGGACAGGTGCTTTACAGGCTTTTAAATGTTTGAATCGCTGCCCGAAATGCCGATCACGTGGAATGGAAGCAGCAGCATTCTAGCAGCAAGCCAGTAGCTTATCGAGCAAAGAGGAGGTAAAAAAACAACTGTTACTTGTTTCCCAATGTATCACCATTTAAAAGGGGTTTCAGAGGACCGACCGCATCACCTTGGTGTGCATTCAGCCACACTCTTCACAAAGGCGAGTGGCGCTGGGCTTAGGGGGGGGATTGGAATGCGAGATCTTCAGATCACACGGCATGGCAGCAGCAGCTGATCGAGCAAAGAGGAGTTAAAAAATGTATTTGTTTCCCATTGTATCACAGTTTAAGCATGGTTTTGGAGGAGTGGACACATCTCCTTGTGGTGCGTTCAGCCCCACTCGTCACATCGGTGCGAAGCACAGGTGGGGGGGTGGGAAGAAATTGGCGATATGTCATTTCCAAACTCATGCCAATTGCTTGTTTCCCACAACCAAGCTGAAAAAGTGCTTATCTATCATGCAATGTACTGAATAACCGCTTCCATTAATATAACTGTGATATAAGTTAAATAAACCTATCTGCACTTGCTTTAGGTGGCACAACCTAACAAATCACTTTTTATAATCTCTACAATCTAGTCTAATATGAACTGAATAATGACCTGTCATTGACCACTTACCACTTTGATCAATAACAGAGCATAGGCAATTAATACATTTTAAGCACAGCCCTTTTAAAATGTACAAAACTGGGAGTTGTTATGATGGCTTCACTCACTCTAGTCAAATAATAGCAAAACAACATAAAATATATTAAAAGGACACAAAAACAACTGAAAAAGAAGAATTTAAACAGGAAAAAAAAACTTATAAACGCATCAACAGTATGGAATAGGAAAAACCTATCACTTCAGAACCTAAGCATATTTTTTTTAGGATGGGAAAGAATGCAGGAAACTCAGGCTAGTCAAAATATTTCTACTTGCCAATCAACTTCCGGTCCCTGTGCCCCTTCACTAGCTTAAAAAGCAAGGCTTCAATGCCAAGAATTGGAAGTGGTTACACAGTTGCTGACCTCTTTTGTTTAATTGTCCCTAAGTTTACAACATGTACTGTAGGTTGCACATTCTGGCAGCACTATTCTAGTATTGGAGACAGAGGTTGGGTGCCCAGATTGTTTTGATGGTGTCCTCAAGCTAATAATTTCCTTCACAGGGATGCAGTTTAACTTGCAGGTTTTCTCAGCCTGTGGTTTCCTAGCCAGTGAGACTGGATTGACCAGATGGCAAAAAAGATCTGCATTGATGTGGAATATTTCCACATGTTGATGTCCAGTAAAGCAGTATGGCTGAAGCCATTAACAAGGAGACAGTTGTGAGGTTATATGTTTGTTCCAGTATTACCATAGTTACAGTGAGTGATCTGACACAAGTGTAATAATACCTGTAGTAATAATTTACATTTATATTGTGCTTTTCTCACTACTTAGAGCACTTTTACATAGCGAGTGGGAAGCCACTTCAACCAACACTAATGTGAAGCATCCACCTGGATGAATGCGACAGCAGCCATTTTTTACTTCTTTAATGAACTTTCCAAAAGACATAGTTGAACAGAAATGAAACTGCCAAAGAGTGAAAACACAGCAATTAGATTTGACTGTTACAGAAATGATCTAATACACAATCAGTCAACAATTCCACAGCATTATTACCAAATGTAAATGAATAGAAGTCTGACGCAAAATATCCAATACATTCTAATATATCTAATACATTGCAACATTAGAACAATGATGTGATATTATAACTTTAAACCTTCTTTAAACAATAATATTTGTCAAAATGGAATGTCAAAACAAGCAAGTAAAAAAATAAACTTACAGCCATTATTTTTTAGGGCTACAGCAGGAAGATACGTAAAAAGTATATCTGCACACACCATTTGCTTCTACCTGGTTTCCCATACAAAGGAAAAATAAGTTGGAGGAAATTACTTTCCGATCTTTCTCTGTATCATTAGACAACTACAAATTAAAAGTACTTACAAACATATAGTAGTCAACAAAACAAAACAGTAGTCAGTGCAGTGGGCAGTCACTCCAGAGATAGTGAGATACTTAAAAGTTTGATGAATTAAGCAAAAATCTATTTGGTTAGTGTTATCAAACACTGTGAAGCATTATGGTATACAGTTTGCGGTTTAGAAAGTTTAACCAAAGTTATAACACTTTTTCTTAGCCCAGTATGACTCAGTTTTCCATAGTTTAAATGGAAGTAATTGGAGGACAGTTACGTTTTTAGGAATTAGGACACTGACGCATAATGGGTTAATAGCAGACATTTTGTAAATGCAATAGTTTTTGGTGTGTCATCATTGATGAGGTTAGATTATGGCAGATGTTTTTCAACTTTTCTCTGCCTGTTCAATCAAAAAAATACAGTAAATGACAGTTTTAAAATTCACTATTAGTATTTAATAGTTGCTTTAAACGTTTAGGATTCTATCGGACATGTCTGACTTCTTGGTTAAGAAAAGCTTTAAGTGTAACTTGTACTTCCTCATCCAGTCAGTAATTAGGACTTTTAGAAAAGTATGTGGCCTTAACAGACATTACATGACAGGACACACCTTTAGGGTGAACTGTTTAAAAAACGGGCTCCAAGTGATAAACAGTATATGGTAGGTAATTTTTCATCATTTTTTCACCTTTTATTGCTGATTATGTTTTTCTTAGTTTATTTAGTTATAATAAGATGAGAAATTACCAAAAATATTTACCTTAATTTTTGCGATGAACTGGCACCCTGTCCAGGTTTTATTCATGCCTTGTGCCCTATGCCAGCTGAGTTTGGCTCCACCACGCCCTGTGACCCTGGTCTGGAATAAGTGGGTAAGAAAGTGATATGACATTTACTTTCATTTATTGTTAATTTATTTTGCAATTTGTTTTGTCAACATTTATTGTGCAACAAAAAAAAAATACTGCTTAGACTAGTCTTAGAAATTAAATGCAGCTGAAACTGAATATTCTTTTTCAAATTAGTTTGGGTTTGTGAACGCTAGGAATTTACATACAGGAATTTTACATGAATTTTAAATCAAAAAGTAGACCTATTTCCCTTACTGATTTTCCTAGGTCCATGATTACAAGCAGCTCACAAAGCCTTATGAATAAATGTTCATTGTTAAAGGTGGTTATACTGTTATTGCCAAGGTCAATGTTTCAGTTAACCCAATCATTTCATGTATGTGCCCACCAACTAAAATTAATGTAGGCAGCTCAGTGGTATAACTTGGAAGAGAACGCAGATCTACTCTAGAGCTGGTAAATACATTCCTTAAGAGTAACAGCAAAATGTAACTGAGGAATTGCAGGTAAAACCTATATGGTGAATACTAATATACAGTAGATGAAAATATGTTAACTCATTTTGCCATCTTAGTACCTAAAGGAAGATACAAACATATTTTTATCCTCATTTTCTATTTAAAAATAACAGATTAACAGGAAAGCACAATTACACTTCAGACTTGCACATTCAAATTCTGTATTTTGTCTTTATATCTACTGTCTTTATGGTAAAGTAGGCTTCTTTCCATACTCCAGGGATCCGTGTGTTAAGTTAACTAATGTCTACTAAACTGGCCCAGCTTATATGGGTATCCATCCATCCTGTATCCAAACTGCTTTATCATAACTACAGGGTCACGGAAGCCAATCCCAGCCAACATAGGGTGCACAGCGCCAGCCCACCACAGGGCAGACACCCACACACCAAGCACACACTAGGGACAATTTTTAGAATCACCAATACACTTAACCTGCATGTCTTTGGACTGTGGGAGGAAACCAGAGTACCCGGAGGAAACCCACGCAGACACGGAAGCGAACCCTGGTCTACTAACTGCAAGGCAGCAGCTTTACCATTGTGCCACCATGCCGCCCTTGAATGTTTATGTACTTATTTAATCCTTTTCATTTTGATTTATTAGTGTTAATATTTTTCACATTATATTTTGTTATTACTGCACTGTTATTTTGGTTATTAAGGGTACAACCATGTTTTGTTTCAGAGAGCCTATTGTTGTTGGCAACAACTTCTTTTGCGATTACCTGATGACTGGAATGGATTCATCCCCAAAACAGTATAAAGGTCAGAAATACGTACTTCCAAGTTGTCTAACTTTGCTCATGGTTTGGCATATCATAGTGGTTTAGGTAGTAAATGTTTCTCCAGGTAAGACTTTTTTGCAACTTTTTTGACAAAATATTTTGTTTTTTGATGATAGGTTTCTCCAGATGTATGAGATCAACTTTCTCCATGTTTATTAATTACATTTCTCTCGTTAACGACATTCTCCAGTTTTAGCAGAACAGTATCTGCAGAAGTATGCCCCATATTTGACTAGGAAAATATTTTGGGCTGATGCTTTCCTTGCTCCCAGTGTGCGAGAATAAATATCTGCCTGTGACACTACATTACACTAAACAAATTAAGTATAAGGAATGATAAATGGATGGATGCTTATACATACCCTGCAATGGCCTGGCATTCTATGCAGTGTTTTGTTTCTGTTTTGCACCAATGGACTTGGGTCCAGTTTGGCTTTGTTTTCTATTTTGCAACCAATGATCCTAGAAAATTTTATAGATCCCTACAATTTCCATGTAATTCTGTGTTGGGGGAGCATCAGCCATGTACAAGAATAAACACATTGGTGTTAATGAATAAGACTACTTACTGCAATGCCAAAGGAGGTAAAACTTTTTTTTTAACAAATACCATCTTTGACAGTTAAAATCTAACCATGAAAACACATTAATATGCAAGTAGGGACATTATAGTTAAAGTTCAACTAGAACTAAATTCCAGTTTAGAAAGTTATGTAAAATAATAAAGGTTAAAAAGAGGCATCATCTATTTATAATGAGAATTTGTTATTCATAAAAAAGTGCAATTAAAAACTGGAGTCACAGACAAATTAAATATCAAAAACCATTTGCCAAATATCACGATTAAGTAATCATCAATTCATTCTCTATGTCAACTTTGCCCAATAGAGCATGTGTGTTTGCAGAAACATGAGAGGAAAATAAATGTGGTTACTTTCCATGGAAATCGGGGAGTCTCATTAGTTCTCCAGTGCTGACTGAATATTGAAATCTGGATAGTAAAGAATATACTGTACATCTAAGTAGCTATGGAGTATGCATATCTTTAGAAGATTAATCACTTCATGCACAAATGTGCAATCTGCAAACAAAAGCCACACAATTTTCAAATTATGAGCAAAATCATACAGAGCAGCCACATTGGGCTCATGTTACATATTGCGTTATGACTCCATACTTATGTAAGATGGCAGGACACTACATTCTGGGTTCTAATTTGAGGAGACACTATGAAATTGCTGTTTGCAGTTAGTTCATAGTCTTTTGGTTATCAGGAATTCTTGCAGGTTCTCTTTTCACTTTGATTCTTGGTTTACATTGTCAAATACACATACTTGGGAGAAGTTTGGTAAGCTCAAATAATGTTTTTTCTCAGCCAGATCAGGGTAGGTGCTGTCCTCTTTCTTTTTGTCCCCTCTGCAGACCAGCAGACGAACTAGCCAAACAGTGTTGTCACCACCAATCCTCCTTCTCAGAGCCCACCTACCGAAGATAGCCACTCTGGAACATCCCCTTCCTGTTCCCACCATATAAATGCCTATGTTTTCCTATCTGTATTCATTTCTGTTTTGAACTTGCCTGTAACCACATATTTTGTTTTTTTGCTATACGGAGTGGCAATCCCCAAACCCTTTTGGGTCTCCTGCTGTCCTTATTTACAACATATTGGGCAAACATGTTTTTGTTTTCTTTTTGAACTTTTTGATTTCTACCTTATTTTTATGGCTAAAATGTATGAGTTGTTCTCTCGTCATCTCTTGGTCAATTCCTTTATTTTATCTGATAAGTTTCCTTCTTTCAGTTAAGAACAGTGAAATCTAGAAAAGCATTGAGTTTATTTGATTGAAGAGATACTAGGTTGATGTTTCCATCAATGCAATTAAGCTTTTACAGTATATTGTTTGTCCAGATTGTTTGGTTCTCCCAGGTCATCTTTTTCTATATTACAAATGTAAAAATTTGCCAACAGTCAGGATATCCCTAGTACAGCAAGGACCCACTCAGGCAAGCATGATATAAGGTTTATTACACAGATTACACAGAAGTTTACTATCAGAGGAGCATAATGGAATATTATAGCTTTACTTTACAAATAGGAGAATCCTGTGGCCAAGACATCCATCCATTTGTTAACCCTCTTATCCAAGACAGGTTTGTTGGGAAGCAGGAGCCTGTGCCACGACGCATCAGACACATGGCAAGATCAATCACTGGACAGAGTACCACTCCATCACAGGGTTAACATCCACACACGCACACACACAGAGGTTAATTTAACAATACCAGTTCACCTAACCTGCATATCTTTGGATTGTGTGGCTAAGACATCTAGAAAGAAATCTGGGATTTGTAATAACTCTTAATAAAATGGAAGAAGTTCACTGTATTTTGTATCCAGCATCTGGCAACACAAAATGGTGGAGACTATAATAAACAAAATGGTGGCACAATGTGCAGAAAATGGATGGAAACATTATAATAATTTTGCAATGAACTGAATAAAATAAAATAGGCACAATTACAGCTGCATTCTTTCATTTGTCATAATCAATAAGTTTTAAAGAATGAATAGTGGAATAGAAAAAAATGATCAAAACACTGCACTACTGTATATACCAGTTTATAAAACTGCAATGAAATAGTATCCATTCCACAGTTGTTTTTTGTCTTGTGTGTAGTGGTGCCAATTGGTCCACAGGCTTTTACTGGATAAGTGGTTACTAAAATTAATGGATGCAAGGATGAATGTGTTTAATCTTTAGGAAGCAAGTAAAAATGAATATAGCTAAAAACATGATTAGTGTTTATTAGTATGGTTTGAATGTTCTCCCCATGCAATTGTGGATTGATTGGTATCAGTGAATGTGCCTTACTATGGATGATTACTTGTTTTAACACTGAATACTGGAAACCCATAAATAATTCTTCTCAATCCTCTTAATCCTTCATGTGCTGTAAAGTAAGTAACATCCATCTGTTTCTGATACTGGATTGCATTAATGACACTCTTTTCTAATTGGTTGTGCAATTGTGCCCTGCAAAGGACCGGCATACCATTCATCATGTTTACTTCTTGGCTTATACCCAATGTTGCTGCTGCTGCTACTATAGTTATTGGCGCCATATGACCCAGCATGTGGCTGATTAAATGTACCCCTCAGCAAATACAAGTTTAAATATGTATCTATAACTTAATTATGCTCTAAGCTTAACATCTCCCTCAACAGCTTCCACTAGACAACTGGAGCACATGCACATATGATAAGACAGAACACAGTGGCAACATCTTTGCAAACTAACATAATACTTTTGTGAAATAGCACAATACTTATTGCAAAATAATAACACATTTTTGTGAAATAATGCAGTTTTTTGAGTGGCAAGAATAAGCTATTGTAATAACAAACCAGGGTAATGTCACACAGAGAGAGCACTCAAAACATAAAAATCCTGCTGACTGTCTGGCCCTGCATTTACTGCTGTTTACCCTTTCTGCCTAGAAAGATGACCTGGCAACTTACCAGTCTTCTTTTACCTTAAATACACTTTTCTCAGTACCCTCATCACATCCTTAGCTTATCTTCCACTTGAAAAGCAGTAGTGCTTTAATTTTCTTCTTAACCTCAGCCACAATGGATTACTGGCTTGAGGCATCTTCTTGGACTGACAGAGCAGCTTTTCTTTGGCAACAAAGATACAAACCTAGAAATCAACAACTGGATTCTGGTGCTCTTACTCCCTATCTGCTTGGTAGCTCTTAATGGACTAGGTTTAGCAGAAAGCTTCTATGATAGAATCAGGAGCATATGATACCCAGGTTTGCCTAGAGGTCCTTCTCAATTTTGATAGACCTTACTTTACCTCATTCTCACTTTGAATAGATTGAGTAATAGGGTTCAGAAGAAACTACTCATACATTGAAAAATCATTTTTCAATTTCTGTGACTAGTGACTGATAAATATATAAAGTGTACATGTCAGTAAAGCTAGTGATCAAAATTCAGAAGAGTGAAGGAAAAACATTAAAAACTTATACCAAACAACACTATGTAGACAAAACAATGGCTCTTAGGTCTTCCTTCTTGTGATTTTTCTCTCTAAAATTGTTTGGCTTTACTGTAATACAACGTTCAGACACTGAAACATATTCGTTTCTTGCTGCTATGACATTAGTGATGCTCTTTGAATCTGTAGTGATGGGGTGAGTTATTGCACAGTCTTGATCGTGTCAGCACCTGAAATGCAAAGCATAAAAAATAGCTTGGAATAATTTATCTAATTGATAATAATAGATACTGAAAATATTACTGTAAATTGACAATCAAATGTGGATACAGCAGACATTTGACAGCATCTCCTCTGAATTCTGTCAAGGCACTCTTCCTTCTCTTTCCCCCTCAAAAGTATGCATACAAAGTAGACTGTAGAAGCTGGGCACAATACACACTAGTGGGTCGACCAGTTATTTACAATGCCATTCAAAAGGCTTCTCATTTTGCCAGAGTGAGTTTTTGTTCTTTCACTTTCTCTCCGTCACGTTTATGGCAAGTTTGTTTTGTCTCAAACCATTGCCACACTTTCATAATGAATGCTATATATATATTGCTAGTTTGTTAAACATATGCATTTATTGTTTAAATCCTGTAGGAAACAAAAGTTTCAGTTTCCTATGTTGTATTTATCTATAAAATGCAAGAAGTACAAGAATATCAATAAAATCTATTTGCTAAATATGCATCCATTAAAAAGAAGTGAATGAAACTTGGTTAACTTAACTCAATTTTAACTTAATAATATAAGTAGAGATGTGACCTGTTTTAAATGGGGGAGAGTTCACTTTAATGACCAAAACCCAAAAACTGAGCTGTAATTGTCAGCCCCGAGGATTTTCAAAGGCAAAATGTACAATCAGTTCCACTTGTGCCAGACAAAGCATTAGCACAAACACAGTAGATAGATGAAGTAATAAAACATTTTTTAGATAAGAGAATACACTCTTCTCAGTTTTAGACAAGCAGGACTGCATTACAAATACAAACAGAGCTACCGTCCATAAGGATTGACAAAGCTGTCACACACTCAGTTTTGTTTTGATTACAAGGGAATTTCAGTATCACTTGAAAAATGAAAACCCTGGACTATCTCAAGGGAACTTTGTAAGCTCTTGTTTACTTTCAGCATTCACTAAAAAAACCTGTTACTTCTTTAATCAGGTTATACAAAGTGGGATCTCAATGGCATTAGAGGGATTTAACTAATTCTAATACATATTATACTTTAAAGGAGCTGTAACATAACTGAGTAGGTGCAACTTTCAATTTGAATCAATATAACAAGGATCTGGTTGGATACATTATCAGGACCACAGAGTTAATAAAAAGGCCAGGATTGTTATTACTTTAAAAACACAAGAAAATTGTAATTATACTACTTGCTAATGAGTGAATATAGATTGAAGTGCAGTAGTAGAGTAATAAATTTAGTATTTGACAGGTGTGACAACTCTAGAGGGTGTAGCAGCCACTCAACCCGACACAGACAACACAACATGCACACTTACGAAACACACAGCACCTTACACAGTGCTCCAATCACTAGAATAACTCAGTACTGTCTCTTCTCTGTTCTCTTTCTCTTTTTCTCTTCTTCTGCCACCTCTATACTTCCCTTCGTAAGCTCGTCCTCCACTTCCCGACTCCGGTTCTCAGAATGGAGTATTGCAGCCCCTTTTATTTTGTCCCTGGATGTGCTCCAGGTGCTCCTTGATGATCTTCTTGCAGCACTTCCTGGTGTGGTGGAAGTGCTGCATGGCCACATCGGAAGCACTCCAGGTGCACTCAGATTCTCTTCCGGCAGCACTTTCTGGTGTGGTGGAAGTGCTGCAGACCATGGTTCCGGAATCGTCCAAGCGCCCTCTCATGTCCTGGGGAAGGTATTGCCTCTCTCCCAGTCTTCTCATCTTCCATGCATCTGCCACACTGACCCTCCCTCAGCTGAAGCTCGTAAGGGTGAAGTGGCCCGTCCTGCGAGGGCTGTCTTCCAACATGATGGGGCGCTGGCATGTCCCAGTTCACAGTTCTATCCTGAAAAATAAAAACGAGAAAAGGGCAGGGAGATGCTGGGCATCCTTCGTGGTGTTATATGGACAACGTCTCCACTCTTGACCGAGATTTTGGCAGTTAAAGCACCAGGGCTTCCCTTCTTGTCACCGTGCCCTCTGGACATGGAAGCAGGATGTGCAACTCCACTCCACCTCGTTCCCAGCCAGGTTCAGGTTTTCTCTCGTGCCCTGTGGAGAGCAGCTCTTTACCACAGGTAAGCGCAGTGGCTCACACTGCACCTTTTTGAGAGCCCTTGTCTTCCTTCTCTGGGTCCTCCCTTTATTTTGGGGTGCTGTAACAGCCTGGATCCCCTTATGGGAACAAGAGTGGCTCCGTGCTGTTTGCACTCCTCTCGACCTGGACGAGACCGCTATGGCTTCTTGGAGTGGAGCGGTCTGGGTGCCGGCATATACAAGCCAGTTCCTCCCCCACGCCTCAGCCTTTTCCACCCACATGGTGAGATTGGTTGTCATCCCCCAGTCTACTTTTGGACTCCCTGCTACTCGAGTCCATTCAGATACATACTGGCTCAATTCTCTAGGGGTTCTTTTATTATATGTGGTACCGGCATCACTTACCTGTACCGCCTCATTACATCAGATGGAGAATCCAGCACCATGCCAACTTCTCCACTCCTGCACTGCTTTCAGGGGTGCGTCCACCTTTCTCTCCAGCCTCTCAATGGTCTCCTGCAGGAGACCCAGGACCTGCAAAAGAGACTGCATGGGCTGAAGTACAGCCTCCAGCTCCCGTACAGTCGTGATCAGATCATTATCTTTGACTGGCAGTGCACTCAAGTAGCGCTCATCTGTAACCGCCAGCCAGGAGCCATTACGCTATGCACCTCCTGTGCAGGCCTTCCTGGGGGTCTCTCCAGAGTAGGGTGGAAGTTTAAATCCCTGCATGTACAAACTTATTGATGGGATCCTGGTACACACCCTTCATGCTCTGACCTCCTTCTTGGAGGGTTTTTAGGTTCTCCACCGCCCCCTCCTCCGTCGGACTAATCTGGTTCATCCACGAGCAGCAGGTTTGCGTTCTTTCTGGACTTCCTTCTACCGTTATCCCAGGCATAGGTATTCTTGGGCCAGCAATACGCGTTCTGATGGTCTCTCCCTACGAGGTAGGCACATGGAACAGTGACACAACACTCCCAGGGCAATCTCTCCCTGGGTCTGGTACCTACATCTCGGACCCCTTCTCCCAGAGGCAGCTTCCCTTGCCTGGCCCATTCTTCAGGCAAACCGATCTTTCACGGATGACAGGATTTCTCAGGTAACCCGCTGTCTTTGGGTTGCACCTGGCCTTTTTCTTTCCCATCAGAGTGCGCAGTTCATCTGTGGACCTTCGGTTATCTTAAAGGTGACCGGAGTGTATGTGTGTGCATGCTGCGGGTGCGTGCGTGCTTCGCACTGCTGTGTCGGGTCGTCACACAAAGATTTTGCCAGGAATCCTGCCCGCTACGCCAGTGTGACAACTCTAGAGGGTGTAGCAGCCACTCAACCCGACACTGACAGACACACGAGGCACACTGCTAAAAACACAAATGTTTTTATTTTTCTTCACCTTGTGGGAAATTCCTTCCCCATTTCCCACAGGCACAACACAGTCCCACTAAGCACAACAACACACAATAGTTTTTTTTCTTCTCTCTTTTCTTTCTCCTCCACTCATCCTCAGCAAGCTTTGTCTCCATCCTCCCAAATCTGGCTCTCAGAATAGAGTGATGCAGCCCCTTTTATATTGTCCCGGGATGTGCTCCAGGTGCTCCTTGATGATCTTCCTGCAGCACTTCCTGGTGTGGTGGAAATGCTACAGTCCAGAATCGTCCAAGCGCCCTCTCATGTCCCATGGAAGGTATTGCCTGTCTCATGGTCTTCTCAACCTTCAGGCATCCTGGCTGGGCAAGAGCCCCAGCCATCCGCCACACAGTCTTTGTTCTATATTCCATTACAATAGTTTTATATTGAAGTTACTATATGTAAGCTCTTGCATGCTTAGTCCTTTTAGTTCCAGACTTTCCTGCATAGCACTATATTTCCATATCTAGCATAAACGTTGAATACAACCTGCAACTTTTTGTGGAGATAATTTTAAATTAAAAGCACTAAGTGTGTAGAAAAAGGTAATAAGGCGTTCCCTAAGCTCTGAAAGTGTTTATAATATGACAAATATATCAAAGTTTGAATCAGTATGATTCTTACTGCTTATGATCATGAGTTACTCCATCATGACAAATATCTGGGGATAGTGCAGCAAGTTGCATAATCACTGGAATTTAAAGAAGGAGGTTATTTCCTCAAATATTTTGATCAAGCCCTGTGCCCTTTGTCATGCACAATCTCCATATGTCTTAATGGGTTGTCTATGGCAAGCCTGGACAACGCCTCTTATCCTAAAGTTGTGTAAGTTAGTTTGATTAAGTGCATCTGTCTGTAAATATGTTTGGTGTGAATGAGTGTAGGAGATTGATGGTCTTGCCCTGTGATGAACTCATCATCTAGGATTGCTCCCTGCCTTGTACATGATGCCTCCTTGATTGATTACGACTCCCCATGATTTTCAATTGAGAAGAGTCAGTTAAAAATACTGATGGATAGTTACGCACATTGTGATGCGTGTGTCTCTGTCTTGCACCCCAAAACATGAGACTGAGTCTCAGTACTTTAGCAAAACCAGCTTTATTCAACTTGAAACAGGAACAGCATGATTATTTATTGTAGTGGCAGCTACGACTCTTTTGTACACAGACACAGCAAATGGGCATAGTCAGAGCCAGGTCAGTGGCCAAGTTATACTGTTCCCTGCCTTTATAATGTTCCTTGCATCACTCATCGGTGACAGGCGCGTATAGTGCAATCTCGATCAGCTCGTAGTTGTTTCTGCAGCATTATGCTGCTGCTCTGCGAACCTATGGTTGCCTCCACGACGGATAAGCAGTCCTCCACAGACGTGGCAGTCGTGCTTCAGTGTGTTGTCCTGAGGTGGGGTTCTGAAAGAGTTCAGAAACCTCAAAACATAATGTTGACATTTTATGTTGTGCACATCTTGAATGTGCGTTAGTTCCCATTTGCCTACAGAAATGGTTCAATTTGTCATGGAATGGCATTTATTAGACAGCTACAAAGGGATGCTGTCTTCTGACAGCTCAAAAGTCCCACAGTGGTCAAAAATTAGCTGCTGGCAGATGTCTTCCACAAATACTTTGCTTCATGCATTCCTTTGGTTTGAGATCTGATGTTTAGGGACGCCACCAAATTATCATGCTTTTTGGCATGGCGAATTATCCTGGTGAAAAAGATCACTTTCACATACAGTACACTGATGCTTTGAAGGGATGTGTCTAATCAGCTGCATTTTAGGATACTCTTTGTCATGTGAATTTTGCTCTACTCATAGCAAAGCAGCCAATGTGAGTGACAAAAATATTGTGAAGGTCCAGGTCAGCTCAATGCTCCTTTGATACTCATGAACCAAGATGAGCTGGGCAAATGAGGACACATGCAAGCAGCAAGGGGTAGGGGCAAAAAAGTGTCAAATGATTTTTTTAAAAATCCCAGAATGAAAACAGTACAGTGATTCAAATCTTCAATAAACAATAAATAATACAATAAAATGAGGCAGAAATCCCAATGGCAGGAAGCAATACTAATGTCCGACATCTCCTGTGCTTACCCAAGAAGGGATCCTGCAGCCAGGAGAGATATTCTTTCAACAGGCACAGCCAACTGTTGGCTCGGGTCACTGCTGGAATTACAGGCTCACAGCAGTGTGTAGCTCCCTCTGCATCTCCTACTGTCACACCTTGGCCTTATGCGGAAACCCCTACGAGCATTGGGTCACTCCAACTACCCGTAGAAATGCTCAGCTGGAGTGACCCTCTTCAGCCCCCGAGCATCAGCCCTACTCTCCTCCTAAGGGCTCTCCTCCTGGCTGCATGTCTCCATTATACTGCACTGGGTGTCTCCTGTTCCAACCTTTGTGCCTTTAACACCCATCTCGCTCTTTTCTGTTCCTATTTCTCTGTCATTGATTTCCTTTATTTATAATCTCTCTCTTTTTCTTCCTTTTTAACCTCCTCCTCTCTTTTCTCCTTTCTTTCTCTGTTGTTTCTCCCATCTGCCATGCAGGCTCCTCTTATATTGGCTTGATTGGGTGCAAGTGTGATATGCTGCTACCACCGAGGTATGACTGACACACCTGACTGATCCACTTGCCTTTACATGTGTATGTTCAATCAGCCAAGCATCCCAATCATCTCCAGGGCAAAACGCGCTCACACACATTCACACCCAGTTGGAGTCTGCACTTCCTGGGATGAGATTATTTATTTAAAAACCTGCACAATGTCACAGACCACTTATCACAAGCACACCCCCTTGACATCTCTGCTACAAGTCTGACAGAATGCATCCTGTGACTCACAAGGTTTTTACCACTCCCTGGTCCTCCTATCATACTGAAATAGTTGAGCATGAGATTCATCACATAAGGCAATGGTTATCCTGTTTTCGAGGAAACGCTGAATGTGTTGTTCATCCCACATAACACATCATAGTTTATTGCTGCCAATACTGTACTGGAGATCTGTTGAGTGGCCTGGTGCATTTCCTTTTGGTGACAAACTATGACAAGCTTTGTAGTCTGATATGCCTCTTTCTGCACAATGGCACTCTGGTGTTAGTTGAATGATTGATGTTTGTCTGATCACTCAGGCAGGATCAGCCTCTGTTGCCTTTTTACATCATCAGCTGGCACCACCAGAGGACTTCTATTAACTAAATGTTATAAGTAAAACATAGAAGAAAGTTTGGTTCATGACTTGTCAATGGCTTGTGTTCCCTGCATACCTAAAATGGGAGAAGTGAGAATAAACTATGTATCATATAGACTCAAAAATAGTCAATATGTATTCAAGTATTTTTAAAGTATGACACTTGCTGTTTTAAGATTGTTTTCCTATGACCCCAAATTTAGAATCATATATCATACCAAGTCTAAAGGATCACCCCAAAATATATTCCCTGGATACATATAATAAACAGTAAGGAAGGTTTTCAAAGAATACCTTTGGAAAATTGTGTATTGCCTGCCCAAACTAAACAGGAAGATCCTAAGGTTCCTGGATAAGTCTGAATCCAGAGAATACAAAGTACAACTTTAACCAAAGTAACAGAATCCAAAACAAAACCAGTTCAGTCCCTAGTTGTGAAACATCAAGATAAAATGTTAGCACAAAGGTTAATTTTTGAATCTGTTAAAGCTGTTTTGTTGTGAAATATCAGGGAGCAAAGGTATGCAGACATTAAACAGAACCAGGATTCCAGGAGTATAACTACATTTTTAGCATAACAATGGAAAACCCTCTCAGACATGGGAAGAATGTACAAATATTACACAGATAACAAAAGTGCACAGGATTCAAACATACAATACTGTATCCATGGAGCAGCAGCACTAATCACTGTGTTACCCTATAATTTTATCAAATGAATATTATCTATAATATTGAGTGAAAAATGGTGCTTACATTCTTGACATATTTAATTATTTCATGTTTTTATTCATTGGTGTCATGAAACTAAGAGAGTCTCAACAGCACAACAGAGTTGTCCACAAGTGGGGGGAAAAACACAGTCAAAAATCCTGACTAGATAACCAAAGGGCTGTGAAAAAATCTTTATAAAAATAAAAGGTTTATTTTTCAAAAGGCTCTGAAATATGCAAAGCTCCACAGAGCACAAGAAATTGTTTGAATAGGCAAAGCAATCCACTTTGAACAAATACGAAAACAGATGCCATAAATTTTGAATGTAAAAAAAAAATTGGAAGGTCAAAAAATCAGTAAGCACAGACCCAATACAAAATCCAAAGAAGAAGTCAGAAAGCAGAGCAGTGGTTCAAAAATCCACAAAAATCAAAAAACAATAACAAAGTCACAGATACTCACAAAACTCCCCACTCCCTAGTATGTTCAAATGAACCGCAAGGAACAATGGAACATCCGCCTATAAATAGGGTAGAAGGTTGTTCCCAGCGGTGATTGACAGGTGGCTCTGCTATTTGGAGTGCCACCAACAAAGCACATCAGACATAACAAAGGCCATTACCCTTTACCAACCCACACATAGAAAAACACATGTAACAAATAAAATAAACATTAATACTAACAAAACAAACAAGGGACCAATAATTGAACACCAGCCAGGGGAAAATGCTGGCTGTACCATGATAATTGGATGGTGAGGAAAACCTACAAACTCAAAAGACTGCATTTGAGTCGGCATTTGGCTTGGGTGCTAATGTGTAGTATTACTTATTCCATGTCCAGCTGACAGCCTTCCACAGCGAGAACCTTTGTCAAGCTGCCAGAAAATTGGGCAAGAAAACAGACAGACTCTATTTTGCAATTTGTAGCATTTAAATTTCTGCAGCAGTACTGCATTGAAAAGAGCAGTACAGGAAAAATTCTAAGCATTTTTGCATATAGTGGATCTTTAGCTTGCTTTTGTTATCAATATTTTTTAATTACTATGCATGCCTGTGAATCCTATGTAGTTGACTGTTTAGGTAGTGACAGAATTATGATATCTTGCTGTCACTAAATTCCTGAAGCCTCTCTGAAATTACATATATTGTTGTTCCAGTAAAATAGATGGAGGGTCAAAGAATGGTTAAAACTAGGCTTTGAGAGTACCTGATAAGTAGTTACTTGAAGGGCACTGAGACAAAGGAATGACACTGGAGATATCCACCTCAATAAAAGGACTTGTCTGTGTGTGTGTTAGTCTATCTCTGTGTCTATCTGGTTGCTCTGTCCCTGTTATATGCCATTTTGTACGAGATTCATAAAAGCAATGCTAATGCTTGTCATAGACCATCTGTTGGAATTAAAAATTCAATGCATTTAACTGCTTGCTTTGCAAAATAAATTCCAATTGTTGTTGCACTACAAACATTAATGCTGAATGCACTGAGGTTTATGTTGATTATTTAGATCTCACCCCATTTTAGACAGGTAGCACAGCTCGTCTCTCTATTGTAAAAAAAATCCTGAAACGAGATGAGACTTTTTACAAGAGATTTTTCAAGTCCCACTAGACAAGACATTTGACATGAGATTTTTTCAAGTCACACCCTCCTCTCAACCATATTCAAATATGCACACGGTCCTCTCACCTCTCATTCGTGTGAATGCTTTTGACAGACACAGTTCCTGTTCTCTCAGCTCTTATAAATTTTTACGTTTCCTCAATTTAAGTTCCCAATTAAAGACGTATTATGTTCAAATTTTATTGATGAATTTCATCCCAAAGAGATATCAACAGTAGAAATGAGTACACAGGCAATCCTAGCACCGAGAAACAATGAAGTCAAATTAATTAACGTGAAAATTGTCGATCAGTTACACAGCAAATTGGTTAAATGCATATCAATAGACTATGCTGAAACAGTTTGTGGTCATCGTGCGGAAGATGAAAACATCAACTTACAATATCCCGAGGAATAACTACAAACGTTAACACCATCCAGTCTTCACCGCCCAAATTATTGTTGAAAGAAGGATGTATTCAAGAAAGGTAATGTAGTACATCTTCCACAGATAACATTAGACAACAAAGGAGATCTTGATATGCCATTCGTATTAAAACGTTAACCATTTCACATTAGAATAGCTTTTGCAAAGACAATTAACAAATCACAGAGACACAATCGAAAAGGTCGGTTTATTTATTAGAGAGAAAGAAACAAAATTCTCTTACAGGCAGTTATACATTGTGTTGTCACGATGTAAGTCCAAACACAGAATCAAAATTCAATGCAATATTTACGAAAATGTAATCCAAAAAATTGTTTTTTACTGGTTTTACAGTAAAAGTGTAAGTTTAAAAAATATTTGCATATCAATTTCAAAGCCAAATGGAACAAAATTGTATAATGTAATGAAAAACTCAACACAATATGAAACATAATTTACTTTAAAATTATGTTTTATTATTTTTTAATATGGTTAATTACTTGGTGTAATGTAAAATAGTTAGTTCTATTATGCATATGTAACAATAGCATACATACGCGAACGGCAGAACCGCAAAGTTGCTTGCGTGTAGTGCCGGCCTGGGGGTTGGCGAGCAAAACAATCAGGGGGCAATGCCTCCTAGTTTTACAAATAAAACTGAAGACATCTAGTATGATAGGTGGCAGCAGTGAGGCATGTTATGATATTCCTTGTCCTATATTGTGTGATATATTGGATAGGACTCTTCGAGGTTGTCAGGCTTTTTAAATATTGCAGTATGTGATGTTCAGGTTGGTAAGGACACCTGGGGCTAGCAAGACAGTTCAGAAGTTTTTAGAGGGCATTCTTGATCCGGCATGTGATTACAGCATGATGTTTAAAAACTCCTTTTGATCAAATGTCCAATGAACTTGGAGTTAGATGAAGAGCACAAATAGGGTTAAACTGGCAGATGAAATGAAAGTTAAAGGGTAGATAAGGTATGGGAATAAAAAGGAGTGCTTGTGTGGCATTGTGGTGAAAGTAGGCCCAGACACACCAATGTGATTGACGGAGGATAAGAACAAGATGTATAATATAGGGTAGTGGGCATTCCTGGACACTCGAATTAACGCTTCAGACCCACTGAATATCACAGAATCACAGATCTTTGTAAATATATTTTTAAAACATGTTATAAATGACTCACTGCCCATTATTGCATTCTTGAAAAAATATGATAAAATACACCTTCAACAGAAGGCAACTGCTAGGATGTATCCTTTAATTTTAAGCTGCGTTACCTTAGAAATTTTGTGCTGCTGTCTTCTGTGTAATTAATCAACTAGAGCAGTAGGCACTGGTCTGCGGTAGGTTGCCACCACACTGGCATGCAATTACCTCGAGCCACATAATAAAGTAACTATTTTAACAGGTGATATTTTGTTTACCTTAATTCCAATCTGAAGTGAAGAAAAGAACACAAAGTTCTCTGATGGTAAATTCTGGATTTATTTTAAAAGATACATTAAAAAAACAATCAAAATGTACCAAACAAAGATATTTTAATCGTCTGCTGATGAAGCTAGCAACAGCACTATTGTGGCTGAGTTGGCAGATTCTGCTTTCCAGCAGAGAAGTGCATATTTTCTCTGTAACAAGGTAGTATTTTAAGTTGGTGTTAAACTATGGTTATATGATTCATTGAATTACGATATGCATAGCTTAATTGGTCGCATTCTATACAGCTAATTTATTGTATATTCCACAGTATCAGAGTAAGATTTCAGCCAGCACTAATGGAATCCCCTGTTTACTATGGAGTATTCAACAAACTGGTTATAAGGTTTGTAGTTTTGTTTATTCATTTGGATATTTTTTATTACTCCATTTAGCCACCCTTTCTTATGTCTCTTTGTTTATAAAATATATATGTATCTTTTTGTGTTACATTAGCTGAGAAATAAAAGAAGAAACTCTTTTAATACTTAATACTGATCATACTTAATGAAAATTTGAAGAAATAAATAATAATTTGCACAATTACTGTAAAGCACTACATCCCCAATAGGTATAATCGGTTTGCCATCATACAATTTTGTAGAACAGGTTGAAGGAAACTTTTTTATTTGGCATAATTTCTGTAAATGAATGTCTGATGTTTGAAATCTGGTTATTGCCTGACATTTGCAGGGTGGTATGTTAACACAGGGTAAGTCAAAATGGTGTTGATGCCTTTTATGTGGAGTTTTCTTGCTGATTTTCTTTTGGGACACTGGTTTCTTCTCACAGTTCAAAGTCATATATGTGTAGTTCATTGGTAAAAGAACCTGGATTGGTGAAAGCTAGCATAGGTGTGCATCTGTGAGTACTGCTCTTTGTATCTTACTGGCTTTAAGTGCTTGACTTTTCCCTGTCTTGCTTCCAATGATGTTGGGATAGGATCCATCTCTAAGCAGGTAAAGAAAACTAATGGATGGCCTAATGAGAATTATTTTTGCCTAAACAAATGATCTTGTTTTTTAACCTAAAACCTGAAACCAATGCATGAGTCATCTTGGAAAATATTACAGTGTTGTAGTCTTAATTATTATTATGTAAATTAAAACCAGTTTGCATTGGAGTGCAGTCAAGTCAGAGGTCTGAGACACATTGAGAAAAATAATACAAATGAATAAGTATTTTAGGAAATCACCACGTATTTATGAAAAGGCAAATCTTAAAATATTATATTTCACAGCAAAACTAAAAAAAGGTAAAGAGTAAAAACTGAATCAATGTGGAAAGCTCAAAATACAGTGAAAATTTACATCATGAATTTGTTTAGTGAAAAATATTTGAATTCCTGTACCTTTACAGTATATATAGGTGTGTTCTCTTGGAGACCAGTCATAATATACATTTATTAGACACAAATAAACAATTCAGGAAGACAATTAATGTATTGAATAGATCACATTAATGGAACAATGCTAACTATATCACTAACAAAAGCTTATGAATCATAGAGATACAATTCTTAAATTAGATGCCATTGTATAAAGTTATTACTGTGTGCTTTTATAAAAGATATATTGTGAGCAAACTGCCTTTTGACTAACCACATATTCACGCTAGGAGTAAAGTAATATGTTCAATAAAGATTAAAGTTCAATGCATAAATAATTTGGTGTGCATAGAATAATTATTGGTTTCTACTTGTCAATCCACAACTATCACTGGGTGCATGTGACCATATGCTTAGTTATCAAAAAGAACTCTAAACATATTTGAAAGACTTATTTAGACCGTATCAAAATTAGTTCACAGAACACATGATAGTAAAGCTAACAAACAGATTTTGTCCCAGTGTTCAATTATTCAGGTCATGCACACAAGGCAACTTGTTTACATCTTTTGTGGCAATAATGTATTTTTCTCCCACACTGGAATAAATGTGTTGCTCTGGAATATGTTTCATTGGAAAATCTGAATGCTTCAGTTATTGTGTGTTTTAACAAAAGTATTTAACTGATTGCTCTAAGCTTTTCTCTCTTTTTATTCTCTCTCTGTCTCTTTGAATCCAACCAAAAGAACAGAGATGAGGTGAAAAATTAAAGAGGCTCACTATTTGGCATTTCTGAATAAAAATAAGACTGATTAGTCCACTGGTACATTATCTATAAAACAAAAACAAGACAAACTGGGCAAAAAAGAGAGACTGCCTGAGAACAAATAATGGTGCAAAATCTACAAAATGGGGAGGATATGAAATGGCAGCCAAAAAAAAACTCTTCATGTGAAAAAAAAAATCTAGGTCTATGAAAAAGAGCTAGGTGGCAATGCTGTCAAATGATGCCACTTGCTATTTGCCATTCATTTGAATATGACACCTCTGCATTTCTCTGAACATTGGCTCACCTGATGTAGTAAGGTAGGCAGTGTGGTCTAATTCCCACCTCTGATTAGTACATAACTATGTGGAAGTCACTTAAGCTCACTGTGCTCCAACTGTAAACAATCATAGTCTCTCTATCTTTGCATCCCATACTTTTATGGGCTTTTGAGGCCAACATTAAGAACCCTCTTTCTTACCCACACTCCTTTCCTAAGTGAGCCATATAACCTGCTTGTTGAATACCCAAGCCATTCCATTTCTTAATATAATCCAGCCATCCTCCTCTCTGTCTTGCTCTTTTTCTCAATCTTTACAACCTACTAAGCATCAGTCTTTATCACCCTGTCATCTCTCATTCTGCAAATATACTCAAACAACCACAATTTCCTTGCTTTAATCATGTCAACAACCATTATTATTCTGTTCCAGTCTTCATAAATCTTTTTGTTGAAACAACAAACAATTGGTATGGTTGGTAGCATTGTTGTTTTTGATGTAATTGCACTAAGGAGCAATAAATAAATAAATAAATCAACTTTACTTAGGAGCACACAAAAATAAAATACACTGAATATACAAGTACACAGTACAAAGTCCAGTCCAAAATGAAAATGTATATATTAGAAGTATACCCCTATGTAACGAGAACACACCATATATTTCACTCTTATTTATCATAGTATCACTGAGTGGCTGGCTGTTGTATGTCAGTCAGACATACAGTAAAAGTAAGAATTTCACTGTACTCTGTAAATCTGTGAAAACTACTACTATGACCAGTAGCCGTAAAGCCTTGGAATGGAATATCCTATAGATAGATAGATAGATAGATAGATAGATAGATAGATAGATAGATAGATAGATAGATAGATAGATAGATAGAGTGCATCCGGAAAGTATTCACAGTGCATCACTTTTTCCACATTTTGTTATGTTACAGCCTTATTCCAAAATGGATTAAATTGATTTTTTTCCTCAGAATTCTACACACAACACCCCATAATGACAACGTGAAAAAAGTTTATTTGAGATTTTTGCAAATTTATTAAAAATAAAAAAATTGAGAAAGCACATGTACTTAAATATTCACAGCCTTTGCCATGAAGCTCAAAATTGAGCTCAGGTGCATCCTGTTTCCCCTGATCATCCTTGAAATGTTTCTGAAGCTTAATTGGAGTCCACCTGTGGTAAGTTCAGTTGACTGGACATGATTTGGAAAGGCACACACCTGTCTATAGAAGGTCCCACAGTTGACAGTTCATGTCAAAGCACAAACCAAGCATGAAGTCAAAGGAATTGTCTGTAGACCTCCAAGACAGGATTGTCTTGAGGCACAAATCTGGGGAAGGTTACAGAAACATTTCTGCTGCTTTGAAGGTCCCAATGAGCACAGTGGCCTCCATCATCCGTAAGTGGAAAAAGTTCGAAACCACCAGGACTCTTCCTAGAGCTGGCCGGCCATCTAAACTCAGCGATTGGACGAGAAGGGCCTTAGTCAGGGAGGTGACCAAGAACCCGATGGTCACTGTCAGAGCTCCAGAGGTCCTCTGTGGAGAGAGGAGAACCTTCCAGAAGGATAACCATCTCTGCAGCAATCCACCAATCAGGCCTGTATGGTAGAGTGGCCAGATGGAAGCCACTCCTTAGTAAAAGGCACATGGCAGCCCACCTGGAGTTTGCTAAAAGGGCACCTGAAGGACTCTCAGACCATGACAAACAAAATTCTCTGGACTGATGAGACAAAGATTGAACTCTTTGAAATGAATGCCAGGCATCACATTTGGAGGAAACCAGGCACCGCTCATCACCAGGCCAATACCATCCCTACAGTGAAGCATGGTGATGGCAGCATCATGCTGTGGGGATGTTTTTCAGTGGCAGGAACTGGGAGACTAGTTATGATAAAGTGAAAGATGACTGCAGCAATGTACAGAGACATCCTGGAAGAAAACCTGCTCCAGAGCTCTCTTGACCTCAGACTGGGACGACGGTTTATCTTTCAGCTGGACAACGACCCTAAGCACACAGCCAAGATATCAAAGGAGTGGCTTCAGGACAACTCTGTGAATGTCCTTGAGTGGCCCAGCCAGAGCCCAGACTTGAATCCAATTGAACATCTCTGGAGAGATCTTAAAATGTCTGTGCACCGACACTTCTCATTCAACCTGATGGAGCTTGAGAGGTGCTGCAAAGAGAAATGGTAGAAACTGGCCAAGGATAGGTGTGCCAAGCTTGTGGCATCATATTCAAAAAGACTTGGGGCTGTAATTGCTGCCAAAGGTGCATCGACAAAGTATTGAGCAAAGGCTGTGAATACTTATGTACATGTGATTTCTCAGTTTTTTTATTTTTAATAAATTTGCAAATACCTCAAGTAAAGTTTTTTCACATTGTCATTATGGGGTGTTATGTGTAGAATTCTGAAGAAAAAAAATGAATTTAATACATTTTGGAATAAGGCTGTAACATAACAAAATGTGGAAAAAGTGATGTGCTGTGAATACTTTCCAGATGCACTGTAGATAGATACTTTATTAATCCGAAGGGGAAATTCACAAATAGGATATCATATTATATAGGATGTCATATTATAAAAAAAAGGTTTTAAGGTGTTACGAACTTCTTGGCATTGGCTTCATTATAAACAATTTATATTCTCAAATGAACCCAAGTACATAAAATTTAATACAAAAATAACCTTTTCTTGCTAGAACATGACAAATTTAGCCTACCAGATGAGACCATTTAGTCCATCAAGCTGGTTTCTTTAGCTAATAGCTAAGTGGTCCCAAAGGCCTTTGCCCATTGCTTATGCAGACATTTCTTCATATACAACAGAATCAGATCCATTGCTAAATCACACTATTTTTGAAATTATTTGTGATGCCATATTTGATCACATGCTGTACATGCAGATGATATCCATCTGACCTATATGTGCAATAATCACATTATTGCATAGTAAAGTAACAAGCTGACAGTCAGCGCAGTGGAATTGGATGTTGTGTTGTGGACAACCCAAGTAATTGCACTTGCCATACTATCCTAATCATAACACATTTTAGAAAAATATTCAAATTAATTTGTGAGTGAACCCATCAGAAATGTATGAATATTTATCCTTTACACATATATTTTTATCAGCCTTTGAAAACCATTCCTAAAATTAAATTATTATTACTCCCATTTTTTATTAGAGTTTAGCCAATATTATTTATTTTACAGTTGCAAACCAGAAAAGCATCCTTTATCTTAATATAGTTAAACATATAAATCTATTCAGATATATTATAGCTGAAGCGATTGCACTCTAAATATTTTCCCTTAATGTTGCTCTGTTATGGAGCCATAACATTTACTCTTAAATTGTTGATAATATTTTGAAACTTTGTTTATGTAGCTCATCTTTTTATCATAAACTTAAATAACCCAAAATACTTCTGCCTAGCAAGTGAAAAAAGCTTATAATTACAATGTTCTAAGATTATTTTACAAGGATTTTTCTCCAAATTATGAAATATCTAATTTATTAAGTGGTAAATTTCTGGAACAGCATCCACAACATGATTCTGGCTGTGTGAATATAATAAATGCTGGCAATAGCATGGCAACTTACAGTGCCAGTTCAACAACAATACAACAAAGAAAGGGTGCTATTGTATTTATACTTACGCAGTATGATGTGAAAACTGTTTTTTTCATATTACATAACATTCTCAAACCTGCTTAATCCAAATTTAGGTCACAGTTTTCTGGAGCCCATTAGAGCAGCACTGAATGTAGGGCAGGAAACAACACTGGACAGGGCATCTATCGATTGCAGGGCCAACTCAAAAACACTGGGGCAATCTTGGAATCATCAGTTAACATAACGTGCAGATCCTTAAGGTTGCTAATGGGTATGGGACACAGACAAACATGTACAGAATGTATAAAATTCACATAAATAATCTAGGGATCAAAATCTAAGACATTGGATCTATGAGGCAGCAGCACTACTCACTGTATCATCCTGTTTATTTATGCATTTAAAAGTACGTATCAGATATTTTTGATTTTACTGAGTAGGAATCATTATGGTAAATAAGCATTTCCTGAGAGTTGTTTGGGTTAAAACCTGCATCAGAAGATCTTAGGTGACTAACAGGTATGGTAAAGGTATAGTGCTGCAATTTAAAACTTTGCTGTGTAAGTAAAAGTAGGGTTTGAAATGAATTCTGCATTTAACAGAGGCCAGTGTAATGTAGCCAATTAAGAGAGAATGTGAAGTTGCAGGGAGCATTGTTTGCCAGGTTTATATCTCCCGAACTGTGAATTTTGGTTTTACAGAAATGTATTATAAAATACTTTGTAACTGTACCATCTAAATACTTTGCAAATGTATTCTTGATGTTTACTGTGAAAGTTGTTACAAAAGAAAAGGTTTAGGTTTTAAAATTTAGAGCAACATTCTCATTATTAAGGCATTAATAAACTGCAATTATTAAGGGCAAATACATTTGTAGGTCATATTCAAAAAAGTTGATCTAAATGTATTTTATAAGTTCCATTGACGTTATTAAAAACAATTTCTTTGAACTGTAAAATGTGCATAGTTGATGATAAGCACCTGCTTTTGAATCAAGTGGGCCTTGGGATATATTGTCTATGATGTTAATATGGGTTTCATTATACTGTATAATGGGATATTGCAGTATTGTGGACTGATTTACCAGAACGTTTGGCAAGGTTGATGTTAACATTGAAAGTGATACAAAGCATACAGTAATTACAGAAAAAAATGTAATGGAAATACTGCAGAATCTATGGACATTATGAAAGACAGGAAGGCATATATTTAGAAGATGTTCATCCTTTTGTAGAAGACAAATGCAGGTGTGAAAAAATTGAGAATTCTTCATTTTTTTAAGGGTTTTATTCATTGAATTGAGTTAATATTGTATACTTTCAAGTATTTTAGTTATTACTGTGAGGTGTGTTGTAATTTAGAGTGATTGGGGCATTATTTAGTGTTGTTTAAGAGGGAGCTGGATAACTTATAATAGTTGATAGAGCATATAATGCTTCTTTTCAAATTATTTTCAAGGTGGCAGAATGATTTCTAGAGACAGTTTTTTTTTTATTTTTGTGCTTGTAAGAATTACTTATGAAGGCTTTGAAATAACTTCAGATTTTGTGTCCGGTGCCCTTTACTCAACGGTATGAGAAAACCCCCAATGTGATATACTATTCAACTCATCTTTATGTCTAGTTTGTAAGATGTCAAGCTTTTTGGGCTCTCCCTAATTTTTTGGCCTTCTATATCAAAAAAGCCTTCATTTTTAGTCTCATTTTAGACCACATTTTGTGCTGGAAATTACACCACGTCAAACACATCAGCTTGGGGTGTGTCAGTAGTGGTTTGGGACATCTTAGGTTACGGGGAAGAATTTGGATCTAAGACTGTCAATTATCCAAGTTTCCTCTTGACCTAGAATGAAGGAGCACAATATGGAGGAACCAAAGGAACCATTCTGGTAACATTTCAAGAATGTTGTTTTCTTATGCCTGCTGCCAGAAATCTTCTTCTGTTTGTCTTGTCTCCTTTTGCAACCATTATGATAAAGTATAAACCAATAGGTGTCTTTTTTTATCAAAAATGATCAGAAGGACTTGAAATTGTACACGCCATATCAACAAACTCATGGGGTCAATGTTATTCCTTTTCACAAAACAGAAAAAATGGGGATTGCAAATATAGGCATGCAGAGTGTCATTTTACACTACTTTGAGGTAGCTTATCTAGAACATGATATTATTGATATTTCTTTACCAGTGGTTCTTGCCCCCTAGGAGCCACTCCCATAAGGTAACAAGTGACAAATTTCAAACATAAGAATGTGGGGTTTCATTACTGACTATTTCAGGGGAGGTAATGAGACGCCCGTGGTTGCTCCCCAGGAACATTTGTAGAAGGGGCGTCCCGCCCGCCACAACATACAGAAAAAGGTGTGGAATCTTTAGTACAAACTTTTTTATATAGTAATTGTCAGTAGTGATTCATGTTTGTGACTCAATACAGTATTTGATTTTTCATTGGAAGAAAAATGAGTTTTCCAGCTCCTTAGTACAACTCTTTTCAAAAAGTGAAGACAACATCAATTCACCTGAAATTCTTGCTTAATCCAATTTTGGCTGTGCCATAGAGAAGTGGAGCCAAATAGGGCAGTTTTGGGTGTGAGGCAGAAACTAACTCTGGGCATGGTACCAATCTATCATTGCCGGGGTAATTTAGAGTTACCGTTCATTCTAAAAGATGAATCATTGTGGTGTGAGGGGGAAACTGGATTATGCAGGATAAAAAGCATACTCTGAGATGTTAAGGATATGATAACTCCACACAGTGATGGATCAGAACCTGAACCCAGTTTACTAGGCAATATTACACTATACTAACTGACTACGGTAAAATGACATTACGATGACATGAAAATCAGAGATATGCTATACCAATCAGGTGAATTATTAACCAATTTCAAAAACGTAAAATCCGTATAAAATGATTAAAACATTGTAGAGGTGGGAATATTCTTAGAATAAAAAATATGATATATGGAAAATCATAAATAGAGAACATCCTTCGTAGTGATACAAGTATAAAGTTAAACCACTGTATTCGCGCTTCTTCTCAGGGTGAAAAGGGGGAGTTTTAATTGGCAATTCATAGAAACACAAAAACGTAACGGATAAATACTTCTAGACAATCTTTGGTTTACCGATTTTCAGATCTATCCACTGGCAGCCCAGGAAAGACGCAGGAGGGCGTTGTGACCTGCTTATGTAATCGCGCGTGCGCCCACCCGCGGGAGCTGGCGCACACGCCCCCTTTACTCTCCCTATCGTAGTGTCTCTTTTTCCCTTCTTTCATTCTATCCTGTCCTTCTTCAATTCTGCTGCTTGCAGGAGGAGGCGGGTCTGGCATGGTCGTGTGCTACGTGAGCAGCTGAAACTGAAAACAAATACACTACAGCACGAGTTCTTACAGGCACTACCCGATTCTCCAGAAGTACCGGGAAGCGGAGTCGCTTAACGGATACACGGCTGCCGCTTCTCCATCAGCTCAAGTATATTTGTAGTGTGGAGTTTGCTGTTACTGTCTGCTGGGGAGAAGGCGGACTCAACTCACAGGAGATCCAGTCAGACAAGCTGCATCTAAGGAACCGTTTATTTTTGGATACTTATTGACCTCGTTTGGCTCACGTACAGACACTGTGGATATACCAAAAAGGAGACGCGGTGGTCGCGTTTCAGTTTGGTGAGTTGTATTTCTAAGTGGAGCTGCTTTTAAGCCGACGTGCACTCCGCATGCTGTGCCGAAGAAACGCTTGCTGTTTAGACATTGGCGGGCAAACCACTTGAATGGTGGCAACGCTTCTCCTTCTAGCACCCACTATATTCATTTTCACTTTGTTGCATACCCGCAGTGCCCTTTATATGGGCCAATCTCGACCATACACGTTAGCTCGCTGCGCTCATTAGCTCATACTTAGGAGTCATTTTGGTTTGTGTCCGCCAGATGCCGACTGTAGGCGAGCCCGAGCAAGCAGCACACCAAGTCCCAGAAACAAAAGCATGGCTTTACACGTGGATTCGCCCGAACACGAGAAGCAGCGTAGGAAACCCCCTACATGGATTATTTATTTATTTTTTGACTAAGAGATACAGGGCAGTAGGAAATTTAAATAAATACTTAAGCTACACCCTTTCGATTCGTGTTGAAAGTCAGTGGAAGGAAATGGGTGTGTAATTGAGAGAATGTTCCAGATTTTAAAAATGTGTGCAACCCGATGACTTGTCTCGGAGGGCGTCCAATCAGACACCGAGTTTGCGATCCAGGTGTTTTGTTAATTATGAAGTAGTGCTATTAGTTTGGAGCACTGACGGACGAGCGACACGTAGTTTCCCAGTGTAATTATAAGAGACTATGCCGCTGCGTAATGCCGCATCCTCCGAACTGGAGGCCATTCCTTTAAATGGGAACTACCCGGGATTGGAGGTCCACTGTTTACACGAGTCACGTGGTCGCACTGGAATGAACGTTTGAGTGAAGTTGCAGAATCTCAATTGAATAAGGTGTGTGATACGCTCTCTTTAATGCTTGCTGTAGTGTATAACACAGTTTGATATTATACGAATAATGTACTCAACGTGATGAAATGAATGCGGATTAACACAACATTAAAACGAACGCGTTTTTTTCTCGAATGGTGTATTAAAGTAACTGATAAGAACCACAAGCTGCCTTGACTTTTAACCACCTCAGATGATGATGATGATGAAAATAAACACTTTTTGCTGTTTCATATTTCTTCCTCTGAAGTGTAATCGGAGCTGAAACGATTCATTCTTTTAAGACGATCAGAAAACACCCTAGTAGGTTAGTGTAACGCAGGGGTCCATATGTTCATTCCTGTGATGTCGCAGTTCCCAAAGGTTTCATGTCCAAAGCAGTTTTTTTTTTTTTTTAAATAAAAAGCCATATTTTACTAAAGCAACAAGACTGTCCACTCCTAATTACTTCTTTTTTTGCCTTAATCAGCCACGAGTTAATAATTAGGTTAAAATGTAAAAAGAAAGCAGCAGCTAAATATATCTCAGTCCTCTTTACACTTGGGTGTTTCCATCAGGAAATATCTGTTTAGATAAAATGTTTGGAAAGAAATGGAAGGCAAAAAAGAACTGATGATTGCTTAGCTGCTCAGGTCCACACAAAGTTTGGATGATATTCCTAGGAATAAAAATATACAATAAAGTATAACCTGTATTGGCAGAGTGAAAGCTGGACAATGAAATAACACATTTTGTTATTGGCAAGGAATGGCACCTAATGAAGCAATTTAATTTAAAAAAACTGCAACCACAATGGCCTAACAAGACTCTCAGCTTGAGGACCACATGGTTGGGTGTGCAGCCAGTCCTGATATACTATGATACAAGACAGAAACCAGAGTTGAACGGGAGACCAGTACATCATAAACCATGCTCGCACATTTACATTTTTTTTTTCCCCAGATCAGTTTATAGTGGCTAATTAATGCCAGCAGTTATACCACCTGAGCTTTAGAATAAGTAATTCGCTTAAGCCTAAACATGTTTTCCCAATAGCCAAGAACAACAACCAGGAAAACTTGGGTTGCTGCTGGAAGACATGTTGATAAGGCTAGAAGGGTTTATTTACCTTGGGGTCTCGTGTAGAGCCCAGTGCAGTGATGGGGACACTGTTTGTAAAAATGATGCTGCCCTTTGAAATGAGATGTAAAACCAAGGTCCAAACTCTCTTTGGCCATAAAGGATCCATGGGCATCCTTTAAAGGAGTAGGGTGTTCCCTGAAGTCCTGGCTAAATTGCAAATCACAGTCCTGTTCATTCTGGCCCCGTAATCATCCCCCGTCTCTGATCATCCATTCACCACCTAATAACTAATGTGTGGTGAGCTTGCAGGAGCAAAAATCATTGCCATTCGCATTATCCAGGTGGATGCTCCACAGTGGTGGTGTTTGAAGTGGCTTCCCATTGTCTAAGTAATTTGATTTGAGTAGTTAGAAAGTGCTGTATAAGTGCAATTTACTATTGTTATAATCATCATGCACTAAAGCCTAGTTTAATTTAATTAGAGCAGAATTAATCCCACGGTGGTATGAATTTGGAATAATGATAAATGTACAAAACGTTAAGGCTAGCTGTATCCTAATCCTTAAACCCCTTGACTTGTGCATCCTGTAACTGATGTTCACTGTTCAAAGGGTACTTATTAATGCTTTAAACATGACAGTAAGGTAGTCACCTTTGTGGAATTATACTTGGGCAATGTACATACAGAAATGGTTAGACGTTAAATCAGTCTTTGCCCATTATTAATCATAAACCTTTGCACCATTGGTAAGTTTTGTAAAAAAACACATATGGCTTTTGCTAATAAACATCTATATACTGATAAACCTTGAAAGTTACAATGCAGTTTAGTATAACTATCTTTAAATGATAGGTAATTGTTTAGGCATATATGCTCATTGTATATGTAAGCAATGATTTATTCATTTAATATCCACCAGTTCAAAATATAGTGCATTGTCTTACTTTTTTAATTTTGCCTGTTATCTGTTAGCAACTAGACTATGTTTTGTTCTTATTTAGTTTGTTATGTTTCTCCGGTGGTCTGTAAAATGTCTCAGTTTAGGTGGTTTGTTTGCTTTGTGCTGAGTCTATGCAAACCTATTAGAACCTCAGGAAGGTTGTGGATGCATGGCAGTCACTTAGTGGTCACCGGATGTGTAATCATGAATATGACAAGCCTGTTCTGTAATTTTTATTTCTCTGTATGCCCTTTGAAACGCTGGCATTAATTGTTTGGCTTTGTTTTTTTTCCTTCCTTACTGTTTATGTAAAACTGAGTACATTTTTTTGAAAATAAAATCCTTCACAGCAATGTGATTCATTCATGTACAAAGTGAGCTGGTCATCCTTTACTCTGTCATTAATCTGTATAAGAAACAAACAGAAAATTGCTCCAGGTTGCTCAACCAGGTTAAACACAGTCATTAATTTCTCATTTTATTAATTGAAATACTGTAAGCCCTAGTTTATAAATGAAGCAAATTTCAATGTAAAATGTTGCACTGTAACAGCCTTTATGTATTTTCTTCTCATTGATATTTATTTGACATATTATTTGCAGAGCAAATTAAGAAAAAATGTGTAAAATGAGTTTGACTGTTTATCAGGAAACTAGCAAGTTAATAATATAGAACAAACTTTTTAAGCAAACCACACCAAATGTTGGTTCTAGTTAGTTTCGTGGGTAGATTTTGGATGGGTATTGGGGAAATGGTGGTGGAATGCAGCTGGTGGACAATAGTGTCCCGAGACGTACTTCAACACTTGATGCCTGTTGAATGCAGTCAAGGAATGATATACAGGACTAAACCTGCTTTGTCTTTTTTTCTCTTTACAGTTCAACAATGCAGTACAGGTGACCTGAATATATGCATTATTTTTGTTATATCTCATTATTTTAGACAATGTTTGTTAAGCAACTGACTAAGACACAGCCCATGTGTAAAACTGAAGATTGGTTGAAGTAACTTAAATGAGCATTACCAACATTAAAAAAGGCTCTTTAAAAAGTGTTCTATTATGACAACAAGAGGGAAATCCCACCAATGCGGTTGTCTTCCTTTTTCAGTAAAGAGAATGGAATATATCTATTGCATATTATAGATGCTTAAAAGTGCTAGCATATAACAGCAATTAGTTGAGGATCTCGGGTGCAAGAGGGATGATGCCTTAAATTGCATAAAAGTAAGGAATTTCTACAACTGTAGATCCAAGAGAAGAACAGAGCATGGAGGTAGGAAATTCTGTCCCAAAATGGGACACATTTAAGGAGCTAAATGCTGTTTGTTTTACTACTAAAAATTCATACATGCAAGTACTGTAGGTTGATCCTGAAAGGGATGTACTAAAATTGCAAAATGCTTCAATAGCATGTCTAGAGAAAACCAATGTTGAAATTTAGTATGAGAAAAACACTGTTTTTTACATTAGAGTGTCATTTTTTGGCATTGAAGTAAGTAAATATTTGTAATACATTCTAATTATATAAGTAGTGTCATTCGATCTGACTCTCTTAATGTATGTTTTTTAAGACATGTGAAGAAAACCCATACAGATATGGAGACAACATGTTAATCCAGAAGTTGTGGTTTTAAACATCAAATACTAGAAAGACAGCTCAAAAAGAATAAATAAAGTTTCCTTGCACGGCTGTCAGGACAGCAGTAACCAGATACCTGATGTACAGTGGGTCACAATGTTAAAGAAGGTAAATTGCTGTATATTCCTAGGAGCATAAAAACGTCCCTGTCAAACATTTCAAACTATTTGTATTAGAACAATAAGCACAATGAGGAAGTAGAGTTCTGAAGTCTTAAACATTATAAGCATCACGATGTCAACTGGCCTCGGATAACTTCTATTGAAGTAAGTGGCAGTTTGAGCACTAACTTATCAAGCATATCCATGTGAAAGCATCTTTAGCTGAATGTAATTATTAGTGATTAGCTGTAGTTAGGATAATGGATGGGGTTGGATAATGGATGGATGGATAGCTGTTCATTTGGTACAGTATGAATGTGTAGTATAAAAGCATAACAAAAGTATGGCTGGGGAGAAGGAACAGAGCACTGTGGTTGCAAAGTCTGCCAAGAGCTGCTGAATCATTTAGCTAGCCTTTAAACAGCTATTTGAAAACAGTAAACACTGCCGCTTGATCTTATTTATTTTCTACATAAAAGCCAAATATTTAGCCGTGAAAATTTTCAGGTATAACATTAGTTACCTTGTGTTACCATACAATGAAAGCGAAAAGAGGGTACATTTCCTTAATTTTTCTTCTGGGCCTAAAAGCACATTGAAAATACTTTGAAAAACATCTGGCCTCAAGGAAGGAGGTCATAGCCAATGTTTTCTATTATTTGTTCTGTTTGGAAGCCACAGACCAGTTCAGTTCTTTGGAAAGTGTTATTTTAGCTTTTTCATGTTATTAGCCATTTTCTCATATACTAGTTGGTCAATTGGTTATTATGAGTAACGTTTATGTTAAACATGGAGATTATGCATGTCAGACTCTTGTAGTCAGGTAATGCAGTCTTATGTAATTTTTACAATTAACAGCCTTTCATTTGATTACCACATTTAAATATACCATATTTTACTGTTATCATGCATAATATGGATTGTTATAGTGCTTCTTATACCAGATTGGTTCAGTTCCTAAAATTACAAAAATATTAAAGAAAAACTCTCCATCATTCAGTGAATGCAAGGATGCAGCAACCATTATTAGTATGTACTACAATTAAACATCTTTTAATGTTTCAGCTGCAGACAAACCAAACATTATTTTTAGCACCTTTCTGTGCTTATAACCAATCCAAAGTGTTTTACAAGTGCACTGCTCTTTTAAGAATATTGACACTTGCAAAAACAAATATTCAGGTAATTTAGTTTATTTTTACAATTGGAGCAATTGCATGTTAAATGAATGGCATAGAGTTACACAAGGAGACAATGCACAAGCCGTTTGCTTTGTGACAGCTGCACTTTGACCTTGGAAACAGTAAATGGAGGGTCACAAATCAAGTTGAATTTTGGTCAGAATCACATAGTGTCTTAATCTTGATGGTTTTTCTTGTTATGTGGATGTATTGCAACATTTTCAGTTTGTTGTCCAATTATACAATTATGATAATAATTAATTTCTAGTGGGTCATATGCAATGAACATAACTACATTTCATCTGGTTATTTCTGAATTTTAGGGAGCTAATTATGGTTTTGCACATCTTGTTTCAATGTCTGAATTATTATTATTTTTTTAACCAACTCTATACCAGTGTTCCGAAAATATTGGAGTACTAGCTTTTTATAATATTAGTAGTAGTTATAAAATGAGTATCATACTCCTGCATGATTGTGTGACTGCATGTAGATGTGTTACTTTGGACAGCACAATAATGCTTGAGAAAATGAGTAAAACTCCATATGACAATTGCCTTGTGATAATACAGTGGCCGATGGAAGTTATATTTTCCACTTTGACATTTGCTAAAGCCTGCCAATAAACGAAGAGGGTGGGGTTAACTACCTTTGTTTGCTGATTCAGTTGTCATTTCATTTTTCAAGATTTTAGAACATTGAAGCTTTGTTTCATCAGTTGATGATTGAAAATTTACAATTAAGAACAGCATTTACCTTGTACTTTTTATGAATATTAATATGTGAAATTCATGAAATTGTCTTGTTGAATCAAGTTTGCTTCTGCTTTGGCTTGACAGTCCTTTTTATATTAAAGTTTATAAGGCACCCAGTGTAACACATTAGTTAAGTTTTTGGACTTCAAACCCATAGGTTGTGGGTTCAGTTCCTGCTACTGACACTGTGTGACCCTCAGCAAGTCACTTAACATGCATGTGCTCCAGTTGGGGAAAAAAACAAAGGAAAAGTAACCACTTATATCTCAAATGCTATCAGATACCTTGGTAAAGGTGTCAGTCAAATAATAAGTAGTAATAATAATAAGGCATATTGCTATTTATTTTTCCAAACAAGTTTTTAAAAGCTCCTGACCTGAAAACCTGATTTGCTAGGTAGATTTTTATTATGTTGGCATTACTAATATATCAAATAAATAAATGACAAACATATGAATAGGACGATGCATAGCATGTTTTAACAGTGCGTTTCTTTAGCAGTTGTGAATATTATAAAGATACAAATGACACGACTGATCACTGTAATTTTTTAAGTTTCAATAAAGCACATTAAAGCTGTTTAACATTTGACATAGTGGATGTGATTTTATTCTGACGTGTGCCGCTTTATTTGGAGATGAAAAATAATTTGGGTTAATATTTTGCCCAAATCCTATCTAGTGATACATTTAAACCCTTTTTTACAGAGATACTTTTTTGTGGTGTTTTAATTTCTAAGAAAGTTAATTTCCCCTTTTTAAATGTTCTAAGCTATGAAGAAATTAAATCATTTTTATTTTTTGTGTATGTAGCCTGATATTACATAACTATACAACATGTAAAAAAACTAGTTAGAAGTCAAATAAATGTGATTTTGTATGCATAGCTTTCCTTGTATTGTCACAAGTTGGTCTCCTGTGTTCCTTATTGGCAGTCACTGAAAAACAGCAGAAGAGAGACCAAGAGGTTAACAAACTATTAATGTGACACTTCAGGTTGCACAGTGCAATTTTATAAGCTACAGCTGTGTATGGTATTCAGTTATCTGCCACTGGTGGTTATTTATGCCTTGTAGTGTTACTTATTTAAACTGATACAGTGTATGTGTGCAGTTTGTGGAGAGTAGCCAAGGCAAATTTAAAAAGAGTTTTGATCACTGCCAAAATGCATACTTGTCCTCCTAATCTAAGTTTACAAATTGCTTCATTGGTTTTCTTAACTAATTTGTGATGTAGAAACTTCTGGCTCTAGAACAAAATAATGAAAAACTTGGTGTTATGAAATTTAATGCATGCATGCACAAGCACATGGTGCATTTAACGCACCAGCTAAAGTATGAGTAAGTGTATTGGTAAACAGTTGTTCCTTGCAATTATGTCTGCTCCTTGGAAAAGTATTTTAGTAAACTTGTTCATGCTGACAAGCATTCAGATGAATTGAAAGAGACTTGTGCCACTGTAGAGCTGTCCAGAGTCCATTAGCTTATTTAAAGCTAAACTGTTGTACTTTACTGCTTTAATGTGGAAGGGAATCGCAAAGTGTAGTATTATAATATAGAGAGTTTATTAGCACTTTGTCACCCAGACAGCACTTTTGAGAGCATCCTTCACTGTTAGTGATTTTTTTTTCTATCTAAAATCTGTAATGTACAGAAAAGTGTTTATTCCAGAGAATTGTTCAAGTTATCTAGAAATATGGTGATACAACACAAAATGTGCTGTGTGTATGAACTTTTATCTTCTTTCATTTACCTACTCAAGTCCTAGCGTAAACAAAATAAATGCACATGTGTAGAGTTGTTCTCATTTCTTGATCTTGAGTTGATCAAATGGTTATTGATTGGGGCAGTGAGTGAAGTGAAGAGCTAAACAGAGTTCATGTTCAGAGTTTATTTTTTGCACAGGCCATAGTTTTATCTGACAATTCAAAGACACTTTATCTGGATTGTTTAGCACATGTGTGTAAGTAGATTTGTGCCATGCATAAACTGCAATTCTTCTCCCTTTATCTTGCAATGTTGATATGAGAAAAGAAAATAACTTGAAGGCCTCAATAAATTGACAGTTGTCACTTAAAAATAATTTTAAATGCTATTGATTGAGGCCACCAAGGGCAAAAACATTAATTGGTGCTTATAGGGACACACAATCATTGAAAAATACATTTACTTCTTACCCATTTGCTACCTCGTAAATGTACACACATAAACATACACTTCAAAATGTGTTGTGAAGGACAAAACACTTGGAATATTAGATTGGAGTAAAATAGCTCTTACCTCGACTTTTAATGGTGGTTATCTTTGCATATGCAAGTATCTGTAGAAAAAAAATGTTTTAATCTGGCAATCTCTAGCTTCAAATGGCAATGTAGGTTAATTCTGTTACTTGATTGGTTGCTCTTCATATGTTTCTAGGAGGATTGTTTTGGAGGGAAGGCATTTTAAAGGCTGTGTTGTATTTCTGAATTTCTATCCCAGCGTTAAAACATACAGGTAGGAAAATTGCTAGCAGCAGGATATATGGGCTGCCATTTAACATTATGTAATAACCTAAAATAATTATATTGTTTGAGTACTTCTGGCACAAGCTAAAATATCTTGATATATTTATATGAATCCCTGCTAAATCTAATAACTATAACAAAAAAATGTGCACTTCCTAGTTGCGGTGTAAATTACAGTGACTTTAAATTACTGATTATAATGTCTTTTAGATTCTGCTCCTTCCTTGGCATTTTATCCATGTACAAGCAAAACTGCCCTTGCAAGTGTCAAGGGGCCTAATGCATAACACTGTGCATAGAATTCACACTAAAACATGGCATACGGACAAAAGTGAAAATTTGTGTATACACAAAAAAATTCAGATGCACAAAACCATGCGTAAACCAACTTCCGCTACTTAAATCCCAGTTAGTGTGAAAAGTAACACTCTTGCACACGCCTGCTGCCCTTCCCTGACTCCTCCCAGAGTTTTGCATATTTTGATATGCAAATCAATATAAATAGCCCTTTACATTCAGTGTTTGGTCACAAGACAATGGAAAAAGCATGTGAAAAAAAGAATGGCAGTGAATGCGAAGTTCAGGGGAGGAAAGACGTACTATTTGTTGGCTTAAGCAGTTGTATAAACAACAAAAGGAAGTTGATCAAGTGATACAGAATGCGGAGAAACTCGTAAGTTCAAGTTCAGAAAGTCGCACATTGCCAGAAATAAAAAAGTGATTAGATATATTGCCCACCATCTGAGTGTCATACGGAAGTGTATTAGGGTAGAGAAAAAAAAAAAAATAGGGACACAGTGGGGGAAAAAAAAAAGTCAATGTACACTTAAATCTTGTAGTTTATTTTGTCATTAAAGTAGAATGTCGTAAACTTAATCTTAAAATCAGTGTTTAATTTACTAGTTTCTTAGATCCCATCGTAGCTAAAGTAGCACATTAAATGCTTCATATTGTATGAGTTCTTCTATATTCTCTATGTGTGTGAATCCGTATGTACTTCTTAAACAGGCTTTCTCTTGTGCTGGCAGGACACAGAATACGTTACATTCAGATATTACAGCTCTCTAAACAATTCAAATACTAAGATGTATAATGATATCATGTTCATGGGAAATGATTAAAGGATTATTTAACAAGGTGGCATGGTGGCACAATGGTAGCGATGAGTTGGAGATTGTTCCTGGCTCTCAAGATGCTTCCTGGGATGTGCGTGACCCATGATGTAATAATTTATTGCAGCAATACTGTCTCTGTCCATCCAGGGTCGCGCCATTTCCAGCAAGCATAAAGCGCGAGGCAGGAACGATCCCTGAATAGTAACTCATTGCTACTACAGCACCACTGTGCCCACACGTTTAATTACTAACAGTGTACATTATGTAAATTAAGTTAAACTTTTATCTGTATAATATACATACTTTAATACATTAAATCTTAAAAATGATATAAAGAGCTTCAAGAAGATGGCTTTTAGAAATCTAAGGCGACTTAGAAGCCAGTCGTCGTCGTCATCTGTAAATACAAGCTCTCTTCTATTGAATTGAATTCCTTTATTGTTATTGTATGGTACAATGAGATTCAGCATACAAATCCTCCATAAGCTTGTTTTCATTTAAAATGGTACAATAACAATAATAATAATAATGCGGTAAAAAGCAATGAAAAATATATAATATGAAAGCATAGGTGGTTCAGGTTGTGCAATATTACAACTGTAATGTAAGTTTACAGTGAGGTAATTGTACTTATAAGTACCAACAGTTCTACCGGGAGCACTTGATGGACTGATTGAGTACATTTTTATTTCTTTGGATGAAACTGTTTCTGAACCGTGAGATCCCAACAGGAAAGGCTCTGAAGCTTTTCCTGAATAGGAGAAGTTCAAATAGACTGTGACTATGGCTGAGGCAGCGTGTGCTAGAAATTGCATCCTGATAATTCTCTTCGCTCTTGACACAATCTGCCTTTGAGCTTTCCGATCAGCTGCTATACAGCTGGGATTCCACCCTTGGATACAGTGGGTTAAATTACTCTTAGTGGTAAACTGAGGGTAACAACACTAAAGCAGCTATTGTGTTTGGAATAGTTTAGCCATTCCATGGACCATTATATTGTTACAGGTTGATTACAATCGGATGCCTTAAACTAATTAACGATATGCAGTTAATTTCAGTGTATTTGATAAAGCCGTGTCAGGGATACGAATCTAAAAAATAAAGGGAAACCACACAGAAACAGTAGCACTGCTTTGGTGCTGCCAGTTTGTAAAACCGACCCAAAAACTTAAGTACGCAATGGTTTGAGCTGGCGTGAGAATGTGTGTGGCTTTACGGCAAGTTTAGTTTTTATACATCGCAATGTGAGAGTAAAAACAGGCGTACACAACTTTTTTGTGTGTACGCATCATTTATATGTGAGGACCAAGGAATGTGGCAGTATCCTGTAAGAACAATTAAATAGAAGCAGTCTGGGATCAGTGTGTAACATTTGTGTGCTTACACTGTTTTCTTGTAAATTGCTTCCAATAAGTGGGACTAAACAACTTTGTAATCATTTAAAACCATAGAAAACAGGAGTCTCATAAGTTTGAACTACTTCTTCTGTTTACATTTTGTATACAAATGAGTGTAACTGATGTACAGTATATTTGTTTTAGATGTTGGTGTCATTTAAGTATGACACTTGTTCCAGGAATGATTTGCAGAGTTCCTCTAGTAGAGTTCTTCAGTTAAGTAAATAAACATTAGTAAGAATGAAATAACCCTTAGGAGGAAGTCCTCCTTTTCTCACTAATAGAGAATTAGCATGAGTTTGTGTACTATATAGATAGACATCTATGTAGCTATCAATATCATAACTGTATTATCTGTATCTAATTCAGATTCATATGTGTGTGTGTGTGATAGATATGAGTCAAGTAAAATTTTCTCCCTGTGGTCTGACTAAAGAGATTTCATACAGTTTTTAAGATTTTAAAGTTCAATGCTGATGTTTTGTGAATCTGTTCTACAAATTACACTGGTTAGAATGGGGCACAATGCATATTAAGTTTAGGTGCAATTTTCATGATGTGAGTATAACATGAGCTACAGAAAAAAACATTTCTGTTTTGTGAGCCCAGGTCTGTATGGGGAAAAAAGAAAAGTTACTATACAGCATACATTTACAAAGGCACAACTGCAAAGAAAATTTAATGTCTTAAACACTTTTTAGCTTGGCTTGTAACAAAAATGACTGTACAAACTGGAAACATTTAATAGTGAAATTAACTCTAGTGATTTCAAATGGTTAAACCTAGAAAAACTGAAATTGTCAGTTTTAGGCAGAATCTGTCAGTCTTCTTTGTTTTAGTATCAGAAAGCAACACAACATAGAACACCAGGACAGAGAGACACATACTCTTTCAGAAAAATTGGTTTCAAGTACAGAAAATTTTCAAAAAATTTTGTTTGTCACAATATTCGTTCTTATAGCTGGTTCATATTGTTGTTGGATATTTATAAGTTGTATATGGTTTGACTTCTGTCCATTGCAAAAGTGGAGATCTTTCCTTTTCAAGTGCACATTGCCTGGGTGAGCCCCAATATACAGTTACTTTTTTTTTGGGTTTTGACTTGGATTTATAAACCTCAGAGTCAATGAAAGGTGGCTCATGAAGGATGAATCTGACTTCAAGTAGAAGTTAATTTTGGATTCCTTCTGCTTACAAACAGACAATATCTAAAAGAAACTATAGAAACCCTGTTCCTAAATGTCACACAGTGTGCGACTGTAGGAATTTTGTACAGAAATGTATTGAAATTGTTTATAAAATGTTACTAGGGCTGTGTGATAAAATTATAAAGATAATTAGCATGAAATGAACAGAAGACATGGTCAATACAATGTCAGTAGAAGTCATTCCATCCATGTTTTGACAAACAACACGAAAACCCAATTATAATCGGAATAGCATCATGCCAGACCAATCGTGTGGCTGGAATAAAGTTATAGCCATGTCGGGTTAGGTTGATGCACACACTACTGAGCGTAGGAGTAGCAGCTGGCAGCAGTACAATTGCAGTAATGAACAGCAATGTATCAGGAGTGGGACAGAGATAAAAGAGAAAATGATGATAGAAAATGTTAACGAAAACTTGGGGCAAAAAAAATCTGTGTTACCGAAGAATACATCCCAATGGACCCAGCCCAAAGCTGAAAAGATGGACATTGTTGAAAAGAAGGGGTCAAGGAATTCAGTAGTGTGGAGATATTTTGGCTATTTAAATTCCAAGAAGAAACAGAGTAGCGTAAACTGCAAAAATCGTCAAAAGCATGTTCTCATAAAGACAGGTAATACCACTAATGTTTTGTACAATCTGAATTAGTGGATTCCTTTAGAGGACGTACAATGCATGATTTTACAGTCCCAGACCCCAAGCAAGCGCTGGTGCTCACCGTAAACCAACAGACCATAGTGTCTACTTTTCTTAAGTGCTGTAAATTATGACCAAAAAAAAATGAAGAGACACAGTGATATAATAAATGCAATAGCTTACTTTATTGCAGAAGACATTATGCCAGTAAGCACAGTTGAAAATGTCAGATTTAAGTGGCTAATTAAAGTAATTAACCCTTATTACCAACTCCCTGGCTATAAACATTTCTCTCAGATGGCACTTCCCCAGCTATACAATAAATATAGAGAGAAAGTTGAAAAGGAACTGCAAAGTGTGCCATACTTCGTTACAACATCAGATTTGTGGTCAAATCACACATCTGAATCATATGTGAGCCTTCTTCCCACTTCATTGACCAAGATTGGGATTTGAAAAGCAAATGCCTCCAAAATGCCTACTTTCCTGAAGACTGCACAGGCAAAATCATTGTTTTAGGACTGACAGAAGCACGTTCATCCTGGGAACTGAGTGAAGACAAACAAGTCTGCATCACAACAGAAAATGGGATGAATATAGTGAAGGCCACATCACTAAACAACTGGACACAGCTGAAGTTCTTTGGGTATCTACTTCACTCAGCTATTGGTAAGTTGCTGAGCAGAATACAAATATAATTTTTTTCCTTGGAGCATAAGCTGACCACAATTGAGTGAATATGTCAATTTTTTAAGTTGTTCTTCGGGTACATTTGAAAGCTGCTTGAATCAGTACTGAGGATATATACATAATGTTTTTGTGTGTTTATTTGTGAGATTGTTTCCCAACAATTTAAAACAGTTTGAATCTACCGTATTTACTCGTGTAACGCACCCTTGTGTAAGCCATGCACCCTAATTTTTACAAAGAAAATCGCAAAATGTTTTTGCCGTGTACGACGCGTGTTGTGATTGTATAGGAAGCGTTGAGAGAGAGTGTGTGTGTGTGTGCGTGTGTGCGCGGAGAGAGAGTGCAAGTGCGTGAGCGACAGAGAGAGAGAAAGCGAGCATGACCGAGCCCAAGCAGAAGAAGTAAATATTACAGAATTACATTTCCTCGTTTATGATGCGCACCTGATTTTCTAATGCAAATTTTCGGGAAAAAATATGCGCGTGGTACACGCATAAATATGGTATATAAAGGAAAGGATACAATATAGAGGTAGGTTGTTTTTGAGATTTTATTTTGTATTATTTATTCATTTGGATCTACCCAAATAATTTACTTTGTAATCTCCTATAAAACTTGAAAGCTTTAAGATTTTAGGGTTGTACAATTAAAATTTTATTTTATTTTAAATTGACCAACAAATTTAGTGTGTTCTGTAAGACTTGAAAGCTTCTGACTGGTCAGAATTGAGACTTTATTTTGTTTTACCTATTTTATTTATTTGGAATTGACTGAAGAATTTAGTTGTGCATTTTATTTGTGTTGTCCTGTAACACTTGAAGCTTTTGACTGGTCAGAATAAAGAATTAAGATTTGATTTTATTATATATGCCAATTTTATTTTTTTAAATACAGTTGTGTAATGCTCTATAGTACATTTGTCATGTTCAACTTCTGACAGAAAATAAATAATATTTAAACCAAAATTAACTTTGATATCCTCACATTTCTCTTGGGAGTAAAAAGGGAACCTTTTAGCTTGTTATATATATATATATATATATATATATATCGACTGATATGAAAAAAATTATAGTGAGTATTTGTTTTCCATACCATCCAGCCCTACATTTTACACACTGCTTTGTGGTTTTTACTTTGCTCTGGGTGGTAATAGAGGCAGGCCAGTGCTAATCTGTCTTTTGTATAAATTAAATCGTCAACAACACCATGAATTTATTTTTTGTATAAAACAAAAAAAATCGCACCAGGCGTGCCGCAATGGGGTTTAACAAACCCTGTTTTTTTTTTTTGCCAGCCCCCCAGCCTCAACTCCCTAAGAAGACAAGAAAAAAAAACTCACCAAAAAAAAAAAAAACCCTTGTAGGGGAAAGAAAATGGAAGAAATCTTTGGAAAGGCTATTCATAGAGAGACATTTTCCAGGTAGGTTGGGCATGCAGTGGTTGTTTTTTTAAAAAAAATACTGAATACAATACATAAAACAGAACCCAAGTAATCCTTTTCACAGAACTAGATGGCCAATTCACCATTGCTGCCTCAGAAATACAATACATTAGTACAATAGTAATAGTACAAATTACGAAGCAAAGCAGTTTTGTAATGTGTGCTTTAAATGACATGCTAGTGTCAAAGATAACTGGTAGATTTTGGGCTGATTCAGTAAAACTAACAGTGATTCCAACTGAGTTAAACAGTGTCAAAATATTGTGATCAGCATCATTCCCTCCAATAATTAACATTTCTGTTTTGTCTGTGTTCAAAGAGAAGTAGTTCACACCAATCCACCCATTTCCTTAATTCACTAACACATCTAATTAAGGACAACATCTGAGAAAAGTTATTGGGCCTAAAAGAAAGGTATAACTGAATGTTATCCAATGTGCAAGTGAAAATTAACATTGTTTTCTAATGATAAATCTCAGTGGAAGCATGTAAAGTGAAAAAGTCAAGGTCCCATTACTAAGCCCTGTGGGACACCATGTCTCACTTCTTTGTATAATAATGGAGTACAGTCAACATATTTCTGTATGTACTAGAATTGATTTGATTAATAAAAACTAAACCAGGCAAGGTCATTGCCTGTGAGCACTATGTCATTTTCCAGCCTGTGTAGTAAAACAGAATAGTTGGTGGTGTTGAATGCAATGCTTAAGTCTAAGCACATAATTACAGTGAAGTTTCCTTTATAATTGGATTTCAGGATGGCATTTACAATATGCGTTAGGGCTGTTTCTGTACTGTGACTAGTGTTGAAGTTTAAGACTGTAATTTCTCAAAGTTGTGATGTGTAAGGTGTGACAGCAGCCATTTAGTGACTACTTTTTCAAGAGAGAAAGGGTAACAGTCACAAATGAAAGTTTACATATTTCATAAAGTGAATTATTCTATGTACTCAATGTCGTGTTCAAGTGATCCGGTATTTATTTAAGAAAGGTATTTATCGAAAGTAGTTTAGAAATTAAATGATATAAAAACAACTGAAAATACAGAAAAGTGGCAAAATTAAAAATGCTAGAGAACAAAAATGCAGAGTAAAACACAAGAAACGTAAGAGCACAGCTTTTCATAAGATTAGATGAAAAGTAGTATTCTAACACAATGTAAACTCTGTGACAGTTTTTTGTATCAGTGCAGCTATAATTTTAGGAGAATAGAGGATTAAAAGCCTGCACAGTCCCAGAATGATTTCTTTTAAGGAAGTGCTGATCTTGTTATGTTTTTCTGAGTGTTAGTATTTAAACTTATTTCAATTACAGGCCTAGGTGATTGCCTATTGATGTAACATGTCTGTGTTGATGGTAGTAAAATCTTTTAGGCTGGCAGTGTACCCATTGGTGAATGAATGGTTTGAAGAACATGACAATGGTAAAACCCATATAATGAAGCATGGTTTAAAAACAACAAAAAACAAACTGCAGAGCTGAAAAATGTACTGTATATAGTACTTGCATGTTAAAAATATTCATGTTATAGCATCATCAGATAAGGAATATTTTTACAGCTATTTAATGAAATAATGTTACTAATAAGTGTTGAAACAGAAGTGAAATAAAAATGTTCATGGCTGATGTCTTTATGCTCAATTAAAATAAACACTAATTTCAGGCTTCCACCAGCATAATTACTACCATCTACTCTCCCACAAATTACCCACTTTGAAAATGAATCACAGATTTCACACTGGTGCTGGTTGAGGATTTGTCCTATACCAGCGATAATTAATAAAGTTGAGAAATGAACAAATCGTAGAAAGTGTAATCTTCATTCATAAATGGGGCTACACACTACTTAAAACAAGGCAAAATGAGTAATAAAGTTCTGGAAATGTTTTGTTTATATTACGTGAATAAATAAGGCATAACTAAGTATATAAAAGTGATTTCAAATGGAAATTGCAGTTTGAAGTTAGACATAGCCTAAGGACACATTATGTTAGTAGTATAGAATTATCTGTAAAAATGCCAGTCCTCATGTAGTTCTTCCATGGAAACACAGAAACCGGCTGTTTTACCGATAGTAAAGTAAGAACCAGTCACCACTGTAAAATGGTGTGCCAGGGATATAAGGCAAGATCATGTGTGGTTTTTATTTTAATTCAGAATGTGAATCACGTTTATTTGCCAGTATTGAATTATTAATTATTATTATTACTTTAATGTACGGGAATTTGTCTTGGTTGATTTGGAGCTGCTTATAACAGAACATAAAGTTACATATAAATAACATAAGTTAAAAAGAAAAACTTCAAACAAAGTTGCAGAATAGTACAATTATAAGGAAATGTGAAAAGGTGATGTGAAAGTGTGAGTGTATGGTGTGTATTCACGTGCACACACATCCACGTACATACACCATAAACACACACCTTCATACAGTATTTGCAAAGTACATGAATATACAAAGAAAACAGGCTTAATTACTTGTTTGAGAGGGTTAAGGCTTTGGGGAAAGAAATTGTTGCGATATCGGTTAGTTTTAGTTTTAATTGGCCTGAAGCATTTACCAGAGAGGAGTTTTTGGAGTAAATGATGAGCTGTATGAGGTGAGTCTGTGGTGATTCGTTTGACATGGTTATTGTCATGAGATGTATACAGGTCTGCCACAGATGGAAGAGCACAGCCAATTATATTCTCAGCAAACTTCACAACATGCTGTACTTTAGGTTTGGAGTGTGCCATTGCTGAACCAAACCAGACTGCAATGGCAAAATTAATTACACTTTCAATTATGGCTTTGTAAAATTGAACTAGAATTGGTTGGGAAATATTTAATTTCTTTAGTTTACATAAGAAATACAATCGCTGCTGTGCCTTTGTAGTGATGTAAGTGGTGTTAATGTCCCAGCTGAGAGTGTTACATTTAAAGGATTCCACCATATTGACTACAGAATCATTTAATGTAACTGCTGTTTGTAAAAGTCAATGATTATTTCCACTGTTTTGGTATTGAGCATTAGATTGTTGGAATCACACCAAGACACGATATGAGACACCTCTACTTTATAAAGTGTTTTGTTGGCATTAGTAATTAGACCAATAAAGATAGTGTCATCAGCAAACCTCATGATTTTAACTAAAGGAACGGTGGACCTGCTGTCATTGGTGTACAAAAAATAAATGTATGGGAGAAAGTACACAGCCTTGAGGGGTACCTGTACTAGTACAGATACAGTCTGATTGGTGGGAGCCCACACAAAGTTATTGTTTCCAGTTTATCAGAAAACTCTAAATCCATTTACAAGTGGAAGGATTTGGATCAGTCTGTAGAAGTTTAGTTAAGAACAGCGCCTAGATAATGATGTTAAAAGCTGAACTGAAGTCAACAAACAGTATTCTGTATAAGTTCCTTTATACTAATATTTTAATTGTAGTATAATAGGAGTTACATTTTGCTAGAGTTCAGTTTATTACTAGTCCTTAGTATATGAATGTCTTTTCATGCAGTAAATCCCTCACCTTCCAGCACTTTTTTGCCATGGAATAGGGTGCTGATTGGTTATTTAAAGATTTAGCATATATAACCAGAAAGAGCCCAAGGAAATTCATCCTGTGAGAGTATTTATGGGCATAATCCTAACATGGATTTAGTTGTTTCAATAAAGAATGAATAAGAGTTTTCAAAATGTATTTTGTGATGACTGAAAGATTGGCAATACAGATGACTTATCTGCTCTTTATTAAAAAAAAAAAAAAAAGTTGAGGTTGGTCTTTTAAATATTTTCTGATTTTTACCGTCAAGTACAGAAAACAGCCTGAATGCAAGGCTACATATGTAGCCTTATGGTGGCTTCCCATCTGGTCAAAGCACCTTTAAACAATCCTCTGTCCACAACCTCCCTTTCATTGTTTAACTAGTTTTCAGGTTTGCTTCCCTTTTTCATTAAAGAACTTATTTTCAGGCAACCTCTAAGATCATCCTTCCTTATTTTTAATATTGTCTCTTTTTGACTTAGTTTGCTTTTGGTTAGAATGAAAAGCTTTAGCTTCTTTAATTATCCCTCTTAATGCATCCTTGATGTGTTGTGGAATTTGCCCTTTGTATTCCTAAAAAACTTCAGACGTCCTTTATATAACTAGACTTTATTCACTGTAGTGTGAATTACAATATTTGATGTAAAATAATATATTTAAAAAGAAAATAAATGCTGTAAATCTTTTTAGACATTTGGTAAGAGAACATACATGTTCAGGTAACTGGCTGTTGGTCATTTTTTTTTTCTTCCAAAAAAAAAAGTTAAAAAAATTAATAAAAGAAAAGCTTATTTTGGCTGCAGAGATTTGACGGCCGTCAAAATGTTGCTTATTGCTAATTGATTCTTTTCAAGTTACAATCCCATTTCACTTACAAGGGATCCCTAAAGCAGTAGCTAAATGAAATACTTTTTTTTTTTAGTTTATTTTTAAAAATTGTATTATTTCTATTCTATACAGTTACATCAGTTGAATGGAACAGTAGGCTCTGCAGTAAGTGTATATATATATTCACTTTTCATGCATGAACATAAACAAATTACATATTCAAACGTAACAGACTTAAATTTACACTGTGTCTTGCAAATTAGTACGGCCAAGTTGAATCCTGACTACAACAAAGTTGTGCAGTAATTTGGACAAATGCATACATCCCAGTAACAATTAATTAACAGTTTGAAAAGTTATTTAATAACATTTAGGTTAAGAAGCAACATGAGTATATGACATATTTAGTTTTATTAGCTATATTACATTTTATTTGTAATATGTTCAAAGTTATATAGTTACATAACTAACAAATGTATTTTTGTATGAAAATAACGTTAGAGTAAATTTAGATTTTATTTACTTCTTTCTTTGAATACCAAATGTACATAGTTATATGACTAATAAACGTATTTTTGTGTGAAAATATCATTTTCATGTGTCCATGTGGCCCTGGGGTGAAAAATACAATACAATACAATACAATACAATACAGTTTATTTTTGTATAGCCCAAAATCACACAGGAAGTGCCGCAATGGGCTTTAACAGGCTCTGCCTTTTGACAGCCCCCCAGCCTTGACTCTCTGAGAAGACAAGGAAAAACTCCCAATAAAAACCTTGTAGGAAAAAAAAAAAACTTGCCCACCTCTGGATTAAGGTTATATAGACATAACAATTTAGACCATTCTTTTTTTTTCTGTTCAGCATTTTAATATCCATTACATTGCTTTAGATCCATACCTCTTTACTAACTCCAGTAATTTACTTTGTCAAATATCTGAAATTTACAGATTTATATTTGCAGCTGTGCATTTAGGAAACAATAGCTGCTTAAAACAATTAGTGGAAAATGTAATATTTTATGAAAAAGGCTGTGTATACTTTAAACATCAGTTTTTATTGAATTATTTTTAAGGCATTTCACATAGGTACCTGTAACTAGGCATGTACTGATTAAGTGAAAATCTGCCTCAGCGAAAATTTGTCCTATATTGGGGCTAGCCTTAACTGAATTATGTCATCCATTAACATACCTGTAATTGCAGACTAAATCTCAATTGCTTCCATACTATTCAAATTTATGCTTTATATGTGTTACATGCTTTCATAAGGTTTTAGTTTTTGTACTGATGGATGCTCGATTGTCCTCAAAAACACTGTGCTTATTTTTTTGCAGTGGACATACAGACCTCTCTGTTTCTGCTGCCAATCAGTGCTTTCTTTATTCCCCATTATAAACGCATGTTGATCTTTGGTCACTCATCTGCACAGCTTACTTCCCATGGTCATAATAGAACTAACATTTTATCATCTTGTTTATGGGAGAGCTCGGCCCTACCCAACTTGTTGTGGATGTCATAGTGTAGTCCATCAGAGGTTAATCTTTGAAAACTGCAGTTTTTTGTTCACGTGTGACAGGATACTAGTTCACAGCAAGTGAGTTCCTGACATGCTTATCTGCTTTCAGATTATTTAAAAACAAGAAGCAAACAAGGATATTTACTACACAAGCATCACACTGTCAGGGTTTCTGTCACTTTTGGTGAATAAATAAAGCCATTATTATACACTTCCCCCAGTCTATTCAAACGTAAGAACAGTGAAAGGGAATTATCTGCCATCTCATGTCAGTTGTTAAATCAAAGTACTGATTGTGTGTGGTCTTTAATGGTGCCATGGCACTATTTGAAATAGTTAGAAATAGTCTAAACAAATTAATGCCTTCCTTCTAAATGATTTTTTGACTTCACTCGCTCAATGAATTGGGTGCCACTTTAATCCAAATTTGTAGTGCATCCTATAAAAGCAGTAAGTCCTATTGTCTTGATCTTACTAGCTTGAGCTTTGTATTCATATTTGTTACATCACTAGCATATAGTATATAGTGTATATAAGTACAAGAAATACAACGATCCCCGCGAGAGGTGCAATGGAGTGTGTACGTACGCCTGATGAGCCTAAATAAGTTTTTAATATTATTATTGTTGTTATATGTTTACAAGTTTCATTTGTTTATGACATTCCTTCAAAGATTACTTTTTTGTGTTTTTCATCAGTTTGTGTTACAGCTTCTTGTTTTTTCTGTGTGGACAATGCATGTTTTTTCTATAACATTATAGGTCTTTTAAAGTACCTAGGTTATCCTCCCTCATTTCAGTGACATATATCCTAGATTAATTGGTGGCAGCAGATAAGCCAGAAATGAGGCAATGTGGTTATCTGCATAAATATGCCCATGATAAACTGAAACTTTTCACAATTAACCAACCTTGAACAAAGCTGTTCATAAAACATATCTGAACAAAATATTGTACATTTGATGTTATCTTTGAACGTCAGATGAGTAATAAGAAAAATAATGTGATAAGGCTTTAGTCTTCAAATATTGCTCTTTTGTAGTCCAAAATGCAGGTAGTGCTCCTCAAATGCTAAAAATTTACAATTGGATGTAAAATTTACAACTAGATGTAGATATGGCATACATTTTAAAAATTGTTTTAAATTGATTTTCTTTAGCAGTTTCATTTACAAAGATAGCTGTTTAACTTGGACTGAAGAACATGGAGTACAGTTGATTTTGCTGTGGTACATTTTATATTCTTGTAGAAAAAAATACTTGTTCAGATTAATGTTTAGTGCTATCTCTAAATTTAAACAGGACTTTCTGATATTTAAGTTTGCATTGAGCGTACCCTTTCCCTTAAAAGGATTCAAAGTTAAGGCATTTTTGGGTTTCAAGTATTTATAAAGTTAAACTGTTCACAATGTTTAGAAGCAAATTTCTTCCCATAACAGTAACAGACCAGTATGTGTTTGGCAAAGTATAACATTTTTGTCATCTTTCTGTCTACAGGCCCTCTCCATGAGCACTGAGTTTCAACACTACAGTTTCAGGATGCCTAACATTGGGTTCCAGAATCTGCCACTTAATATCTACATTGTTGTTTTTGGGACAGCAATATTTGTCTTCATCCTCAGTTTACTTTTCTGCTGTTATCTCATTAGGTAATAAGAAAATGGATTTATGAGCTTGTTTGTGCTTGTATGTGTATGTTTGTATGTATTTAGATACATCCACTTTGCATACTGTATATATGTTCTGTTATGCAGTTTGTTATATCATAGTATCATAATGCTAAGGGAATTGTTTAATTCATGTTGTTCTTATTGAGTAGTAAAGATCTTCTTTGTTGGCCATGGCTGTTGAGCATGGTAGAGAAAGTAGCGTTCAATAAGAATGTGTTCAAATTTTTAGATAAGAACGCATCACTCAACCAAAACTAATTTGTTAATGTTCAGCTAATTTTCCTACAAAAATTGATGGGTACAATTTCAAGATTCCCAAGAATGCTGCTTTTTTATCTTTTGCATGTAATAAGAGACAAAGCAAAAGTGCTAATGATAAAAATGTGCAAAATAAGAGGATAACACATTGTTTTGCTTTTGTTGGTGTACTGTGCTCTATGATGTGCAATATCCTCTTAGGTTTATTCTCACATTGCTGCACTTAGCATATTAGGCATGCAATAACTATTCAGTGGTATTGATAATGAATAATGAAGATTATAGTTTCCAGTGAAATTTGTTATCAATTTGTTAGTTCATTGACCAAGAGTTAATCACATTTTCAGTTACAGTACAAATAGTGCAGGGACAAAAAACAAAAAAAACTCATGTATGGAGTCTTCACATCTGGCAAGATCCATAATAATGAACTTACGTCGTGCAGGAGCACAACCTTGATACTAAAGCACCTGAAAGTAAAACACTTCAGAGTAATGGTGATCTCTCCATCATGTGCACTTGAGATAATCCAGCAGCACTCTCGTTGAAATTTTCTTCTTTCTTCTGACTGTTCAAAATCCTCATCCATTAAATAGTCTCAAACTCATCAACAATAAGCAAAACTACTTTACAAACTAGTTATTTTGATGATAGAAATGACCAGTATTTGATATTTTACTATAAAAAGAATGAATGAATAAATAAATACAACATTCAGTTCAAATCTACAGGTAAACGTACCTTGCAATCGAGCCGACAAAATCAAACAGTTCACTCTAGGCAACTTTTGTCAATGCGTAACAATGGTTTTCAGGCGTCTACTTTTGTGACTTGAGCAACAGCCTTAATCTTAAAGATAGTAACAAGACTTTTCGCTCATAGATTGCTCTCTTGCTGTAAAAGTACTGAACAGACGTACCAAGGTTTTCCTTTGTGTCATTTGCAAATAGTGCTTTCCAGTTACCTTTTGGTATTCGCAATTTTTATTTTAACCATTAAGTTTCATGTTGCTTCTTATTTTGGATGTTACATTTTCCAACACTGTGTTAAGCATGCAATTAAAACAATGTTTTTTTTTTTCCACAGCAGTTACCACTTGTTGAATTATTTATGTTTTTCGTTATTTTCTCTGACAAAACACACAAAAATGATTTGAGATGAAAGCAAAAGTTTATTTCTGGTACTGAAAAAATCTGAAAATGCTGGAACTGTCCAATTTTAAAAAATTCTGTTTTTTTGGTACTGGTATACCACCCAGCCCTACTGGGAAGTAAAATTTCCTTAATTAAAATAGGAGTCCAATTAAAGGAAGAATTTGGATAGGATGAAAACCTAAAATGAACCCGAGAACCACTGTTTTAATGTACAAAACATGCGTTTAGGTGTGAGGAGTTTTCAAGTTTCCTGCATATTTGCATTGATTTTTGGCCTGATTTTTTTTTAATAGATGGAATGTATTTCATTAGTTAATTGATTTAGCTGAAAGTAGTTGCTAGTAAGATTAAAGCAAACGTAAGGCAGAAGTTTCCTTGAAATTAAGCTTGGAACATTCTGTAGGTTTCATCAGTGAGAAAGCAGTTAAAACCAAAGAAAAGGATGCTTTTTCTTAAAATTTTAACACATCTTGTCACTATAGAAGCTCTTGTTTCATTATTCTGCTATCGTTTTGGTTTGCCAGTAGAGTGTTTATTTTTTTCACCGTGTCTGCTGGGAGAAAAAGTACTGAAATATGAAAGAGGCTAATTGAATAAAATAAACTAAAAAAACAACATTCCACAATGCTCCCAATTCCTAAAGGTGTAAGCCACCAAGTGAAATAATAGTTGCCTTAGGATACACAAAGATGTCATTATTTTTCAGAAATATGTTGGTCACCTGTGTGCCAAATTGCCAGAGGTAATTGATTGTAAAAACCTGGTAGTTGATTAGGTGCCAAATTTCAATAAATAAAAGCCAACATAGAAAAACCAACAAAGTTCTAGTTCAAGTCGCAGATTCCATCATCTCAAGACCGTTTTGCACATAAGCCTCTTTGTGTGATCTTCTAGATGTACTATGACTGTGGTGAAGATTGTTGATTGCAGTGGAATAAGGTGAAGACCTGACATACAGTGGGATGCAAAAGTTTGGGCAACCTTGTTAATAGTCATTATTTTCCTGTATAAATCGTTGGTTGTTACGATAAAAAATGTCAGTTAAATATATCATATAGGAGACACACACAGTGATATATTTGAGAAGTGAAATGAAGTTTATTGGATTTCCAGAAAGTGTGCAATAATTGTTCAAACAAAATCAGGCAGGTGCATAAATTTGGGCACCACAAAAAAAATGAAATCAATATTTAGTAGATCCGCCTTTTGCAGAAATTACAGCCTCTAAACGCTTCCTGTAGGTTCCATTGAGAGTCTGGATTGTGGTTGAAGGTATTTTGGACCATTCCTCTTTAAAAAAACATCTCTAGTTCATTCAGGTTTGATGGCTTCCGAGCATGGACAGCTCTCTTTAACTCACACCACAGATTTTCAATTATATTCAGGTCTGGGGACTGAGATGGCCATTCCAGAACGTTGTACTTGTTCCTCTGCATGAATGCCTTAGTGGATTTTGAGCAGTGTTTGGGGTCGTTGTCTTGTTGAAAGATCCAGCCCCGGCGCATCTTCAGCTTTGTCACTGATTCCTGGACATTGGTCTCCAGAGTCTGCTGATACTGAGTGGAATCCATGCGTCCCTCAACTTTGACAAGATTCCCAGTCCCTGCACTGGCCACACAGCCCCACAGCATGATGGAACCACCACCATATTTTACTGTAGGTAGCAGGTGTTTTTCTTGGAATGCTGTGTTCTTTTTCCTCCATGCATAATGCCCCTTGTTATGCCCAAATAACTCAATTTTAGTTTCATCAGTCCACAGCACCTTATTCCAAAATGAAGCTGGCTTGTCCAAATGTGCTTGAGCATACCTTAAGCAGCTCTATTTGTGCTGTGGGCTTCCTCTGCATCACTCTCGCATACAGCATCTCCTTGTGTAAAGTGCGCCGAATGGTTGAACGATGCACAGTGATTCCATCTGCTGCAAGATGATGTTGTAGGTCTTTGGTGCTGGTCTGTGGGTTGACTCTGACTATTCTCACCATTCGTCGCTTCTGTCTATCCGAAATCTTTCTTGGTCTGCCACTTCGAGCCTTAACTTGAACTGAGCCTGTGGTCTTCCATTTCCTCAATATGTTCCTAACTGTGGAAACAGACAGCTTAAATCTCTGGGACAGCTTTCTGTATCCTTCCCCTAAACCATGATGGTGAACAATCTTTGTCTTCAGGTCATTTGAGAGGTGTTTTGTGACCCCCGTGTTGCTACTCTTCAGAGAAAATTAAAGGAGGAGGGAAACTTACAATTGACCCCCTTAAATACTCTTTCTCATTATAGGATTCACCTGTGTATGTAGGTCAGGGGTCACTGAGCTTACCAAGCCAATTTGAGTTCCAATAATTAGTTCTAAAAGTTTTGGAATCAATAACATGGCAACGGTGCCCAAATTTATGCACCTGCCTGATTTTTGTTTTAACAATTATTGCACACTTTCTGTAAATCCAATAAACTTCATTTCACTTCTCAAATATCACTGTGTGTGTCTCCTATATGATATTTAACAAGATATTTTTTATCGTAACAACCAACGATTTATACAGGAAAATAATGACTATTAACAAGGTTGCCCAAACGTTTGCATCCCACTGTATTTGCTTCAAGGTATTATGCCTTAATCACAAAGGATTAGATGATCAAAATGACAGTGACATCAAAAGGCAATGCAAAAAACTAAGGAGATAGAGAGAATGGGAAAGTTTTAGTAACAACCATTCACAACAATTTCTAAAATCAATTTCTGCATATTGTGATCACAATGTAAACTCTGATGTTGTAGACATTAAAGATTAATACTAAAAAGATGGTTTGATTATGCAGTTTGCTTTAAGCATTCGCTGGTTTTATTTTTCATCTAAAGCAATTAACCTTTCTGATGTCCTAAGAGTCTAACATTATATTATAAAATACCTTGTAAATATTAAGGTGTACATATCAGTAGTATATTTTAATAAAACATGGTTAAAATCAAACGCATAATGTCAACGTGTTATGAGAAAAATGTGACATTGAACTTTTAGCCATTCAGGCAGCAAAAAGGTCCATGTCATTGAATGCAGCCTATTCCTTTTGGGAGAAAATCCAACCTTAGCTCTGAAATGCACAAAGAAATAATTTCCACTTCACTAATCTTTTTATGCTGTATCCTAGATTTAGGTCATTTGACTTGTTCACTTGGCATGCAATGATTTTGTGTGGTTACTTCTATATACTCTGTTTTTTTTTTTTAATATATTCTTGGAATTAGTGTTGTTCAGCCCCAAAATATCTTGGATGTCAGTTAGTGGAAATTGCTCCTTTTTGTATCTCATAACTAGTCAGAACATGATATTAATCACTATTTTATACATTTTTTGTGTAAACATGTAATCTAATTTATGGTATCCTAATCTAACCTAGAAGAATCCCCAACATAAACCAACAGTTATATTATGATCACACTATTTGCTGTTAAATATCTGGATGGAGGGCACGTATGAATACAGCTTAATCAAGATCCCTGAAAAGCTCAAGTAATTGTAATTTATGGGAATCCCCCAGTTCAGTGGAGTTTTGATCAATGTTAGTTATGAAAACAAATGTGTAACGAACTGATCTATGCCTGATTCATTTTGTAGACTTTTTTTTCTCCCATTTGAATAGTATCAGAAGGTTCAGATTGCTCAGTTAACATCAGACTTAGCCACATGCTGTCCGATTCTGAAAAGTTGTTTGCTACCAGAGAAGGAATTAGTTTTTGCAATTATAGTGATGCTTCAATACAGTAAAACTGTCCTTGGTGGTTTGGTGGTGGGAGCTTTTGGTGCTTCTCAATTAGAAAATAAATGTCGTGCACCTCTTGGAATCTATAAAAACATACTGGTTTTAAAGTTGTTCTTTTTCTATTGATTCTGCTCAATTTAAATTTTTAATCAATACTCTTACTAATGGTGTTTTAAGCCATTTATATAAGAGAGATTGCATTTTCCTGCTAGATTGAACAAAATGACACTTCATATCTACACAAAAACTTTTATCTCTTTTAGTAAACGTCATCAATGTTCTTCCCAAAATTACTTAGTTTCTCAACTTGTTACTGTATATGATACTTTGCTTGATTTATGTGAACAAGTACCATTTTTTTATTCTAGAGATTTGATATTTGTAGTTAAACTAAATTGGTTTCTGTTTTTCAAAAAACAAAAATTTCTGTTTTTCAGATTGCGGCATCAGGCACATAAGGAGTTATATGCATATAAACAGGTATGTTTGTTTTTTTCTTTTCTAAAAATAACAAATAGTCAAAATATGCATTATATTCAGATTATTGAATATTGTAATATACACATATTGAGTGTGCTTTTTATGGGAGTATTGGTGTGTTATTAAGGGAGGGTTTTGAAACACTAGACAACTAAATTTAGCATAGTTTTAAGTAGTTTTGAATAGTTGACTGCCAATGGGCTCAGTGTATCTGTGAATAGGGAGAATGCAGAAGGATAAAAACAACAAAATAAAGTCTGCAGAAGAAGGGCATCAGTACTTTCTAAATCTGTATGTATGTATGCACGGTGTGTGTATCTGTTTTTATTTATATATTAAAAGTACAGTTTTATAAAAGAAATCAATATTTCATGTATACTTTGAAAAAGAGAATATTTAAAACAATTAAAATTTTTTTTTTGTAGGTTATCCAAAAGGAAAAAGTGAAAGAACTAAATTTGCATGAGGTAAGCTGTATATAAAAATATAAATATAATAAACCGGATAATCCAAAGTTGTTTTCTTTCATGGAAATGTATGTAGTGTATACTTTCCATAAACAGAGCCAAAGTTGCCAATGGGTTTGTTAATTCTCAGAGGGGCAGTTTTGTCCACCGGTACTAGTGTGAATATGCATTAGAGCCAACTATTGGCTCCATTATAGTGAAGCTCACACAGGCTGTAAAGTGCCTTTTAGAGTGCCATGTGACTTCAAGTTGGTTCCTGCCTCTTCTATTCGGATTTTGAAAGCTTTTGTGTTTAGGAGAGGGTTAAAATAATGTAGACTATCTGTGACATGTAGTTCCTCTTTAATAAGCATAGTTTTGAATGTGATCATCACGATGCCTTAGGTATGACCTACTCATTACTAATAATAACTGCCTCTTTCACAAGCACATTCATTAGACAAGTTGTGCTGTTGTAATGTTTTACTCCGTGCTATTCAGTATGCCGTATTTTATCTATATTACCACTGTGCATTTTTAAAAATAAGTGTTTCCTGTCATGATAATGCAACTTCAAAGCTTACATATTTAACATACATACAGTAACTACTAGTAATAAATGTTAGTAAGATGCTGGAGAAGGACATTTTTGCTCTAAAAATTATGAAAACAATAATTATAACATGTGTATAACAGTACTTTTTGAAAGAAGAACCAGAGAAAAAACTATTTTATTATTTTAGAGGAAGTTTATGTTTGCACTGCCTGGCATTCTAAAATTATAATTATAATGGATTGGAATTCTGTTGTTGCTATGTATTATGTTTAAATTGCTAATTCCTTAAATTTTGTCTGAGATTGTAAAGTTTTTGGCTTTGAAAGGTATTCTTCAAGTTTAATTATTCACTAGTGGTAGCTTTTTCTAAGATACAATAGCTGTTTTGTCTTGGAGCTCCCCTTTCAACTTGATTTGTCACAATAAACATCTGCTGAGTAATTCAGGCTAAATGTCAGAAGTGGCGTATATTATGTTTCCAACAGCATTCTTGAATCATGAGAATGTATAAACCTGAACAAAACTCAAGTAGATTTGTATAAAATTTTATAACAGTGTGAGAATAAGATATTAACAATGTAGATAAAATATTTATTTCAATAAAAGATAAATTTGTAGAAAATACAGTACATGATGTTAAAATGAAACCTTATTAACCACTTAGGACACTGCTATATTTCAAAGTTGTTTGTGCACGTACAGTAACAATAAACCCATGAGTCAATCAAAAGCACTAATGATGTTTTTACATATCCAAAAGTGTCTTCTTTAAAGTAGATCATAAGTTTAAATGTTGTCTACAGTTTCATTATTAAAATATGTGATTTGCACATGTACACCCCGAGGCAAGCAGCATGTCACAGCTAAATTAGTCTGCTTTAATCAAATATCCCACATATGTAGAGCTGCATAGAGTTAAAGGATTATTATCATTGGATAGCAGAGGTTCAGAGCATTCTAATGATGTGTTGTTGTCGTCTATGATTGGTCATTTGTACTATACTGTATGTCATAGCAGCATGTAAACGGAAACAAATGTAATGCCTATGTAACAGCTCATCCTTGCGCACTGTTACACACAAAGCTTGACTCCGGTTCTGAGCAAAGGTTTGACTTTATTGAGAATGACATGATTGATGAAGGACTCAAAGTTATGCATGACTTGTAAGTACTGCTTAGTATGACTTGTAAGCATTGTGTTGTGTAGTTTTGGATTTCATTTACTATACCTGAAGGCCATCTGCTACCATTTCTTCCTGTTAGTTTTCTGAGTAGTTGTCTTTTAGTTTCAGCTTTCTTAACATACTGATGAGTAATTGTTATGCTGTACTTGTGCCTCTTGCACTTTCATGCGAGGACCCAAAAGATCGAGTGGATTCTGTATCACACCACTCGCGTTGCTGTGTTGCAAACATAAGATTGCTTTATCTGGTGAGTTGTTCATGGTGTAATCCCACCCCGTCCTACCCTTCACCCAAAGGAATAGAAACAAGTAGCCTTGATGCATTTTTTTTTCCTGTTTCTGATCGCGCTCACTTCACCACCAGGTCTCGCCCACCTACGCCACACTCCCCACCACAGGAAGGGAGAAATGAGAAATTACAAAAGGGAAATAAAACTGAACAGCTGCTTGGGTTTCAGGGAGGTTGAAAGAAGCACAATTAGAAATGGGATAAAAAGTCTCACAAGGCAGTGCCAGTCCCTTTGGTGGCATCGCAGGGAAAACGGGGAGCACAATATACTGGAAACAAGTCTCATATTCTCACAAGCTGGCGATGGCCTCCTGTGACTCAAATGTGGCTGAGAAACACTGGTTTAGATGTATGTTTCTATATGACTAGCGTTTTGCTCTCAGGTTCCTATTTTCTGCCCTGTTCCCAAGTCTCATATGCTCACGAGCTGGTAATGGCTACCTGTGACTCAAATGTGGCTGGGAAACGCATACAGTGGAACCTCGGTTCACGAACATCTTGGTACACCTACAGATCGTTTTACGACCAAAAAGTTCACCAAACTTTTGCCTCGGTTCACGAACACACACTCGGTATACGATCAAGCCAGTTTCCCTTTCGGTTTGTACATGTTCAGTCTCTCCCTGTGCATTTCCTGTGCAGCGAGCGAGCAAGAGAGACAGTTTGCGAGACACACACACAGGCACGTGAGAGAGAGGCGCACAAGCACACACGGGTGCGCGAGAGAGAGGCGCACAAGCACACACGGGTGCGCGAGAGAGAGGCGCACAAGCACACACGGGTGCGCGAGAGAGAGGCGCACAAGCACACACGGGTGCGCGAGAGAGAGGCGCACAAGCACACACACACAGGCGCGCACTAGAGAGATGCACACACACAGGAGCTCTAGAGAGATGCACACACACAGGAGCTCTAGAGAGAGACACACACAGGAGCTCTAGAGAGAGACACACACACAGGAGCTCTAGAGAGAGACACACACAGGCAATCCAGGCTCGCGAAAGAGAGACACACACAGGCAATCCAGGCTCGCGAAAGAGAGACACACGCACACACGAAAGAGAGAGCGAGAGAGGGAGGGCTGGACGCATAAGGTAGAAAAGACTTGTTTTTGTTTTCAGTTCTGTTTACAGCGATCGGTTCATAGCGTGCATTGCGGCAATGTTACTTTTCTTGGTGGTTTATTAAATTACGGATTTTTCAAATGTTCATTTTTTTCCCTGTGCTTAAAACTCTTTAAAAAAAAAAAAAAGGTTTTTAGCGAGTGGTTCCTAGCACTATAGAGCGAACTATTGCAGTGTTAGTTTTCTCTGTTGTTCAAGGTTTTCTCAGTGTTATTCAATGTTTTTACATTTAGTTTACTATTACACTGTGCATTCTATGGTATAATTAACTATATTTGTGCTTAAAAACTAAAAAAAAATATATTTACATGCAGTTTGTACGTTCTGGAACGGATTAATTGTATTTACATATGTACAATCCTGTGGTGGAAATTGCTTCGGTTCACGACCAAATCGGTTTACAACCAGAGTTTTGGAACGAATTATGATTGTGAATTGAGGTTCCATTGTACATCTAAACCAGTATGACTAGCTGTATGCTTTTGGGTTCCTGTTCCCTGCCCTGTTCCCAGGACTACCAACAAAGACATTGTCCCCACCCCGTGACCAAGCACTGGATGACGCTGGCATGAAGAATTATGTATAGACTTCGTTTATTCCAGATGTGAAATGCAAAAAAAATGTAAGAACATGAAAAATACACAAATAATGCACTAAACATCTGTCGGACAAATGAATAAGGTAGGAGAAGATGAGTGTATTGCAGCACAAAAAACAGTTTAATGTACAAAACATAATCTTCCTCAGTGCCTAGTGGTAAATAAAATTGTTTCAGGGACTGGCATGAAAAATTATTTTAAAAGTAAAGTTTTGGTTGAGTACATTATTGAAGTTGGGGTAAGGGCTCCTTCTCCAGGGAACAGAAAACTCACTTAGTTTCCGATAACATAAGCAAGGCCAGCATGTCAACAAAATGAAACCTCAGAAGAAAGACAAAGTTGCGTAGCTTCTAACATCGGCAACACTGTATCCCTCTTATTTTTCCTCCCACCGCTAATGAACAAGTGATGCAAGCACTTTGGCAAAATGAATCCAAAATGAATGAGAGAGAGATATGCCTAGAGTAGTTCCTTTCAATTATCTGACATCTCTATATTTCAATTTTTTCCTGACAATTTCAATAGTTTCTAGGACCCCGGGCTTTTCACAGTACAGACTTACACAGCTAGTATAGATATAGATAGATATATATATAGAGAGAGAGAAAGGGATATACTTTTCATACTATCTTATGAAAAAGTTTGGGAAGTCCTCTCAGCCTGCATAATAATTTACTCTACTTTCAACAAAAAAGATAACGGTGGTATGTCTTTCATTTCCTAGGAACATCTGAGTACTGGGGTGTTTTCCCGAACAAAGATTTTTAGTGAAGCAGTATTTAGTTGTATGCAATTAAATCAAATGTGAAAAACTGGCTGTGCAAAAATTTGGGCACCCTTGTAATTTTGCTGATTTGAATGCATGTAACTGCTCAATACTGATTACCTGCAACACCAAATTGGTTGGATTAGTTTGTTAAGCATTGAACTTCATAGATATGTGTGTCCCATCATGAGAAAAGGTATTTAAGGTGGTCATTTGCAAGTTGTGCTTCCCTTTGACTCTCCTCTGAAGAGTGACAGCATGGGATCCTCAAAGCAACCCTCAAAAGATCTGAAAACAAAGATTGTTCAGTATCATGGTTCAGGGAAAGGCTACAAAAAGCTATCTCAGAGGTTTAAACTGTCAGTTTCAACTGTAAGGAATGTAATCAGGAAATGGAAGGCCACAGAAACAGTTGCTGTTAAACTCTGGTCTGGCAGGCCAAGAAAAATACAGGAGCGGCATATGCGCAGGATTGTGAGAATGGTTGCAGACAACCCACAGATCACCTCCAAAGACCTGCAAGAACATCTTGCTGCAAATGGTGTATCTGTACATCATTCTACAATTCAGCGCAATTTGCACAAAGAACATCTGTATGGCGGCGGCATGGTGGTGCAGTGGGTAGTGCTGCTGCCTCGCAGTAAGGAGACCTGGGTTCGCTTCCTGGGTCCTCCCTGCGTGGAGTTTGCATGTTCTCCCCGTGTCTGCGTGGGTTTCCTCCGGGTACTCCGGTTTCCTCCCACAGTCCAAAGACATGCAGGTTAGGTGCATTGGTCGATCCTAAATTGTCCCTAGTGTGTGCTTGGTGTGTGTGTGTGTGTTGTGCCCTGTGGTGGGCTGGCGCCCTGCCCAGGGTTTGTTTCCTGCCTTGCGCCCTGTGTTGGCTGGGATTGGCTCCAGCAGACCCCTGTGACCCTCTAGTTAGGATATAGCGGGTTGGATGATGGATGGATGGACATCTGTATGGCAGGATGATGAGAAAGAAGCCGTTTCTGCACTCACCCCACAAACCGAGTCGCTTGTTGTATGTAACTGCTCATTTAGACATGCCAGATTCATTTTGGGACAAAGTGCTTTGTACAAATTGAGTTATTTGGTCATAATAAAAAGTGCTTTGCATGGCGGAAGACGAACACCGCATTCCAATAAAGACACCTGCTACCTAATGTCCAATTTGGTGGAGGTTCCATCATTCTGTGGGTATGTGTGGCTAGTTCAGGGACTGGGGCCCTTGTTAAAGTTGAGGTTCAGATGAATTCAACCCAGTATCAATAAATTCTTCAAGATAATGTTCAAGCATCAGTCACAAAGTTGAAGTTACACAGGGGTTGGATATTCCAACACGATAATGACCCAAAACAGTTCAAATCTACAAAGGCATTCATGCAGAGGGACAAGTACAATGTTCTAGAATGGCCGTCATAGTCCCCTGACTTGAAAATCATCGAAAATTTGAAGCAGGGTGTCCATGCTTGGCAGCCATCAACTTTAACTGAAATGGAGAGATTTTATATGGAAGAATGGTCAAAAATACCTTCATCCAGAACACAGACACTCATCAAAGTATACAGGAGGCGTCTAGAGGCTGTTATATTTGCAAAAGGAGGCTCAATGTAATATCTCTGTTGGGGTGCCCAAATTTATGCACCTGTCTAATTTTGTTATGATGCATATTGCATATTTTCTATTAATCCAATAAACATAATGTCACTGCTAAAATACTAGGAAGTTGCTACTTTGAAAGCTCAGCCAGTGATTAACAAAAATCCAAAGAATTTAGAGGGGTTCCAAAACTTTCATATTACTGTATACTGTATAGATGCAAATTGTTTACTTGTTGCTTCAGAGTGATATTAAGTGTTTATATATGTTTATCTTTTATTTTAAAAATCTATATAAACTGCAATACCTGTTTTGGGAACTTGTTTAGGTGCAAAGGACAAAATATTTCCAAAAAAAAAGACAGTTTCTCCAAATGGGGGGCATCTTGTACCAAACATTATAACTTGCAATGGGATATGACATTTAAACCGGGTATAATGATAGCTGACAGTTTAGGGCTAAAAATAAACTTGATTCTAGAGTTGTTCAAAATGTCAAGGTTATATATTATAAAATCCACAGTCTTCTATGTGTGTGTTGATATTGTTGTAAATTAAAGGTTTTTAATGATATGCTTTCTTTAAATTGCAAATTTTGTACTCTGTACTCTTCAGCCATTTGCAGCTCCTTTATTACAGTATAAGCCGTTTATTTTTTGGGTATGCAATTCAGGTTCAGTAATACCAAAAGTCCTATAGTGAATAAGGGGTTAATAAAAATTTATTTATTTTATGTTTGTTTTAACTACACATTTTAAATGTCATAGTCCTGTTGCAAAACCATTTTTGCAAGGTACAGCTGCTGTTCTTCTCAAACTATATTTATATTACTGGCTGCATTCCAGAGTCTTTCCTTGAAAGATGTACTGTATTACTTCTCCAGTATCATATGGTTTCAAAGCAATCCAGAAAATTTAGTGTGGTGGTCTGATATTTTTAAAACCAAAATTCTTACCACTGTTGCACACATCTACATAATAAGTACATGCACACACACATTTTATATATATTTTACCATATATGTACCTGTATATACATTTTATATATATATATATATATATATATATATATATATATATATATATATATATATATATATATATATATATATATATATATATATATATATATATATATATAATTTGTGTGTGTGTATATGTATGTGTGTGTGTTAAGGTTGGGCGGTATCCAAATTTGGATACTGTCAAACCTCCTCCCTATTTTACCTCGGTATATGGTATTACCGTGAATAATAAAAAAATTGTGACGTGAGGCTCAGACAGCGTCACCAAACTGTTGGCTTGTGCCTAAATCGTTCAGAAACTGAATATCAAACACTAATACTGAAACAATAACAAAATAACATGCAGAACAATATTAACAACTTTTATTAGCAACAAATAGTTTATGAAAAAGTGCAAATACAACAGTCAAACAGAATTAAATTAACATAAACATCCAAAACAGTTTTTGCGCGGAGACGCGCACACAAATCAAATTAAATCACACCGCCTGAACAACTTTTAATAACAAAGAAGAGCAGCTTATAAAAAAGTGCAAATAGACCCACTACAGTCAACCAGAGTTGAATTAACATAAACATCATCCATATTATAAAAAGTATTGCAAAGCAATAGTCCTAAACAAAAACTTCTTTCCAGTCTTCTTTCCAATATTGTTTTTAACGTAAACCAAATTAAAATACCTGAATCAATTAAATAAATAAAAATAAACACAGTGCGAATAGGAATGAATGGTAAGTGGCATCAATCTAGTCAAGGTTTTTGGCTAGAAAAACCAGCATGTTTACTTTGTCCGGCTTTAACAGTGCACTTTGTGGACCGACAACTTTACCTGCGGTGCTGAAAACCCGCTCCGATGGTGTGCTTGTGGCACAGACGCACAGGTACTTTTGTGCCACTCGCGACATCTGAGGAAAACACCTGGCAGCATTTTTCCACCAGAGAAGTGGGTCCTCGTCTCCTTGAGTAACTGGCTCCAAACAGTAGGCTGTTATTTCAGCTCTGACTCGGTCCTCTACGGTGCCGATGCTGACGGGACCTGCCATTGCATCAGATTTTTTTTGCAGCATACTTCCCAGAGTCATCTTTTTTCGTGAGGGTGCAGGTTGCACCTCTCCCTCTTCCACTCTGATGGCCACAGGACCTGCTTTCTCTAAGCTCACGATCTCAGCCTGTAATTCAGCCTTGGTCTCTGCCAATGCATTGTCATCCGTCTCATATCTTCCACGGTAACGAGGATCGAGGAAAGTGCATTTTCGCAATATTTTGTGCACTGAATTGGATTCATACTTGGCCTCCAGCTTTGTTAGAATTCCAGTTTTGATTGACTTTGTTAGCTGGAGGTCATTTTCTGACGCAGCCAACACATTGTCCCTGCAGAGCTGTAGTATGGGGAAGATACAGGAACTGGTCACATAATTTTCTCCTGGCAAAATATCAGTGAAGTCACCGACTGGTTTCAGTTCTTCGTGAACAGCTTTCAAGACGTCCATGTCCTGCCAGGTCAGGGACAGGCTGCTCCTTCTGTCATCAGACAGGACGTGTCTGATCGCTGTAGCCTGCTCGAGGATGCGCTCCACCATTGCCAGTTTGGAGCCCCAGCGAGTTGCGCAGTCCTCCTGACAGATGAATGGATGAATTAATTAATGAATGATGAATAAACGATTAAATGAATGACTAGGCATAAATAAACGAATGAATGAATAAATAGGCATAAATAAATGAACAAAATGAATGAATGAATAGGCCTAAATAAACGAAATTTGTTTGTTTAGGCCTATTTATTCATTCATTCGTTTAACGAATGAATGAATGAATTGGCCTAAATAAACGAATGAATGAATAAATAGGCATAAGTAAACGAATGAATGGATAAATAGACCTAAATAAACGTATGAATGCATAAATAAATAAGTCCATTAATGTTTATTATTCCATTTGGTCAAATTTGCATGCACATTTATTTTAGGCTAAATAAGTCCCTTATGCGCATCAAGCCTGCATTTATTTGATTAAAAATACAGGAAAAAAATGAAAATTTAAAAAATGGTTTTCTATTTTAATATAGTAACTACTTTATTTTTCAATATAATTTATTTATGTGATGCTTCTCGTGGAGTTCATGCTTACGTTGCCAGCTGTGTGAAAAGGCCCCAACAATATTACGGCATGGTCCGAGGGCGCGCTCGGTTTTTTGCCTCTGGTCATGCAATCCATTTGTGACAGCCAAGTTTAGATTGTGACTGAAGCAGTATAGCCACGCCCAATGCAGGGACCTGATTGCGGCATGAATGTTGGCAGCGTTGTCAGTGGTTATGGCTGAAAGTTTTTTCTCGTCAAGTTGCCATTCCTGAAGTGCAGCTCTGAGCACAGCAGCAAGATTGTCCGCTGTATGACTCTCAGGAAAATATGTAGTTTTGGAGGCATTTGGATTCAAGTTTCCAGTCAGGTGTAATAGTATGGACAGTCAGAGACATATATGGTGTCATGTTAACTGACGACCACATGTCAGTTGTTAAGGAATAACTGTCTGCCGCTGACAGCAGCACTTGATCATTGTCTCTAACTTTACTATATAAATGTGGGACGGCTGTTTGTGAGAAATAATTCCGTCCATGCAGCTCGTACTGGGCATCTAGGACCTTTACCATGTCCGTAAAGGAAATTTTTTTTACACTGTGTGGAAAGAGACCATTTCCTTCGCCAAGTATTTTGTCACTGCATCAGTACAGGTTTTCCAACGGACACTGTCCCTTTTGTACTTTGTTGCTTTCCTGAAGGCCCCCATTATCGTCAGCTGTGTACTGGCGGTGGACCTAGATGTTGTTGGTCCTACATCGGGAGGTGTTGAAACTGTTGCACTGAGTGAACTCGGGTCCATCCTCGCAGCAGTGAGTGGATGGTGGTTTCGTATATGCGACCTTAGGTTCGAGGTATTTCCATCTCTCGCGGTCACCTTTTTGTTGCAGAATTTGCAAATTGCCTCGTCCGTATTTACCGCCTCTCCCTTCTCGTTCGGTCGAAACCCGAAATACTGCCAAACTGCAGATGTTGTGTTCTTTTTCGAGACCAGGTCACTTGGTGCGCGACTCGCCATCTTTCCCCACCTCTCTCTTTCTCCTCCACGCTGTCATGTGATGACAACCACGCATACGCATTTTTAGGCATTAATAATATTTAATCCTTGTCTCCTATGTAAGTGCATTGTTTTTATGACGGTATAACGGTATTGAAACTGATACCGTTGCTATTTTTAGATCCCATGAGATACCATATTACCGTATTACCGCCCAAGCCTAGTGTGTATATGTATATATGTATGTGTATATGTGTGTATATAAAAGGCAAAGCCCTGACTGACTGACTCACTCACTCACTCACACACTGACTGACTGACACACTCATCACTAATTCTCCAACTTCCCGTGTAGGTAGAAGGCTGAAATTTGGCAGGCTCATTCCTTACAGCTTACTTACAAAAGTTGGGCAGGTTTCATTTCGAAATTCTATGTGTAATGGTCAAAACTGGAACCTGTTTTATATATATACATATACATACATATATACATACACACACACACACACATGCATCCACATATATATACATATATATATATATATATATATATATATATATATACATACCTACACACATACACACACATACATACATACATATACATACATAGCTACATTTTGTGTAGCATTTTCGTGCTATTTCGTATCAGTGCAATACGCTGCTTGTTATAACGGATGACTTCTGCTCTTACGTGCACGTAGTGTAATTATTATTGGCCCAATATTTACATTAGGATAAGTGTAGGCAAAAATATATTTATTTGAAGAAATGTGTTTAAGAATTTGGCTTAGGGCACAGTGATTAACCTGAGATGGCCCAGAAAATTGCTGTGAAGCCAGTGGAGATGAAAGATATTCGAATAGATAGACGTTCGTTGCACTTACCTAGAGGTAGGAGTAAGACTATCATAGATGCATGAAGGCTTTTAGATGGCTGTATCTTCCTAATTTGACATTTCCCACCGAATCAAAGATAAATCTGCCAAAATTTGCCTTAATTGTTTATTCTAATGGACTTTTTATTTTTATTTTATCAAAAATTATTTTTGATTTGCTAGGTCATAAAGTGCGATTAGTTATGGATCTGTGTTTCTGACCGGGCACAAGCAAGCTTTACAGCTTTGTAAATTGCCTAACGTGGTCCAAAAGATAAGTTTTCTACATGTTTTAGGCCAAATAAAGTGTGGACATCCTCCAGCTTTTCCATGCTTCAGTAGGATCTCGTCTGGACGTGTGCTTTGCAAATGGTAGAGGCTGTTGAGTGTTTTTGGTCTGTTCTGTGGTGTGGTGTGAGATTTAAATTAAAAAAAATTACATTTTGCTCATAAAACGTGGGTTTTGGTTACCGCTAAGGAGCCGTGTGGGAATTTAAAATGTTTTTCCCTTTAGAAGGGTTTTTTTTGCCCGCACAAGAGCAAAAGTAGCTGGGTGCTTGGAAGTGCGCTTGGAAAAGTTATTTGTACTTGTTCTTTTTCTTGTTATCTGTATTTAAATTAGCATCGAGGTGGCAGGGTAGAAAGCAGCAGTAACTGATATCGGCATTTGTAAATAAATAACCGAGCCGTCGTAACAGCGATTCCTTAGTTTAAAGGAAAAAAAAAAGGCTGTCTCTGACTTTAAAGCAGTAAAAGGGGGAAACTCAGTAGTGCAGGTAAGCGCCTGCGTTAAGACGCCGATCAGGCACAAGGGGCTATAGGAGCAAATAAAGTAGTAAAGCTTTTTTATTTATTTGTTTATTTTAGATTAAACAGTCCTTAGCAGTCCAGAGGCAAAACAGTTAAGTGGGCGACAGCGTATTGGTTCATTAATACGGGGAATACAAACAGTGCGATGAAGAGCTTATAAGTAAGAGAGCGCAAAGTTAGGAGAAGAGACAGAGAAAAGTAAAGTTAACCTCATAGAAAGGCAAATAGCAGGCAGCTGAGAGGGAGAACAGTACAGGAGCTTAAGGGGAAAAGGTGTAAAATATCTGTAGCAGATCTTAGTGTTACCATTTAAGTTAAGGAGCAGCTGAAAGAAGAAGAAATTTAATTTTAAGAAAAAAAAAAAAAAAAGTTAAGGCAGCTTAGTAATCCCAAATCAAATTTTAATAATGAGGCCAGTGCAATGCAAGTCCTGTTGGATGTTGGACTTTTAGATGATGGTTTGGAAGAGCCAGTTGTCTATGAGGGCTACATCTGCAAGAGATGCCAGCTGATCCAGCACCTCGAGCTCAGGGTCGCTGAACTGGAGGAGGAGTTGGCTGACCTGCGTTGTAATAGAGAATTGGCGGACTTGGCCCAGGTGTCCTTTAGAGAGATAGTGTGCACCCCCAAGGTGGTGTGGGAGGAGATTCCAGACCAGACAGGTAGGAATAGGTGGGTCACGGTCACAAGGCGTAAGGTAAAGGGTGCACACTGTCCGGGGGCATCAACCCCAGAATTAGAAGTGTCTAACCGTTATCATGTCCTTGCGGAGCTGGACGGTGACTCTGATAATTCTGAGGTGGTAGGCAGGGTTGAGGAGCCCCAACGGGCCACCTCAAAACCAGTTCCCAAAAAGAGAGAGGTAGTGATAGTTGGGGACTCAATCATTAGGGGGATTGAAGCGCAGGTGTGCTCCAGAGAGAGAGAGTCTTGCACGGTGTGTTGCCTTCCGGGAGCACAGGTGGGAGACCTCCTGGAAGGGTGGATAGGCTCTTGGCCAGAGCGGGGTGGATCCAGTTGTCATTGTCCACGTTGGAACAAATGACATACATAAGGGTAGTCTGTCAGTTCTGCGATCCAAATTCAAAGAGTTAGGTACCAAGCTGAGGAGCAGAACTGACAAGGTAGTCTTCTCCGAAGTTCTGCCTGTGCCACGCGCCAGTCCAGGTAAGATTGAGGAGATTAGAAGGCTTAAGCTGGCTCAAATCTTGGTGCAGGGTAGAAGGGTATAGGTTTATGGGGCATTGGGACTCTTTTTGGAACAGATGGGACCTGTTCCACTATGATGGGTTACATCTGAACTGGAGGGGCACCAATGTATGTGTAGGCTAGTCGAGGATTGTTTAAACTAGGGAATGGGGGAGCAGGGAGTTTAGGACAGGCCAGATTTAGATCTATACATGGAAGAACAAACAATGGTGTAGAAATAAAAATGCATAGTAATGTAAATTTTAAGCAAACACGTAAATGTAGAAGGATTAACACATTAAAAATAGCTTGCCTTAATGCTAGAAGTATCAAAAATAAGGTAAGTGAGTTGGAGTTGTATGTAGCAGAGCATAATTATGATATTATAGCAATAACGGAAACCTGGCTAAATAACAAAGATGGGGATGAGTGTAACATAGAGGGATACACATTTTTAGGAAGGATAGACAGAACAGAAAAGGAGGTGGGGTTGCTGTTTATGCCAAACAGGAATTAAATGTAAGTCATCTTCAGTTGGATGATGAGCCCCATCTTAGTGAGGACATGTGGCTTCGCCTGGAAAATATTAGGGAAACAGGTCTCATTTTAGGAGTGTGTTATAGACCACCCAATTCAGACAGCAATTTCAACACACATCTTTTTAGTAATATCAAAAAGGCAAGTTTACAGGGAGATATTATAGTCATGGGGGACTTTAATTATCCAAAAATTAACTGGGATAACCTTACAGATGGAGGAGCACAAGAGCAGGAGTTTTAGAAGTAATCAGTGACTGTTTTTAACACAGCATGTTAAAGCACCAACAAGGGGTGAAGCCTGTCTGGATTTAGTATTCTGTAATAATCAGGATAGAATTGAGGGTGTAGAGGTGATTGAACCACTAGGGTCAAGTGACCATAATGTAATACAATTCTCAGTATTTTGTAAGAGTACAGATGCAAAGACTAAAATTGTTAAGTTGAACTTTAGTAGGGCTAATTTTGAGCAGATGCGACAAAGTCTAAGTAGGATAGACTGGGATAAGCTTTTAAATGTGGAAATAGTTGAGGAGCAGTGGAACAGGTTTAAAAATGTTTTACATGTAATGTAGGACAGCTACATATCTAAATTTGGAATTAATAGGAAACTAAAAAAAAACTCCACGATGGATTTATAAAAGAAGTTGCAAAGGAAAAAAACTGCTGTATAAGGCATATAAGACTAATGACTGCAAAGAGAATCATAGAGTATGAGAACATGAGGGCAACCATTAAGAAGGATATCAGGGAGGCTAAAAGACAGTTGGAGAGGAATATAGCAGACTAGCCAACCCGCGGCGTACCATACGCTGCATAATCAGGCTGGTTTTTTAATGAGTTTTAAGCACATGGAGAAAAATAACATTTGAAAAATCGGTAATGTAATAAATCAGCAAGAAAAGCAACATTGTAATGATGCACGGAACGAACCAACACACAGTTGTCTGTGATTGAAAACTGGACCGCCTTCACGCCTTCTCCTGCCAGACGGAGGGGGGGTGCACGGCACTCAGTCGCGGAGTGTAGAACGGGAGGAGAGAAGGACGTCCATTCAGCTCCCTCCGTCATGCTAGTCTGCTGATTTCTCATTCAGTATGCACTGCTCGCTCATGTGCCCACCTCCAACTTGTCTTTGCTCAGTCCAGAAGCACCTGTGACTCACGTAGATGTTTCATTGCTCTGTGCGGTTTTGGCTGCTTTTCTATATATAATCTACCAAGACACCCGACCACGGTAGTAGCGAGGTGGGAGGGGGGTGTGTACAAAGGGTAGTGACGAAAACAGTGGGAGCGTATGAGTCGCACTTAGTGGGAATTCCACGGTTTGTAGCCCCAATGGGGTTCAACGGCTTACCCACGCCTAGACACACGCTCAATCTCCTGCATAATTATTTATTGAATGCTAAACACATCTGGAAAAACACAGTTGTCTAAAATGGGTTGGTGTGAGAATACAACAGTAAGTGAATAAAAATATGGAACTCTGGAGAGTGCAAAATACAACACAATAGTGAACCCGCGGCATAACAAACGGCGCATAATTATTTATTGATGGTTGAACACAAAGACACAGCCCATATAAGGCCGTCCGTCAGCGGCAATCCAATAGAAACACTGCCGCTAAATATTCACGGGTGAAGGACTGTGCTTATGCAGACGAAGATTAGATGGTCAGGGTGGTGTTTGGCACAAACTCAGCGAAACTGCACGAGAAACTTTTAAGTGCTGGGTCTTCGCTAACATTAAATACAGCCGTGGACATGCATGCGAGATGGCACCAGCACAGCTGGGAAACCTTCGATGCATGTACACCGAGTGGCTCACATGAACTGACGCAGTGCACAGACAAAAAGCAACAGTTCCAAAGACTGCAGAACAAAAACTGAATTACACAACTGCGGAAACAGAGCACGGTGTGAACCGTAAGTTTAAATTAAGTTTATAGACACACTCCCGCTGCCGTTTGTCATGCCTACGGCGAGTATGGTATTAGCGAGATACAAGTTTAATGAGAGACCACGAGGTATAAACAAGACTTTGGATCACTTTGTTGCGGAGTTAAAATTGCTGTAGTAATCAACTTTGAAGTGCCGTGTCTTAGCTAACATTAAATAAAGTGGTGGACATCGCGAGATCGCATACGAGAGAGAGAAGCTTCGATGCATGTACTCCAAATGGCTCGCGTCAACTGACTTTGCAGGACTGGAAAAAGATTAAATTAAGTTCATACACACGCTACCGCTAAATATTCACAGGCAATTTCCACAACTTACTACCGGGAATGCCTGTTGAACATCTTACATTCATGAGTTCCGATTTGGGTTATCTTTACAACGGTTGACAAACACGGAATAAACTTGAACACAACACGTGATGTGTTCAAGTTATATTCCGTGTTTGTCAACCGTGTAAAGATAACAGGTTTCATTCATCGAAGTGTTCACCACCCAAATCAGCCAGTCCTGCAAAGTCAGTTGACGCAAGCCGCCGGAGTACATGCATCAAGCTTCTCCGCTGTGCTCGTGTGATCTCACGATGTCCACCACTTTATTTAATGTTAGCTAAGACACAGCACTATTTTTTTTTTTTACTATTTTAACTCCGCAACAAAGTGATCCAAAGTCTCGTTTATACCTCATGTCTTCTCATTAAACTTGTATCTCGCGAATACCATACTCATCGTAGGCATGACAAACGGCAGCGGGAGTGTGTCTATAAACTTAATTTAAACTTACGGTTCACACCGTGCTTTGTTTCCGCAGTTGTGTAATTCAGTTTTGGTTCTGCACTCTTTGGAACTGTTGCTTTTTGTCTGTGCACTGCGTCAGTTCATGTGAGCCACTCGATGTACATGCATCAAAGGTTTCCCAGCTGTGCTGGTGCCATCTCGTGCGATGTCCACGGCTGTATTTAATGTTAGCTAAGACCCGGCACTTATAAGTTTCTCTTGCAGTTTCATTGAGTTTGTGCCAAACACCACCCTGACCATCTAATCTTTGTCTGCATAAGCACAGTCCTTCACCCGTGAATATTTAGCGGCAGTGTTTCTATTGGATTGCCGCTGACGGACGGCCTTATATGGGCAGGCACTAAATTACGTGGGAGGCGTAACTCCGCCTCCCACGGCTATCGAGCAGACGTCTATTATAGTATATGGACGAAAAAATAGGTTCCAGTTTTGACCATTACGCGTAGAAAACCTGCCCAACTTTTGTAAGTAAGCAGTAAGGAATGAGCCTGCCAAATTTCAGCCTTCTACCTACACGGGAAGTTGGAGAATTAGTGATGAGTCAGTGAGTGAGTGAGTCAGTCAGTGAGGGCTTTGCCTTTTATTAGTATAGATTAAATAAAAAGGGTGACAGGCAGATCCAAGCAACTACAGATCAGTAAGCTTAACATGCATCACAGGAAAATTAATGGAAGGAATTATTAAGGATAAGATTGAGCAACATCTGGCAAGGACAGGAGTTATTCTGAACAGTCAGCATGTGTTCAGAAGAGGGAGGTCGTGTTTTACTAACATACTGGAATTCTATGAGGAGGCAACAAAAGGATATGATCAAAGTGGAGCTTATGATATTATTTATCTGGACTTTCAGAAAGCATTTAATAAGGTGCCACATAAGAGGTTGGGCATCAAATTAAAAGAAGTGAGAGTTCAGGGTGATGTTTTTAGATGGGTGCAGAATTGGCTCAGACACAGGAAGCAGAGGGTGATGGTGCGAGGAACCTCATCAGAACTGGCCAATGTTAAGAGTGGTATTCCAAAGGGGTCAGTGCTAGGGCTGCTGCTATTTTTAATATATATAAATGATTTAGATAGGAATATAAGTAACAAGCTGGTTAAGTTTGCAGATGATAACAAGGTGGATTAGCAGATAATTTGGAATCCTTTATATCATTACAGAAGGACTTGGATAGCATACAGAATTGGGCAGATTTGTGGAAGATGAATTTTAATGTCAGTAAATGTAAAGTATTACACACAGGAAGTAAAAATGTTAGGTTTGAATACACAATGGGCGGTCGGAAAATCGAGAGTATACCTTATGAGAAGGATTTAGGAGTCATAGTGATAGGAGACTCTAAACTATCAACTTCCCAACAGTGTTCAGAAGCCATTAAGAAGGCTAACAGAATGTTAGGTCATATAGCACGATGTGTGGAGTACAAGTCCAAGGAGATTATGCTCAACCTTTATAATGTACTGGTGAGGACTCATCTTGAGTACTGTTTGCAGTTTTGGTCTCCAGGCTACAAAAAGGACATAGCAGCGCTAGAAGAGGTCCAGAGAAGAGCGACTAGGCTGATTCCAGGGCTACAGGGGTTGAATTATGAGGAAAGATTAAAAGAGCTGAGCCTATACAGTTTAAGCAAAAGAAGATTAAGAGGTGACATGATTGAAGTGTTTAAAATTATGAAGGCAATTAGTACAGTGGATTGAGACTGTTATTTTCAAATGAGTTCATCAAGAACACGGGGACCAGTTGGAAACTTGTTAAGGGTAAATTTCACACAAACCTTAGGAAGTTTTTCTTTACACAAAGAACAATAGACACATGGAATAAGCTACCAAGTAGTGTGGTAGACATGTAAGACGTTAGGGACTTTCAAAACTCAACTTGATGTTTTCTTGGAAGAAATAAGTGGATAGGACTGGCGAGCTTTGTTTTGGCTGAATGGCCTGTTCTCGTCTAGAGTGTTCTAATGTTCATTCTACGTGTGTTTGTATGTGTATAATGCTTTATGACTTAAACGATGTGTTTATAGGTATATGAATTGTTACCATACTATCAATTTCCTTTCGTATGTAATTTTGTTTACAGCTTTTTTTTTTTAAAAAACATTTCTGAAGTTAACTTGTTATTTGAAGTGGTCTATAGTCCATGTATGTTTATTGCCTAAAGAACAATGTTTCGATTTGATATAAACTGGATAACTCTTTGGATAACTACCAGTTCTTTGTGTAGATTTTTGCTTTTATTACAAATTCCATAAGTTTCATAGACAACTATTTTTTTCATTTCTTTAGTTTTATTCCAGGCATGGTTCCTGAGACCATTCTAATGTTTACATGTACAAAAATATAAACACTTGGGTTGTACTATTATCTGTGTGCCATCTAGGGCTGAAGCACTGTTACAAAGCTGATTTCAATCCATTTGTCTCAAAATGCATTTCTTCACGGTTGACATATTCTAAAGAATGCTCATCTAGTACTAAATGTGTTTTCCCAACTATAGTGACATAAAAGACCTTTTAACTTGCAGTAACACTTTATTTTAGTCACACAAAACACAGTGCATTGTTCATCAGAATTTTGACCCCCTTTGGCCAGAATAAGGCCATGTGTTTAGGCTTCACAACAGCCTGATGGTGGTCAGCACTTCAGGCTTTTTGTTGTTGTTAAAGTTCATTGTGTAAATCAAAATTTGCCATTAATACCTGTGACCCAGTTCTTCATTCTCTTATTATCCGAGTTCAGATTCTGGCACTAACAAAACAGAATAGGAAAGCTATTCTTTGCTGACATTGTAATGAAATTTGCAGGCATACGTTTGTGAAGAAGCCTGAGGCTGCACCTGAACTGAATGTTCAACCTACATGAGTCTCAGAATAAATTTTAATTATTGGTATGAAACTTTCATTCTGCTGAAGAAAATACAACTTTAAAAAGCCACCATTTAAAGTTAAATGAGAAAGGAACTGTAATATTAATAAACCAAGTAAGAAATTTTATTATATATACTAAGCAATAAATGTAAAAGATTCAATTAAATTTTATTCGTATGTAGTATAGTTGAAAATTAAACCTCTTGTATGTAACAAAACAAACAAAATCCATCATAATGATAGTACTGGGAGAACTGGCAGGCTGCAGTTGTCAGGGGCAAAAGTTTGACACTGGATTTACTTCTCCAGATGTCATTGTGGGTGTAGTGAAAATATGTTTAAGTGGCACCTTTCAAGAACATATTTAATAAAGACATAAAGGAAAAGTCAAGGCAAAGGGTTACAATAATTGGATTCAGTTAAGAAAAATGTCTGACAGTTACTGAAGAGTACTTGGCTTAAAAATATCAAAAAGGGACTTGAGCATTACCTAGAACTGACAGCAAGAAGTGATTCTGAGGGCTCTCAGAATTTTTTTCAAAATAGAGTTTTGTTTTTTTTTTGGGTTTTTTTTTTGGAAGTTTCTAGGTCTTTTCTGATGTTATAAAGTACTGGTGATGACCAAATATGTCTTCATTCCGGCCATAGCACAATGGAAAAAGCTAGTATGTACACATGACTGTAAGACAAGAACCTAGCAACTCCACTGATCAATAAGGAAAAACCACCTACCAATGAAAATGTCGGATTTCGATTACATGATTTAAATACTGCAACTGTGTGATTGAAATGGCAGATGTTGTTGATTTGTTAGAAAAAACATATGTATGTGAAGCTCAGGAAAAATAAAATCTAGAGATTAATTATAAGGGCGACATCATTTTCTCAATTTGCCGTAAACTTGAAAGATATGACATACTAGGTTTTTCCATAGTTGGTAAGGGCTACCCCAGAAGTAAAACCATCTTGAAAGTGAAAGGTGTCGATCTTTTATTGGTTTTGTTGCTGGTATGTAGCAGAAAATGGTAACGCAAAATGTGAAAATGATTACTTACCACTTGTATGTTGTTTTTCAGGTGTGTGAAACTTTTATAATTTAAATAATATAGAAGGGAATACAAAAGGTAGACGTTTTGTATTATAGATTTGTAGTATTTAATGTTAAGTTCTTGAAGGTTAATTTTACATGAGAATTTTCTGCTAGAAATGTGACCCTCTATTGCTTATTTTTATATTAATTATCAGTGCACATGTCTTTAATGTCATAAAAGAATGGACCCCCCGACAAATAATGCCCAGGACTGTGGCAAGTTGATGAAAAAGATTTGGGAGCAACCAACTAACCTATTAAGCCAGAAGAATGGTCATTAAACCCTTGATATGATGATGATGATGATACACAATTTAATGTGGGTTAATTAATACTGTTTTCATGATGAATGGCCTCTGTTAACACTGATTTTACTTGCATCTTTCATTCATCCAATAGTAAGCTAGGCACTGAGTTTTTATCCATCCAAAATTTTACTGGAAGGCTTTTATATGAGAGAACCATTAAATCATACATAGGATCTTGATGAACAAAATATTCAAGTGGAAATTCTTTACTAAGTAATACTGTGTAATTTGTTGAGAACAAAATAATATAACAATGGTCTATGGAAAGGAAAATCATCAACCCATTGAGGGATGGATTCAACATCATACTGAAAAGTGTTGAAAATTGAAATCACAGGCTGATCCAACTTGTTGTGAATTTATTTACGGCACCTGATAATGTGACTCAGTAGTGTGAATGGCACCCATGTGCCTGTATGCACTCCCAACAACGTTCGAGACATGCTGCTGATGAGATGGTGTCCTGTAGGATCTCCTCCCAGACCAGGATCTGGGCATCAGAGAGCTCCTGGACCGTTTCTGACGCTACTTTGTAGCATCATATGCACTAATATATAATATCCCAGAGGTTTTTAATTTGATTCAGGTCTGGGGAACATGCAGGCTATGCAGTGGTTTCAATGCTTTCGTCATCCAGTAACTGCCTTCACATTCTGGTCATATGAGGCTGGGCATTTTCCTGCACCAGGAGGGACCCAGGGCCCACTACATCAGTATAAGGTTTGAAAATGGCTCAGATTTTTTCACGCCGGTACCTAACAGCAATCGGGGTACTGTTGCTTAGCACGTGGAGGTCTGTGTGATCATCCAAGGATGTACCACCTGAGACTATCACTGATCCACCGCCAAATTGGTCAAGCTGGATGGATGATGTTGCAGGCTGAATAATGTTCACCATGGAGTCTCCAGATTCTTTCACATCTGTCATACGTGCTCAGTGTGAACGTTCTCTCATCTGTTCAGAGAATGGGGCACCAGAGGCAGAACTGCCAAATGCAGTTTTCTCTAGCGAATGCCAATTGAGCCGTGGGGTGATGGGCTGTGAGTACAGGTACCACAAGAGGATGTCGGTCCCTCATACCACCCTCATGGAGTTTGTTTCTGACAGTTTGATCAGATCCATACACACTAGTAGCCAGTTAGAGGTCATTTTGCAGGGCTCTGGCAGTGTTCCACTTGTTCCTCCTCGTACCTGTCCTGCTGCTGGGTTGATGCCCTTCCAAAGCTCTGTCCAGCTTTCCTCATGTAGCTGGCCGTCTCCTTGTATCTCCTCCATCATGTGAGACATGGCAAACCTTCTTGTGATGACACATACTGCATCATGTTAACAGTAGTGACAAGGACAAAACTAGAAACAAATCGGTGAGGAAGGATAAGAGAGAAATTGTCTATGGCCACCGCCTGCCAATCCGTTCCCTTTTTCGAGGTTGCCTTGCTGTTGCCTCTCCAATGTAGCTGTTGTAGGTTTCATTTGCACCAAACCAGATGAAGTGAATTCACAATTGGTTATGCTTCCTAACTGAACCATTTAATATCCCTGTACCTGAATTGACTTGGTGTTAGACTGTGATGATTATAAGTGTTGCCTTAATTTTTGAGCAGTCTATATAAGAAATTGTAAATCAGGCTCTTTTTCCTTAGGAGACTGTGTTCTTTTAATGTGTGTAGTATCCTTCACATCTTCTGTAACTCTGTGATGGCCAGTGTGATTTGTTATGTTGTGATATGCTGAACTGGTAACATCACTTCAAGAGGGGCCCACCGAATCAACAAGCTAATTAAAAGGGCAAACTCAGTTATAGAACATACTTTGAACCCCCGGAGGTCGTAGTGAAGATCAGTTTAGGGAGCATGCACTGGTACAGCACATTGCCACACCCACCACATGACAAAACACTTCGAGGTCCCAGTTGGCAACCCCCCAGGCATACATGCAGGCCAGTCCCACACTTCCAGAAGTGACCATCTATCTGCCGCACCCAGGTGTTACGTAGATGTCCCTTTGGCCTGGTCTAGCCACTTTTGACTCATTTTATTCGACAAAATCAAACCAATGGTACCCAAAGATTCTCAGAAAAGACACAATACTGAAGGAGCTTGGTCTTCATCTCAGGTCACTGGATAGCGTCCATGTCTCAAAAACCATATAGCAAAACAGGATGCACCAGGACTCATTTATCCTTTTGCAGAGATATTGGTATAGTCACAGACCTCATGACCCATCATGCTCTCCCACTCCATCTAGTGACTTCATAGGAAATCTCACCAGAGAAATAAAAGTTGCTGCCAAGGTAAGTAAACCCCTCGACGAGGGACATACTCTCCACAGGCAGACACACTGCTGTGGGCTGTACCCAAGAGGTCGTTAAAGGCTTGGATCTTGTTTTTTTTTCTAGGGCACTCACAAGCCTGGACACTCGGACTCCCCACTCAGTCTCTCAAGAACTCCAATAAAAGCCTCCATTGACTCTGCAAAGATCACAGCATCATCATGCAAAGTCAAGATCAGTAAATCTTTCTTCACCAACAGATGCCCCACAGCTGTTTGACCCCGTGACCCTGCCCAACATCCAGGCTGTGCAAGCATTGAACGATGCAGGAGCAAAGATACACCCCTGACTTATCCCAGAATCAACTGTGGAAAAATGCAGAGGTTCTGCCTCCACTCTGTACAGCACTCACAGTACCAGTGTACAGTTCAGAAATGATATCCAGCAATTTCTAGGGGATCCCTTGATGTTTCAGGATGTCCCACAGGGCAGCTTTATCAACTGAGGTGAACACTTTTATGAAAACTGTTCAAAGGCAAAGGCTGCAAAGAATCTCAGCCTCTATTGGCGTTTGAGGTCATTGACAGCCCTCGATGCCAGGATGTGGTCTGTGGTAGACTTATTGGGCATAAAACCAGACTGCTCCGGTCACTGGCAGGGGAGCAGGTGATCGTGAATCCTATTTAGGATGACCCTAGCAAGGACCATGCCAGGCACAGAGAGCAGTGCTTTCCCCCTATGGGGGGAAGCAAAAGAGAGAATTAAAACAGTGCCATTATGAACAGTGTTGCACATCCCTTCTCAGACACACTCACATTGAGTACTTTGTTTTAAAGGAAGGTGAAACCTCCGGTGATTGGATAAATCCTTTCCAATTACAGAACTAATGACTGCTGATAGGTTTGTTATTTTCTCTGTTGAAGCTGTCACTTGTTAAAAAATAGCTCTTTATTCAAACTTGGGTGTCCATTTGGTGCCTTTTTGTCTAAAAGGTCTTCTGCAGAAATGTCGTTTCAACTCTTCTTTGCACTGTTTTGAACAGGTGAAGTACATCATCCTGATCCTGGTACAGAAAGAGTTATAGTTAAGCCATTTCCTCAAGAATGCTGATTGGGAGTGAAGCTGAAGTTCTACATTTCTGTTAAATCTGATTCCTTAACAAGCCTTGTGTGTCATGGAAAAGCCTAGCACAGTGGGCAATGACCATTTTCTCCTACACAGCAACCACACAAATATAAAAAAAAATGCAAAAATATATCCCATCATGCAGAAACCAAACACAAATTTAAAATTAAGACTATATAAATAAAAATATAAGAGAAAAAGATGTAAACCTGTGTTCTCTGCATCTCACAATCTTGAGGATTAAAGTAGAAAGATGATGTAGTTTAGGAAAGTGCAAATAATTTAATGGGCAAAGCTGCATGCAGGGTTTTAGTTTCATTTGAATATTTAAATATAAAATGTGGTATCTGAAAATGGATAATAACACAGTATTGCTTACATTAAAGCACTGATATTGTTCTCATTTTGTTTTTACCTGTAGATATGTGCAGTTTGTTTGGAGGAATTTAAACAGAAAGATGAATTGGGAATATGTCCATGTAAGCATGCTTTCCACAGAAAGTAAGTACGAAATAAACATGTATTTAATTACAAATAGAGGCCTTTTCATTATCAATATGATGTTATGTGTCCTTTTCTCAGATTAAAAGAAAATGTTTTCTAGTACTTTGTCTTCAGAAGTCTTGCAGTTAGGGTGTTTATCTTTAATTGTTCTTAAGATATTTTCAAATGATTTTAAAGAATGAGTGAGCAAATTTGTAACATTTTTAAATTAGAACAATTGAAATAATTACATCAACAAAATATCAAAATTATTGAGGTATTTAGTGTAGAAATTTTTTTTTTTTTTTGGTTGTTGAAGCATGAATATAGCGAGGTCAGGTTCTAAAATCTATTGATAGGCATCAGGCAGGCAATACTTTTAGAGATGGTCATTGCTTGGCATGGACTCACATCATTGGCTTCCTTGGTACAAAAGCTGAGTCATGGCAATGTAGAGCATACCAGTGTTGTTTTATATTCAAATAGCAAAGAGTGTGTAAGGTAAGTATCGAGACAGCAGGAGAATGGAGCAGGGCGTGACACACATAAAGGAAAACATATTTAATAAAGGCCTGCAAACACTAGAGTTGAACAACCACTCAACAAATGGGAAGATCAAATGTCCGGGAAATTGAGAGGGATATGGTACTACGGTGGTTTTTTGTTAAGACATGCCCAGTGTGGCAGTAGATTTGTTTTCCTTGTTTATTTTGTACTTCTTTTTGTATTTACAGTATTTACAAATGTGATATTTTTGGAAGTAATGAATGATTACCAGACAACATATCCAAGACTCAATTTTATTCTGTACAGGTCCATAATCTGTTATTTGCAAGTCCAAATGAGAAAAGCCTCGAAAACCGCATTTTGTGTTTCTTTAAAGTTCACATCAATACCTTTTAACGCCTTGAAGATCAAGAAGTTTTTCAAGTGATAATTTTTGTCAGCTCTATTTAAATGAATGGACTGACTGCAGCCTGCTCTAAACCTATTAAGTTTCTTGTAATATGTTAATAAAGAATTAAAATCAAAATCATAACACTGGTAATACTGACAAAACTTGTAATTGACTGAAAATGAAATGCTTTCTTGAAATAAACAGAAAAGCCTTCAACATGCTCATTTGAATATTTGTTGCTATCCCTCCCAGACTGAATCTAATGGGTTTTGGATGTCGAAAGCAATCACCATGAAGTGGATGTGTGCTTACCAATATGAACCGTTCTTTGCAAATAAGGTTAAAGAGGACTTTGGCTTTTGTGCTGAGCAAAAACACCAAAACAATTAATTTAACTCTAGCAATTCATATAACTAAATAATGAAATGCATTTTACTTTTCATTCAGATTTAATATCATTCTGCAGCTTGTCCACTTTTGTTAAAGTTTCTTTCCTTTGCAGAAACACTGTTCAATCCCTAGAACATATCTTGTTATGGCTTGAAGTTCCAGGTTACCATAACCATTTGAAGGTGCATGTGCTCTGTCCTATAGTGTCCCACAGCCTGTGTATGTTCTCGTAACCTAAAAATAAACAGCAAAGTGGAAGCCGAGTTGTTTCATGCAGATAGACAGACTTGACATTGACAGAAAAATATGAAAACATTTTGTATTAGTTTTTCTCCCTACATGCCCATAGAACTCTATTCACAAAACCTTATTGCAACAAAGATTTTGAATAAAAGTTATATTATGGAGGACAATCAATGAGTTAAAAACCCAAGCTCAATTGATAATGGACAGAAAGTTGATATGTATTTCTGGATTTAAAAATGTAATATTATGATAAAATAAAAATCAGAAATGTAACAGTTATTTCCTATTATATTTAAATTGGGAAAGCAAGAACGTGTTTAATGTCGAAAGGCAGATCAGTGGGGATGCCTGTTTTAATGAGTAATTTCATAAGGCATTCAGGAATGCGAATAGACTAATACCTGCTTTTAGGGATCGTGCAAGAAAAACATGTCATGTTTAGAGTAATATAATGTGGAAATTAGTGTGAGGAAAAGCAATCGCCTGTTAGTTTAAATTTAGTTATCAGGTTTAGCAATCAAGTAAGTTTTTTTGTAATAAATTCAAAATTACATAAAGAACAACACGATTTGGCAGCCCCAACTGACATATGTATGTTTAGGTATAGTGTGATGCCCTTTGAGTGAGCAAGGTGACAGTTTTTGGGGAGTCTAAATAAAATTCATTAAAAAAAAAAAAAATTCCTTTAAAGTGCAGATTCTCTGCTTTGTAACAATCTCTATATATAAAATTCTTTTCTCGTTTGAAACGGAAATTTCGTATGATCACAGAACATATTATAATGCACTCGCGTTTGAAACGCGGTAGACATTAATATGTTAAATTTCAAGGTTAGTATTCATTTACTGCTTCCTTTAATGGCATTTGCCACATGTGAAAAATTCACACTGCCTCTTTATTAACTGAAATTAAATCTTTTGTTTACTTCCCTAGCTGTTAACCAAGCAGTTTGTTTGCACTCAAAAAATAACTTTTGAATGAAGGGTTTGGGATGTGCCTTTCATCATAATAAAATGGTTGACTTCTGTTCAGTGTTTTATAACATTGTTAAAGTAAGCGAAAGTAATTTCATACAGTGCTTCTCATTAGTAAAGATTAAGTAGGATCAAAAGTGGAAAAAAAAAAGCTTTATTGGGATAACATAATATCTTGAAACTAACACCCAGCAAAATATTTACATAAAAATTAGTGCTGTTTTGGCTTATAAACTGAAGTAATGAAATCTATATTTGTAGACAGGTTTTTTGTGTTGGGAAAACAAATTACTGAAAAATTTCTGTTTAAAAAATGTCTTTGAATGAAGCCTTAAAAATAAACTACAAACAAGAAGTTTTAAGAGTGCCTTTATATGCTTAAAGTTTAGATTTGTATTGTTTTGTTCTTCTTGCAGGGCATTTTTATGACTAGTAACTCCTAGAATGCCTGTTTATCAGCAGCTGGTCTGAAAGACCTCTGTGTCTTATAGACAGTGACTTGTGCATTTTCCAGAGGCTGAGGTTCAAGGAATTACAGTTGCATCAAGTCAACCTCTTGTGGTGATTTTAGATTACAGGAAGATCGGGCAGTGTTTCATTACCAACAACCAGTTAACAATGAATAGAAAAACAATTAGTCATTCAAACAAAGATAGTGGATTTACTCAAGTGCTTTTTTTTCTTACTGTTCTCTTATGAAATAATATTATATAAATGATAAATAATGCATAATTCCCTCACCGTCTTCTAATTCTTTTGTATAATTTTTTGCGAGTAGATGCACTGTCCTGACATTTGTATGCCTCTTCTCATAAATCTTTGAAGGACAAGGCAGGTTTCTCTAATGACATGTGACCTGGAATTTGTTAATGGAAGCACATATTTACAGAGGTACTTATCAAGCTGGTCATCTAAAACAATACTTTAATTGCTGAAAATAAATCAGTAAACATTGAATGTGTGTTGTTTGTTAGGGCTTTTAAAACCACAGTAATGTTTATTAGTATAAAAATGGCCAGCATCACACTACATGACATTAAGTCAGAAAGCTTGTAACACTTGATTTTAGTTGCTTGGTCTCATCGTCTTGAGAATGTTAAGATAACATGGCTAAGGAATTATTGGGGACAATGAATTAAACAACTCCCGTGCAAATTCTCAACCCATTTTCAAGTTTACTATTTTGACACAAAACAGATTTCATGGTCAGCACGTTCAGCAGTCAGTTAGCATGAAGCATTTATTTTCTTCCATAATTCTGTAATGAATGGGAGGCGTCACATAGATAACAGTCTTGTAGAACTTTGGAGGCGGCACAAATGTCTGCTTGATCAAAAACATTAATTTTCTTTTAATTCTTTTTTTTTTCTGTAAATTTTCCTTTAATTTTTGAAGCGGCAATTGCTCTTTTCTCTACTTCCTTTTGTAGGCTTGATTGAGTTCTTTTCCGTGTGTGCATTGGATTCATTGTAATTCTAGCTGATCATAATTAGTTGTCTACACTTAAACACGGAGGAGCCCATCCCTATGGCATGCAATAAAATTAGATTTTTGTCATTGGCAGGTTGCAGAGCACTAATTACTGGGTTGCTGAGGCTGTCGCAATGAAGGCTACATATGAAAATTACTACAAACGTTGTGTACTGTGATAGAGCTTAAAGTGTAACCCACGTAGTGAAAGCACATATAACACACTTGAATGATATAGGGTGGTCCAGATCTAATTATGCAATTTTCATTATGCTATAACTTATTAAGTTTAGTACATAGAAAATCACCTGAAAAATCCCGGACCATCGAGAAGTGTGCGAACTGACGACATGAAGAATCGTCTTCACGCCAAACTGGAATCATCCCCGCATAAATCAAAGTCATCCAGACGATCTGGATCTGCATAATTAGATCCGGACCACCCTATATAGGAGTCAGTAGGATGCATTCTCCGGTTATAAGCAATTACTGTCCGGGTGTTTGACTCATTTACAATATATTCATACAGAGGGACACACTCTGAAAACAGCACATCAAAGGCCATGTTACAGGAGGTGTGAAATAATAAATTGATCTTGGGACAAATATAAAAACATAGAGAGATTTAGATTTAAAGCATTTGAATTAATTGTTTATTCCATATACAGATGCAGACATAAACCTTAACAGTAGCACATTTTACAAACCTGGGACTTTCCATCAAACCTGATTTGAAAAGTACATTGCTATGAAAACAGTTTTAAAGATTTTGTGTAAATGAGCATATCCTGAATTATCTTCATATTCACTAATTTGTGCTACACTGTTACAGTAATGTTTGAATTCACATTTTTTAGTATTGATATTAAACAGCATTAATTTTAAATTCTGAACAAAAACTGTAAATGAACTAAATTAGTACAAATTGTTATTCACAATGATATAATTTGTTGTAAATCCCACACTTAAATTACTGCAAAGAGTAATAGCAACTACACAAAAGAGAACTTAAATGAGTTGTTTTTTTTTTTTTACTTCACATTCATTTCAAATACTTGCATCAATCACTAAATACAAATAAGATATGAATGCAGACTTAAAGATTATTTTATGTTTTGCAGTTATGGTTTTATTTTTAGGTGTTACCCTGATATGCATATCCTTCTTTTTGAGAAAGAACAATAAAAATAGTTTTTCATATCTTCAGATAGCTAGTTTTGAAAGCAAAGATTGTTAAGATGAATATCCTCCCTAAGCTTCTCTTTTTATTTCAAAATATTCCATATACATCAATAAATAGTTTTTTAAGAAATTGGATTCAACCATAATCTCATTTATTTGGAATTTAAAACATCCACGTATCCAAAGAGCAACCCTACAAAGACCTAAGGCAGAAGGTGGCATGGCTCTACCTAACTTTCAGTTTTATTACTGGGCAGCAAATATACAAGCTATAAAAACATGGACACAAATAGATGAACATACACAGGCTTGGTCCACAATAGAAATAAAATCCACAGCACTTCTTTATTTTCCTTGCTTTGTCCCCCAATAAATGCAAGTTATCACCAATATACTAACAACCCAATTGTGCTTCATTCACTCAGAATATGGAACCGATGTAGGAAGTATTTTAAGATACTTCAAATCAGAAACTTTGGTAAACGGAACCTGCCCAAAAATATTGATCAGTCTTGAGGACTCGGACAGTATTTCTGCAATATAAAACTATTCTAGAGTCCCTCCCTTTCAAAGATCTAAGAGGACATTGGGGCAAAGGATGTCTCACTCAACATCTCAGAAAAGGCATGGAAGGTAGCAATGTGGGGAATTCAATCGAGCACCATATGTTCAAAGCATACAATTATTCAACTCAAAATTATATATCGAGCACATCAGTCTCGTTTAAAATTGTCCAAAATGTTTCCAGGGCAAGATCCAACCTGCAAATGTTGCAATCAAGATCCAGCCTCACTGGGCCACATGTTCTGGACCTGCTCCAAATTAACGTCATTCTGGCCCAAAATCTTTAAAAGCCTTTCAGACAGCCTTGGTGTTACAATCCCTCCTAATCCATTAACAGCTGTGTTTGGTGTACTCCCAGATGGGCTTAAAGAGGAGAAGGGCAAACAAACTGTAATTGCCTTTACTACACTATTGGCATGTAGACTTATCTTGCTTAACCGGAAGAATCCTAACTCTCCTATTCTATGTCAGTGAGTAACTGATGTTATATACTATTTGAAACTGGAAAAAATCAAATTTGTATTTAGAGGATCTGTGCAGAACTTTTTCAAAACCTGGAAGGATCTAATCAATAACATTTTAGAATAAGCTTTTAAAGCACAAAGGAAGCAGATTTTTTTTCTTCTCCATTTATTTTTATTAACTTATTAATTCATCTGTTTACTTATTTTTACTGGGTTTAAGTTTTACTCTGCTGGCTTAGCTCTCTTTCTCAGGGGTGGGGGTTGATTTGTTTTCAATCTTATTTTTGTAAAAATTGATTTATTTGTATGGAATGTTGTGTGCTTTCAATAAAACCAATAAAATAAAACAAAAAAAAAAACTTGAAAGCAAAGATCTGCCAACGACATTAGCAAATGTATTCCATCTTTCTGAGTTCATGCATGGAAGGTTTCTTACACATGTGGCAGTGGCTTTTTGATTTTTTTTTCTTCACAGTGCAACATAACATATAAGTTTAGAATTATTTTGGTCACATTCTGCAGTTTAAAGTTATTTATTAATTTAATGCTGTTTTAGTACAGCCTGTATTACTTTACTATTTAGGTTGTTTTGATCAGTATAGCTTAAAGATGGCTATTTATTTATGTATTTTTGCTATTGCTTACTTTTTCTCATTGTCCTGCTTAATTGTCACTTCCTTGTATAATAAATATGAATATGCTAATATGCCAGTAATGCAAATGATTCAAATATAATGTACCTTAATTACAAACACAAAGGACAGAACTGAAAGTCCACAAACGTAAAGGAAAACAACAATCTTGCCGCCTCTCTGAGTAAACAGGCCTTGGGTCATTTTTCATCCAGTGGGATAGCTTGTCCACTTTCCTCCCAACATTCAGGAAAGAAGCATTCATTTTTTTCATATTTGTTCTATTTTACTCTGGATGTTTTTTTTTAGGACATGCTTTCATAATCTGTAATGACTAATTTTCTAACCAATAGTGCATGACTATTAAAAAATATGGTTGTTGCCTGATTCAAAAAGGTATTATCTGTTAACTAGGCAAGTGGACTGTCATTATAATAATTGACCTTTGGCACTTACTCTTACTTAGAGAGAGAGTTAAATACATTAATTGTAATATTCCAGGAATTTTGGACCACCTTCAATTTACTGATTGTCATATCTGGTCCACAGAGAATGTCATGCCTTTTGTACTTCTTTCCATCGTGGCATACCTGAATAATATAACATGCTAGACCAGAATAAATTGTATATACTATAGCTCAACATTTAACATTGTTATTCCATCTGGACTAATCCCCAAGTTTGGTGCCACCACCTGCAATAGTATTTTAGACATCCTGGCTAAACCCAGCATGGAGAGCATTGCTTTATTCATACTGATTCTCAACATGAACTCTACCAAGTAGTGCACTAAGCTTTACTGCTTTGTTCTATCATTAACTTTGTTGATAACTCCAAAATCATAGATCTAGCCAACAGTAATGAGACAGCTTACTAAGAAGATCTGGTACCATTACAAAAATCTCCTTAATGCCACTAAAACCAAGTATCTGGTCCCTAAATGATTATTTAATGCAAGTATTATGTGATAATTCAAACAGTGCTCTATTTCACCTTTCACTTAAAATATAAGGAATTCTTCTGCAACTTCAGTTTCTATGTATGATCTTCAGCAGCAAAGCAGTTCAGCATAACTTCACTGAATGGCACCCGCACATCTCTTTTGGCACTTCCAACACTAAAGCCCTACTTGCTACATTACAAGTGTATGTAGCACTTCTAGCCAAGATGTATTATTGTTTTGTTTGTTTGTTCTAATATAATGACACTGAGACAACATTGATGGATTGTTGGGTAGGTAGGAAGTATATGCCATGATTTTGGTCATTTTAGGCAAATGGTGATGGTTGAACACACTCCATACTGACTCATTCAACCTTGTTAATTTAGGGTGATTTAAATTAAAGTGGTGAATGCTATAGCCTGATCAAGAGAGATTTTTAGTTGACTTCATACTTCAGAATTATGAGTGCATCAACTAGTTTAGAAAATAGATAAATGCTTACAATACCATGTTAACTGGGAAAAGTCTTATTTTATCTGCCTTTTTTGCTAAAAGTTCTCGTTCTTGTGGGCACTTTGACAATATTTTATCATGAAACAATACATTTGTTCTCAAACATAAATTGCCAGAAAAGAGTTGACCACTAACATCACTAGTGTAGTATTAAGCTGGTGGAACAATTAAGAATCCTAAGATTTAACACAGCTACGTGTGCTAAGCTGTCCATTTGCCAGATTGCCTCAAACCACCATATAGAAAAGGACTTTCCCTTTAGCTTCACATATATAAATAAGGTGTACTGTAAGTGCTTTGTAATCGAAAAATTACAAATAAATTGCATTAGCTTACGTAAAATCACAGTTTTGTGGTTACACAATTTAACATAGCTAGCAATATTTGAACAGCCTCTGATTTTTCACAATACACAATGGCAGTTCTGTGCAAGAGAAAAAACAATTAATTGCATCCAGTTGGTGGAGAAGAACTTGACCAGATATTACAAGAGGAGGATATTAATATTTTTCATCACTCTTACATTGTTGCGTTTTGATTCAAGATGATAGCAAAGGATAGGACAAAGTAATTAAAAATTTACGTACATGATGTAGTGTTGGTTCCACAAGTTGTCTTATCAGATGAGTTGCATATGGAAATATTGGGTCATGCAACTTCAATAAATTTATTAAAATAAATGTTTCATACTTCTCATCATCCAATTGACTTACTTAATTTTTTGCTTAACTGTTGTAAAAACTAAAATTTATAGGCCAAAATTATGGAAGTGTTTTGGGAATGCTCAGATGTCATACATAAGTGTTATGTAGTACTGTGCCTTATATTGCAAGACTTGTGATTTTAAACATGTTTTCTTCCAAAATGTAGCATTCAGATTTATTTGTTCTCTAATAACTTGCATGTTAACTATTTCTCATTTTCTTTGTCACTGTGTGCAGGTGTCTCATTAAATGGTTAGAGGTGAGGAAAGTGTGTCCACTCTGCAACATGCCCGTTCTTCAGTTAGCTCAACAACAAGGTGCACAAGAACATGGGCTACCACAGCAGCCTCTTCCAGGTGTTGAAAATCTGGTTTAGCAGAATGTCACACATGCAGAATAAATGCAAGAACAACATACACTATGTTCTGAACAGCTGAGTAATCTATGCAGAAACCCATGCAGTGTGACTATACCATTTCATCCTGCAAATCTCCTCAACTATTGAATATTTTGGAAGTCAAGCAGTATTGTTTCCTCAAAAGTGTGAGAGAAATTCTCTTAATACAGCTGCTTTTTTTGTTTGTTTTGTTTTATTCTTTAACACAACCAAAGCACTTTTTTTTTCTTTTGGGACACCAGCATAACAATATATATTTTATTTTGTATAAAGCACTTTATTAGGTTTTAGTACTAAATGCTTATGAACATAGCTGGCAAGGTCATTTTGTAATATATTATGTTTATAGTGTATACATTTTAGCAGTAGTTGATTGTGTACAGTGCCACAGCGGTTGTATGTTTTAAAGGGATTCTAGTCTTCTAAAGCAGGAGTTAAATGTTGGGAAATAATATCTACTTGAAGCTCAGTTTTGAGTGACAGCAAGTCATTGTTTATAACAAAACCATATTGTGCTAATTAATATAGCTGTATATGAATATTCTTTATTTTTCCACACTTTCCTTAACTTATATATGTTATGAACTTTTATTTGGCAGTACACACCCTTTGTTTTCAAAATTAATATTGATGTACTTGATCCAAGTATAGCAATATTTTTGCATTAAAATAACCTTCAACTTTTAAGATCATGAAAACTGGAGTAGTGGATGGGGTTTTAGTATATATAAACATGCTTTGTACCTGCATGGTGGTTTACTTTTCCTCAACTATACAACCACATGTTTAACTACATGAAAATTTTTTATTTATCTTAACATATCCTCAGCTTCAGGATTACCAACTTCTCTCTCTTATTGTGACCAGTGAATATAATTGTACAGGAAATAATTAGTATTCACTGATACTACAGCGACAGAGATTTACAAATTGTCAGGAAAAAACAAAAATATTTAATCGATAGGGTTAATTAGACAATTTTACAGAGCACACCAAAACTCAGCCTCAAACCTGAAATTTTAAAATTTGAAATAAGTATTTCTGTTGGGGAACGTGAAGTATTTCCTTTATTGCTGATATAGATTAGATAAATCCCAAACTGAATATATGCTTTGGCCTCCCTAAAAACCAGTGCAATACTGGCACATATTCACGTCATGACATGACATAGTGAACGTGAAATATAAATAAGAATCCATTCCAATAAAACAAATGCTAAAAACACACCAAAGTGAAACGTAAATTGTTTGAGATCCTCACACAGCCACTTAACAGTGTGTCACTGCTCCTTAAAGACAGTCAAGTAGGGATCATATTTTTACAGCTCTTACATGCATGGTTTCTCTGATTTGGTTATAACTGGGGTATTATTAGTGGTTTGTTAAAAATTGATCAGCATGCCAGATAATTACCCAGTGATGCTTGCTGTTCAGAACAACCACACAGGTAGCATTTAAATTGTAGAGTGAGACTGCTTAAAGATTCTGTATTCATCCCCAGAGATGAGATGGTATGGTATGGAACGGAACTGTGTGAACTGTAGGTGCCTAGTGAAGTAGTTTTACATATTCAAAAGTATTATCTTATACAAAGATTCACATACACTAAATAATATATACAGTAATCCCTCCTCGATCGCGGGGGTTGCGTTCCAGAACCCCCCGCGATAGATGAAAATCCGCGAAGTAGAAACCATATGTTTGTGTAGTTATTTTTATATATTTTAAGCCCTTGTAAACTCTCCCACACTGTTAACATTATTAAAGCCCTCTAGAAATGAAATAACACCCTTTAGTCAAAAGTTTAAACTGTGCTCCATGACAAGACAGAGATGACAGTTCTTTCTCACAATTAAAAGAATGGAAATAGATCTTCTCTTCAGGAGCAGAGAATTTCAGAGAGAGAGAGAGCGCCTGCAAAGAAAAGCAAACAATCAAAAAATCAATACTTGTGCTTTTAAGTTTGCCGTGGCATTTTTTAGAGGAGCGTCAGTATCTTCTAAGCAAACAGCCCCTCTGCTCACATCTCCTCCGTCAGGCGCAAAGAACGTCAGAAAGATAAAGAGCGAGATTAAAGCAAACCATCAAAAAATCAATAAGTGTGCTTCTGTAAGCACCGCGATAAAGCGGCATTTCTTAGAGGTGCGTCTGTATCCACTAGGCAAACAGCTTCTGTGCAAACAGCACCTCTGCTCACAGCCCCTCCGTCAGGCGCAGAGAATGTCAGAGAGGGTGAGATAGAGACAAGCAAACAATCAAGCTACGTGCGGGATGCATATCTTATAGCATTGAGGAGTTTTAGTTAATATGTAATACATGCTCTGATTGGGTAGCTTCTAAGCCATCCGCCAATAGCGTCCCTTGTATGAAATCAACTGGGCAATCAAACTGAGGAAGCGTGTAGCATAAATTAAAAGAGCCATTGTCCGCAGAAATCAGCGAACCAGCGAAAAATCCGTGATGTATATTTAGATGTGTTTACATTTAAAATCCGCGAAAGTCGAAGCGCGACATAGCGAGGGATTACTGTAATTTGTCTTGTAACCTGAGGAGTTTTGCTGTTGGTTGTTTGATTTATGCCTTTAAATTGTCATAGTAAGTGAATTCCTAAAGCAGTACTTTCACAAACACAGATTTTAAAGGTCACAGTAAATATTATGTTAAATTCTGGACCAATGGAATATATGCAAGCACTAATTTAAAATTAGCTTGTTGTTTGTAACAGCGGATGGATGCAGCAGTATTGTTGTCTGTTACATTGGGATCATTGAAATATAATTTTTCCAAATCATATTATGTCTGTATTAGGTCTGTCTTTCTTTATTCTCTTAGAAGAATATAGTAGGACTTTAGAACATGTTAAAATGAGTATGCAATGGCTGACAACACGCAAATACATGATCACAAAAATTATTTAATTTTCCCAAAAACTCATTACCACAATGCAGGGTCACAGAGTACCGGTGCCATTCCATTCTATATTAACACAAAGCTGGAATCAACTCTGAGCAGTGTATTGACCCACAATAATATGAAGAAAAGCGCAAACATCATACAGGCTATGGTCAGCCCTGAGATTTCAACTCAAGTCTGAAGCTGTGATGCCTTAGGTCTAACCACTGTTCCATTGTGCCTGTACCCAGTCCTAACAATGTATTTCCAACATCAGTGACAGTTCCTGTATTATCTTATCAGTTGACAAGTAGTTTACTATTATTATAGTACACAATGAAAGTTATCACATAAAAATGCAAATATTTTCCTGTTAGCTAATGGCCAAGTATCAAAGTATATTTGCCATACCTTTAATTTTGATATATCTACTATAGATTTAACCACATTGCTAATGTGTTATGTGTGACATGTGTTAACTGCAGAAACCATTTATATACTCAGAATTTTCTACACTGAGTGGGTGTTGCTTTGAGTTTAAATACATTTACTGATGGTTAGGATATAAAACACTGACAACCTAGAAATGAAGAGGAAGGACTTGAGTGTTCAGTAAGTGATATTTCAAATACTTGTTTTGAAAAGCAGTGTGTTTACTGTTGAAGTTGCAATATTTGGAAACTCGTGCATTAATTTTGGAATGACACAGCTAATAGTACACACCGAGCTCAGGTTTTTCATATTTATAAAGCACTAGCAGCTCTTCATAAAGTGTACCACATATCATGTAATATCAAAAGAAAACTGCTACAGACAGCTGGTGATACCGAAGCATCATAATGTTCCACGGTGACTGTCTATGGATTGTTACATTTACAATCAATCAAAGACGTTTAGTATTTTAAGTAAAGTTGTTTTGCTCCTTGGAAACGATAATTGGATAATATTTTAGCTTCTTCATGATCATTTAGAAAATGCTGTCTGTACTTCGCTTTTCTTAATCTTGTTTTTAAAGTCGACATTTAGGTCACCTGCCTTAAAGTTCCATATAGTGTTTTTTAGGAGAGCCCAAGTCTAATACATCATTAACCCAGAAGGACTTTAGAATGTCTATGTTGTTTTTTTTCCTGGAGTGTTTCTCTCATTTCCTTGCAAATTGTGATAATGTTAATTAATTCTGTTATTTTTTGGTGTTTGAAATTAATTAGTGTTTTAGAAGAATTGTCTCAGATCGGTACTGATTTATAAAATGAACACCATTGTCTGACTTGAGAACAATGTCATGTTTTTATAAATTTAGAATGGGAAATATAATGAAAATTACAGATGACAAACATTTTAGTTCCAGTTCTATTTACATAATTTGCTTGTGCTGCTTACCATGCCAGCACTTTTTACAACTTCAAGAATAATCAAGTGTTTTTTATTTTTTGTTAAACAAGTAACTGTATCAATCTTGTTTAGTTTTTATCTCGACATTTAGTGAAATTTAATAAATATGAAGCCTCTCCCCTTTTTACTATTTCAACACAGTCCTGCTCTAACCACCCAGTAAGAAAGTTTTTGAATTTAAGGGCCCTTAACTGTACAGTTACTGTATATACTGTCCTCGGTTTCCATTTTCAGCTATTGTATTTCTAAGCAAATTTACTGTGAACAGTGCATGGTGCATTCATGAATATTTTGGAGTAATAATGCAAAGGCAACTAACACATTTACAACAGCATAACAGTTTCTTTTGTCAGAACTGATTTTTTTTTTTTTTTATTTAATTTTACAAAATCATACTTGAATAATAATTGGGTCTCTTTGTGATTGTGATGCTGTCTTTACAGTATGTCTCACAGAGACACCTGCCACTACAACCCTTTTTCCATCACATAGTGTTATCACTTGATGACTAAAACAACACACCCTTCATGTATATTTTATTTTTGTTTATTTGTTTTTTTTGTTTGTTTTTTTTTACCTTTGATTGTCTTTTAATGTGCATTCACCTTGCCTTTACATGTAGTGTGAACCGCACTTAATGATTGCTTCAGTGAAATATTTCTCAGTATTGTGCCATATTTTATTTAACACTATTGTGCCATATTTCACTTGGCCTTGCAGTAAGGTACAAATAGAGTAAGCAATTATTCCAGAAATGAGAGTGTGAGGTTTAAGCCTTATACTCATTATTGTTTAGTTCAGTTCAATAAAATCAAAATTTCATCATATTGGAATTTACTCTCTACTAATCGGGTAGAAAGCATTTCTAAAGCACTTAAGCCGTAGCACTTGATCTATGTAGCACTTGTGCAGATTTTGATCATCTGTGTCATTTCATGTGTTATTTAACATTTAATAAGTAATTCTGAGAAAAATCATTTGATGTTTATAGCAAAACAATTGTAAATATTGAAAGGCTAATTTCCAAAGTAATTAATATACCATGGAATAGTATATGCTAACGTATGAACTATTGAAGCAATAAGAGCCATTTCTGTGACATACACTGTATGTATTTTACAAACAAAAGTATATTCTATCAACCCACACGTAGCTTCTGCTTTATTTGAGATGCTGTTCCATTGCAGGTTCTCCAGAATGTACCACTTCACATTCAAACTGTATCTAGACTTGTAGCGATTGTTACAACACTCGTATGGTGAGACAGTTTTAGTTAGGTGCAGTGCTGGAATAGAGAGGGAGACTAGTTTTGCACTGTACAATGACACATTACTTGTGCACAACAGCCTGTAATGGCCCGATAGCTCAAGCTCATTTAAGGCCAAAATGTTCTTGGGAAACGGTGACATGTCACTATTAATGAAATTGGTGATTAGTAAGAAAGCTAACCAATACAAACTAATTTCTAAAAAAATCGCTAATTTCTGTCTAAACACTACTGTTACACATTGCATCTGTACACATTTAGAATAACTATTTAAATGTTTCTCTGCTGCACAGTGCCAGCTGTACTTCAGATGCACTTTGCTCATGCAAGTGGCACTAAAGCATTTTCAGGCTGCTGATTTCATTAAGAAACAAGACATTTTGGGAATTATTTGAATGTTTGGACCAGTGCAGCTAAACATTCAGTGCACATGATATTTTACTAAAATGCTTCAAATGTGAATACCACAACATGTCACACTGGTTATTATATAAAATATTGAACAGTAAACAAATGTTACTTAAGAAAAAAGTGTATTTACATTGTGTAGTGTATCTTGTATGGTTTAATACCATGTGTTCACATTTTCTTTTACCGTTAGTGTACTGAAGTTTAACACAGTATTGTACTGTATACTGTACTGGTATTTTGAGCATTTGCACAAAATGAAGGTAAACAATTATGTTTCTCTAAACAACAGTGCCTCATAATTTGTTTACAGTAATTCTTGTTTATAAAGGTAGCCTGGATCTAAATATGAATATGTGCTTAATTACTGTGGTGATTTCAAGGCTAATACAAAGTATTACAAGAAAATTGGAAAACACCTCTTCAGCTGTCTCCATCTCAATGCTGTATCAAAGGCTCAAAATGAATTTATGAAATAATTGCAATTAACTGTCTTTGTCTTGAAGTAAATGTTTCTTAATATTTGGGATGAGAAAATAACATCATACTAGCAGTATATTTTATTACGAGTAATGTGAAATTTAAAGATGGACAAAATGCTCAGGCACGGGAGATGCTTTCTTTACACGTACTGTATATTTGTATTTACTGGATCAGAGGTTACAGTCTGTATAAGAATGTAAAAAAAAACAAACTGCTGTTCAGGCTGATGTATTTTTAAACAACATATCTCTTTGTAACAAATGTTTTGTTACACACAGCAGTTTATTATAAGGAAATGCAGTTACAATTTTAATTATCAGTGTTTTGTACTAAAGTATTACATTATATTTCTATTAAGAGTTCTTTTATTGAAACTTTTAATATCATTAGGTTACCACTACTATGCTTATAACTGTTGCATTCATTTCATCCTTTAATGAAAACTAGAAAAGGTTTTCTCTGCAGGTTTATTTTGCCTAGTCTACATTAAATGTGTTCCTATCTGCTCCATTCACCCTTTTCCATTGCACCTTTGGTCTTTTCTATGTTTGATGTCAAATGTATTCCCTACATTGTTTATGAGGCTGATTCTGTCTGCCTCGTAGACATGTCTGTACACTAAAAAGATTCTGCAGCAGAATTATTTTGGCAAAGTTTTGCTGTATTTGTAAGCTAATGTTTGTATATATACTGTATAATATATTAAATGCCTATTTTTCAGACATGTACATCTTTTGCTAATTTTATGTTTGTTCATTAAAATTGGAAAAACTGTTGCATGCAGTTGACTTGTAAATAAAACTTGCTTGGTTTTAAAAGTGATGTTATGAGGGCTGTTTATTTGTTTACTTATATTTGACCTTTTTTGGAGGCAGTCCTGCAATGTGATAAGTGCAGTGTGGAAATGAGGGGCGAGACATCTGGAGTATGGGTGCATCACAATTGATTGCATTGTTTTAAAAGAAAAAACTAGGTGCAGTTTTGATGAGAAAAATATTACACACAAATGATTTTTCCCATTTTAATTATTTTCATAGATGTAATAAAAACTAAAAAAAAAATAAATTATTATAACAACTGAATTAGCGGTGACATGGTGCAGTGTTTGACACATTTAACCTTCTGGGTTTGATTTCAATGCCAGGGTTTTTGTCCAGATCCTCTCGTTATGTTCTCACATTTGTTAAACGTGTTCACTTATCAAATATTTTTAACTGATCCAAAAACAGAAAACGGACTAGAGGACAGACAAAATAGTGAAATCTTTTGTTTTGTATGAGGTCTCTCACATCAGTATGATACAGTTTAAAAAAATAAATTCCAATCTGTGTTGTGCATTTTGTTAAATCAGTAATTCGAAATTGGGCCCACAAAGGTATGTTTAAGTGGTGTTTTGAACACTTTTGATATGAACAAGTAAACCAGTCCAACAAACTTGCTAGTCCCATACATCTAGAGTTTCCAAATAAAGATTTAAAGGCCCCTAATGTCTTAGTTTCTGCCTCACTACATGTTGCCTCTGTGATTCTTTGTCTGAAGAAAAACTTTGTAACGTTAAGAGTGCTTTTTACCTTTAACAAGTTTCTAACTTTGTCCATGTGTTCTTGTTGAAGAATTTATTTCAAAGTAACAGCTGGGATCTACTGTACTAATTCCCTAAATAGATTGAAACACTTCACTCTTGTCACCTCCTGGTTAAACTGAAAAGCTTTGAGTCTTTCGGTCTTTCGGTCTTTCCTCGTACTTCTGGACTTAGCTAAAGTTACTCTTCTTTGAAGACCATGGAGACCAAAACTGAACACAGGATACCAGGTGAGGCCTCGCTGGTATGTCATTTATCTTAGCATAATCTCCACACATCATGATATATAGCCTAATATCCTGTAACACTTCTTGATTGCTTATGTACAGTACATAGTTTGACTAGGTGTTGACTGTGACACTAGGGTCATTCTCGTAAGGGTTACTTTTAAATTTCAGGCCTCCCACTGTGTATTACTATTTTAAAATTCATCTGCCACAGATCTCTTTAGCAGTCCTAGTTACCACTGCGATTGTATCCACTCCAAACGTGTAAATGGGAAAAGGTCAGTTCATAACATTCATTAGCATTTGCACAATATTGTTGTGTTACACTACAATAAAAAGGTTTTAAAAAAAAATGCAAAAATTTGACAAGCTGTCGTTATCCCTGGGTGAATGTGATCAATTCAAACCTTTTCTGAAAATGAAGCTGTGTATTATTTTCCACAATGTGGAATTCATGTGTAAATTCCATGCATTAACAAGCCTTTCAACAAGGTCATGCACAGATTAAAAAGGCATTGTTTTAATGTACAGGGTTAGGTATTGGTTGTGAAGGCACTAAATTACAGATAACAGCTGAAGTGTAAATGGCACTTTTGCTGATCTCCCAGTTTTTTATAACTTTCATAGGGGACTCCTTTATAGAACAGATAGAAGCTCAGGTGAATAATCCACTAATAAGCAGCTGTCATAATGTGGAGAGCGTTTTAAAAATATGATTTGTCAACATCACCAATATCCACAAATTAGACCTTTTGGAACGAAACAAAAGTAAAGTAAGAAAATAATAATATCGCATTGTGATTCTTTTCATCCTGAAAAGCACTTTGTGATAGTGCATGCTTTTAATGCCACCTAAACAAAATAATAGGTCACAAATTATTTAAGTGGAGAATACATATGTGTGACCTAAAAACTATGAACTGGAAACAGGTAAGGACAGAGAAGACACTGTAAAGAAGTTTTTTTTTTCCAATAATAATAAAAGCTTTTGAATTATCCTGCACTATCTGTCTCTTCATTTTTGAGCCTAACTCTGTTGCGATATATTCTGCAGGAAGGCTGAACTCCGCTCTATAAGTGACATCACTTGTGAGACGCACACTGTGCCAGTTAATAGCAATCGATTACCCAAAAATGCTGGGTAGGACATTGGTGTACCTGGCCATTATAGCAAAAAAAAAAAAAAAGAGCAAAATCACTTCAGAAGTTTTGAACTAAAATCCTCAGAACTCTAAGACTGTCGGTACAAAGTGAAGAACCACACATCAGTCTCTGTTGTAAAATACAACAGATTATTAGAAAAAGTACTGGTAAATTATGAATTAACAAAACCCACATGAATGTCTAGTGCTGAAAGAAAAGATAAATGCTGTCTTATATTAACTGGTCAACATTAATAACTGGAAGGTTTTCAGTTTAAAAGAGAAAGGAACATAAAGTTAATATTAATAATGTCATTGGTGATCAGTAATCCTTACCTCTCCTCCCATGATCAATACTCCATGATATATTGGAAGGCTGCCCACTAATCATATCAAGAGCTGAGAGACCCTACCTACAGAGTATCCCCCATGACACCACAAACCCCAGCAAATGGTAATTTACTTTCTGAGCCACTGCCACTCGGATGAGGCAGAAAATGGGGTAACTACTCCCTAATCCAGCCTTCCCTTCTCATTGTCCCAAGATAAGGACAGGAACGCTTATGTATATGAACTAAGCAACCATTTGGGGCCCTGACACATACTGTGCAATGAAATGTGTAAGGACCCCAAAATTAATAAACAGCTATGGGCTGTGAAAAGGCTAGAAACAGCATGGTTTGATGATTGGCCTTTTCAGCAAACACACATATAACATTGATGGATATTCTCATTCTTGGTGAAGGCTGTTGACATACACTGGCAAGAAAAAGTAAGGGAACTGGAATTACCTGGATTTCTGCATTGTTTAATAATAAACGAGTGTGTGATCCTCTTCAACTATAGACAAACACAACCTGACTAAACTAATAACACACAGACAGACAGACAGAGACAGTTGTACTTTTAATGTCTTTATGGAGAACATTGAGTAATCATTCACACTACAGGCTTGAAAAAGTAAGTGAACACTTAATATCTTGTAAATCCTCCTTTAGCAGGAACAACTATTAACAAATGTTCTCTGTAGCTTCTTATCATACTTCTATAACATTGAAGATAAATTTTGGACCATCCCTCCTTACAAATCTGTTTCAGTTCATCAGTATTTCTGGCTTGTCTTAATTGGACAGTCCTCTTCAGTTCATGTCACATCATCTTAATCAGGTTAAGGTCAGGACCGGGGATGAGTGAACCCGTGCGAATTCGCTTCACCTTGAGTTTGGCAAAATCATGAAATGCATTGGGGAAGGAGGAATTGAACTAGTTTTGAGTCAATTGTAAATGCTGCAATGGTCTTTTAATTGTCTCTGAGGGAAAACAACATATTATTAGTAGTCAATGTTGAAGTCCATGTAATTCCAAAGGATTCACTTACTTTTTTGGCAATTGTACTGACTGTGAGTACAATATTGCTAAGCAAAAAAGAAAGAGCAAGTTCATCTGATAGTGAGAAAAGATAAAAAAATATTTCCTGGAGTTGACACTTATCAAAGAGATCGAAAGAGCTATATCTGCTGTTTCTGTTTCTCTTGTACCAGTATTAAATCTCATCTGTCCATGTAATCTTCTGGTCGCATGATCCTGAACAGGGAACTTTAGTCCTTTGTTAAAGAAAAGAATGTCAGATAGAAATGCTTAAGCAAGAACATAATAGGACACTATTTATTACTCTAGATCACTCATGAATTTTGACGCCATAGCTAAATCTGTGAAGTACACAAATGATCTACAAATAGTTAGAAAACAGTGAAACTACTGTAAAAGGAGAAGGTTCAACATGTATAAAGTGATTAGTGCTGTCAAGGAAGGATTGGTGTAAAGGCCATTTCTATATTATATTAATACAGATTCTTATATACTCAGCAAAAAAAGAAACGTCCCCTTTTTCCAGGACTGTGTATTTCAACAATAATGTTTTAAAAATCCAAATATCTTTACAGATCTTCATTGTAAAGGGTTTAAACAATGTTTTCCATGCATGTTCAATTAACCATAATCAATTAATTAACATGCACCTGTGGAATGGTCGTTAAGACCTTAACAGCTTACAGAAAGTAGGCATTTAAGGTCACAGTTCTAAAAACGCAGGACACTAAAGAGACTTGTCTACCGACTGTGAAAAACACCCAAAGAAAGATGCCCAGGGTCCCTGCTCATCTGCGTGAACGTGCATTAGGCATGCTGCAGGGAGGCATGAGGACTGCTGATGTGGCTAGGGCAATAAATTGCCATGTCCGCACTGTGAGACGCCTAAGACAGCGCTACAGGGAGACAGGAAGGACAGCTGATCATCCTCGCAGTGGAAGAGCCCGGATCTCAATCCCATTGAGCACGTCTGGGACCTGTTGGATTGCAGGGTGAGGGTTAGGGCCATTCCCCCCAGAAATGTCCAGGAACTTGCAGGTGCCTTGGTGAAAGAGTGGGGTAACATCTCACAGCAAGAACTGACAAATCTGGTCCAGTCCATGAGGAGGAGATGCACTGCAGTACTTCAAGCAGCTGGTGGCCACACCAGATACTGACTGGTACTTTTGATTTTGAGCCTCCCTTCATTCAGGGACACATTGTGAAACATTTTTAGTTTATGTCTTATGGTGTTGACTCTTTTAGTGTTCATACAAATATTTACACATTAAGTTTACTAAAAATAAAAACAGTTGAAAGTCAGAGGACGTTTCTTTTTTTGCTGAGTATATATTGCCAGTGTGCTACAATGACTGGATCTACCATCAGGGTGACTTGGATGCCCCCCCTAAAAAAGGGGCCTTAGCATATGCAAGAAACAAATGCCCAATTACAGGAAATGTCCAAGTTTTCACCAGCAGTGTAGGCACTTACAGCGACCTGCTATACCAAGTCAATCCTCGTGATTATAAACCTATATAATCAGACCTAAATAAAAACATCCATCCATCCATCCATTAGCCAACTCGTTATATCCTAACTACAGGGTCACGGGGGTCTGCTGGAGCCAGTCCCAGCAAACACAGGGCGCAAGGCTGGAAACAAACCCCGGGCAGGGCACCAGCCCACCACAGGGCGCGCGCACACACACACCAAGCAAACACTAGGGACAATTTAGAATCGCCAATGCACCTAACCTGCATGTCTTTGGAAAGTGGGAGTAAACCAGAATACCTGGAGGAAACCCACACAGACACGGGGAGAACATGCAAACTCCACGCAGGGAGGACCCTAGAAGCGAACCCAGGTCTCCTTACTGCGAGGCAGCAGTGCTACATATATATATATATATGTCCTGATTGCTTAATATTGTGGGCATGGTCACAGTAGATGTCTATAGATCACTTTTTTGAGAATGTACATTTGATGTGTTGCCATACCTCAAAAAAAAAGTCCAAATGGATGGTCTTTCAGAGAGGTGAGATTGCGTTGGTTTGGACATGTGCAAAAGAGTGATGCTGGGCATACTGGGAGAAGGATGTTAACGATGGAGCTGCCAGGCAAGAGGAAAAAAGGAAGGCCTAAGAGGAGGTTTATGGATGTGGTGAGAGAGGACATGCAAGTGATGGGTGTAACAGAGCAAGATGCAGAGGACAGGAAGATATGAAAGAAGATGATCTGCTGTGGCGACCCCTAACAGGCGCAGCCAAAAGTAGAAGAAGAATGGTCATTCAAAATGAAAGCCTAGTACTGTAGCAAAAAGGAAAAAAACATTAAAAAGAAAAACAAAGATTCTGTTTTGGTGAAAATCACACTGTGGAATAGCAGGTCCATGGCTCAGCAATTAGCAGCCCATTTTAAAGAAATAATCGCACCCTGAGAAGGTGCAGGCTCCAATCGGGTGTTACTGTGAGCAAGTGCTTTTTGCTCAGTGGCTGGTTGGGTTACTTGGCCAATCCCCTGCATGCACATGCAGAAATGGGCTGATCGGTCAGGCACCTCAATTGAGTTGCAGAGGTAGCGGCTTGTTGATTAGAGAGGCTGTAGAAAGAGGGTCCTGCAGGGGACAAAGGGAGAAAAAAGTAGACTGCCATGGAGAAAGAGAGAGAGTGAGAGAGAATGACGAGCAAGAGATTAAGAGAGGTTAAAATGGAAAGAAAACTAAGAGTGTGGTGGAAAACAAACCTATTAATTAAAGAGAAATGTATCCTCTAACAGGACAAGTCTCTTAACCTTTATGTCAGTAATCAGGCAGGAGAAAACCTTGTCCAGCAACATCATTTATTACACTTCAGCTAATGCTTGAACAGGGAACACTCTTTCACGGCTTTATCAGAATGGTCAGGGAAACAAAGGATAGAGGTTCATTTTATAAACTATTGAATTTACATTCAGTGTCAATCAATGCATACATTTACGCTGGTTGGTTTGTTGATGATCTTTATAAAATGAAATTCTATTTTGTTACATTCTGGTTCTTCTTATACTCCTTGGGTTGAGCCACCACCCTTGAAATTTCTGTGAATATAACAACTGTCCAGTCTTGTTGTTCACAGGATATCTGCTGATTTGTTAAACATCTCTTACTCATCTTTCAGTGCATCAAACAGTAGCTTTTGATACAAAATAAATTGAACATAAAACACTGCTCTGTAATGTTTGCCGTTTTAACATTGAGTGGGTGGTTTCTATGCATTCTACAGGGTGGTCCAGATCTAATTCTGTAGATCCAGATCGTCTCGATGACTTTAATTTATGTGGGGACGATTCCAGTTCAGCGCGAAAACGATTCTTCATGTCGTCAGTTCTGACTTCTTGATGATCTGGGACTTTTCGGGTGATTTTCTATGTAATAAACTTAATTATAGCATAATACAAATTGCATAATTAAATTTGGACCACCCTATATATAATCTTGATGCTTTATCTTTTTTCATAATTTTCTCTGTTATCTTGTAAAGCACTTTCAGCTACATGAAAATGTGCTATATAAATAAATGTTGTTGTTGTTATTTGTGACAGAATAATTAGGATCAATGGATTATGAACACCCCACAGTCAAAGATGTTTGTAACTTTACAGCTATTTTTACAATCTTAGGTTTTGGATAGGACGTGCCCTAATTAAAGTTCAAAAAACCATAAAATACAGAAATTATTTCCTTAAGCAAATGATATTTAATTACAACTGGTACTTCATGCTGTTTTGCAAAGAATCTGTCAGCTTTCTTTCCGTATAACCTGAGGCCTACCTTAACAGCATGTTCCTCCCGACTGAACTGTTACTGGTGATCACGGTTACCAGATTGGGTGACTTCATGTACTGTTGGGCTATTTTTAAACCCATTGAGTGTAAAAAAAAAATGGCTGGAGCATGACTCCTAATTTTGGACAATTTTCTTGAAATTGTGTGCAGTTTGGTAAAGACTAAAAATGTCTGTTTGCATTTCCATGCCCCTTTAACCTATGAAAGTGGCTCTTTTTCTTTCCAATAAGGACGGTGAAATGTCTTCATCTAAATATCCATCCATTATCCAAACCCGCTATATCCTAACACAGGGGTCTGCTGGAGCCAATCCCAGCCAACACAGGGTTCAAAGCAGGAACAAACCCCAGGCAGGGCGCCAGCCCACCGCAGGGCACACACACCCACACACCAAGCACAATTGCACCTAACCTGCACCCGGAAAAAACCCATGCGGAAACGGGGAGAACATGCAAACTCAATGCAATGAAGTGAACCCAGGTCTCCTAACTGCGAGGCAGCAGTGCTACCACTGCTCCACCGTGCCACCTTCATCTAAACAGTTACAGCTTATTCAACCAATGACCTCTCAGTCACAGCTACTGCTAACCAATCACTGATAAGATTGGGCAATGCAGTAGGAATCAAGCGATTACAGCTGATTAAACAGTCTGTCTAACAAAGAAAAGCACAAATGGATGTCAAAAACAGGAATGCAAAAGTGGGATATCAGCAGCGCAGAAAGTATGGACCCTGCTTTGTAAACATGTGAGAATACATGTAAATTAATTACATTTTTAAAAATAGAATAATCAATATTAAAGATATGGAAAGATACTGCCGATTTGAAAGAATTGATTGCTTCGGTTCTTTGAGGCAATATGAAGGTTAATTCTTACAGCATAGTTGGTAAGCAGCAGTTCTTTCTTATTTGACTGCAACATTTATAATAAACATGTATGCATTTGGTAGTCATTTTTTAAAAGAGTTGGTCCTCTGTGAACAAAATGTGTTATATTTTCACCAAGATGGTATTGCTAGAGTTTTTTTAAAGTTATCCACGGTGAACAAAAAAGAAGGTAAGAGACACAAAGTTTATGTGACATTCCTGCCAAAATGTGGTGTCTCTTACCATACTTCTTGATCAGTGTAGAAATAACCTTTTAACTTTTTTCATTTGCAAATGCAAACCGACCCAGCCTTTCATTGGCTGTAATGTGGTTAAATGAGCTCGCTCTGGCCATATTCTTTTCACCTGTTCATCATATGTATAGAAAGAAATCCATTTAAAGGCTTCACTTATGAGTTGTACTCTCGGACCTTAGCCATTCAGGAGAAATGGTCTCAAAATGTACAGTAACTCTCTGGCCCCGCCCACTCATGCAAATTAAGGGCCAATCAGTAGAGTGACGTTCACAGATTCTTTAGCTTCGGGGTAAGAAGGTGTAATTTAGGTGATAATGCATTTGCTCGAAATGGACTAGGCAATACTGGGCTAGATTTTTAGAATTGGGTGGGTTTTTGACTGTGACTGGACTATAAAGTACCAGTCAAATCTGACAGGTGATGACTATATTCTAATCTGAAATCAACTTAGTTAGCAGTTACACTCTTAACTGTACCCACATTTTTACGCCATGTAATGTAAAAGTACCTTCTGTAGATGAATTGCTGAGGAGTTCATTTGAGATGCAATTAACTCATCTAACACGGCAGCAGCAAGTAATGTGGGTAGAGCCATTGGTAGGACAATTCAAACAAGCGGGTATTTGGTTTTGAACAAGGGTCAGGTTTAAGACATGTCACTTTAGATGAGTTACCTGATCAGTGGTAATATAACCAACTGTATTTCAGAGAATGCACCAATATGGTGAGAATAGATAACATTCTTTAAAACATGCATAATGTCAGCTAAGTAGTTCTGTAACAACAGACTCTCCATGCGCCAAAACAGGTCAATAACAGGCCACACCACACACAGCCTCACAATGTTACTCCATCGCCATTTCCTGTCATAAACTACTTAGTGCATTTGTATTGTAATCATTGTCCCTGGTGCTCAGCCCATAAAATGCAGAAGTAAATCGGGTGACTCATTTGAAAAGCTGAAAATGATGACTGTCAATCTTCCACCCAGTTAGACATTTAGAGATGAGATCTGCCTTAATGTCCTTGTTCACATGATGCATGGCACATCTGTGGTCCATAAAACATTCTTTGTGACAGCAAATGAATTCACACACATGGCTGTGGAAGCACTGAATATTAAAAGCATATTTCATAACACTTAGAACATTCAGCATGGCTTCTTATGCTTTATGATATTTTAGGCCAAGGATGTTCAAGTTTGCTTCTGAAGGGCCACAATGGTTACAGGTTTTTGTTCCAACCTGATTGCTTAATTAGAAGCCCGTCCTGGCCAGTAACAGAATTTATTTAATTTCAGGTCTTACATTAAAGAGTTTTCCTTTTCCAAGGGTATCATCCAAATGTGTGACCCTCGAGCAGATTAGTAATACTCAGCACTTCAGTTTTTTGTCTTCCATTTCTAAGTATTTTATTAAAGCAGAAACTTCAGGATGAGTAACATGTGAACTTTCATTTGTGTCTTAGTGTTAATTGGCTGTTGGTTAAGAAAAAAAAGAGAAGCAATTAATCACACTGAATGAAGCTGTTTAAGATTAAAAGACACAATTAACTGTTGTAAATCTTAACAAGTGATTTAATTAAAATGCAGCACAATGATGTTTCTGTAGGAAGAATTGCTTCTGCAGTAATAATTGGCTTCTAATTAAGAAACTGGGTTGGAAAAAACATACAATGACTGCAGCATTCCAGGGTTCTCGTTTATAAAACATCACATGGATTTGAGCTTGAAAATATACATAGGGCAAAAAAAAAAAAAAGGGAATTATGGGACATGGTGTACACACACTTTTATACAGGTTCCCCTTTTATAAATCACAATCATCATTAAATGTGCATACATAAATGCTCATTAAATCCCACTCCCCCAACAACCATATATGGACTATGCTAATCAACCTCATACATATGCAATCCACCTGATGGCACCTGCATTTAAGGAGTTCTATAGTACACGCCATGCGGCATTGTAGCAACCCTCCTCTGTACTCTGGCGGTCGTAGAAAGACATTGGGTGCCATTGTCTGAGCAGGTAGTCCTGTTGCATGTAATAACATTACTACTGTTACAATGAATAATATAGACCAGGGATGTCGAACTCCAGTCCTGGACGGCCGCAGTGGCTGCAGGTTTTCATTCTAACCATGTTCTAAATTAGTGACCAGATTTTGTCTGCTAATTAACGTCTTTTCTTTAGTTTTAATTAACGTGACTCAGGCTCTTTAGTTGTTTCTTTTTTCTTAATTAGCACCTAAATAATAATGAGACACAAAACAAGCTGCCACATGACCAGCTCACCTGTGCCCATTGCACAATATCTGAAAATAAAGAAAGGTGATGATCTTGGTAAGGTTGATCTCTCAGGTCACCAAAACGTCTTGTCAGTGTTCTTGGTAAGAACAGAAAATCAGCAGTTTTGGAAATGTCTACTGTGGCAGAATGAGAGATGCAACAAGACGTGGAATTAAATGACGAGTTTAATTAACAGCAAGAATCGGCTTTTCATTAAGAACCTGTTTGGAGTGAAACTGGTTGAAGTTTGAAGACACAATTTAGCTGGTCATCTGTTGGCTCGTTTCACGTCTCATTACTGTTTGGCTGCTATTTAATGAAGAAACAATCAATTCAGACAACTGAATCCTTAGAAACAGGGCTACTAAATTGAAGGGCAAATAAATTAATTAGTAATGAAAACTGGTCACTGATTAGGAAAATGGTCAGAATGAAAACCTGCAGCCATTGCGGCCCACCAGCCCAGGGGCCTCATGCATAACGCCGTGTGTAGAATTCGCACTGTAACATGACGTAAGCACAAAAGCAGAAATGTACTTACGCACAAAAAAAATCCAGATGCATAAATCTGTGGGTTCACCAACTTCCACTTTCTTCCGCTACATAAATCCCGGTCAACGTGGAAATTAACGCACGTGCACGTGTCTGCTGCCCCACCCCAACTCCTCCCAGAATTACGCCTCTTTGAATATGCAAATCAATATAAATAGCCCTTAAGCTCGATGTTCTGTGAAAAGGCAATGGCAAAAGTATGAGGAAAAATAGAAGAATTTCAGTGAATACCAAGTGGAGGCAAAGACAAATGTACTATTTGTTGGTTTAAACAGTGGTATAATCAACAAAAGGAAGTTGATTGAGTGGCATAGCATGTCGGAGAAACTTGAAAGCTCAAGTTCACAAAGTTGCACAGTGCCCGAAATAAAGAAGAAGCTGTCAGATATCAAAGTCGCCATGAAAAGGCGAGTCGTAGCCCACCGTCTGAGTGTCATGTGAAAGCTTATTAGGGTACAGAGAAAAAAAAAAGGCACACGGTGGGGAAAAAGCACAAAATGTCAACTTTAATCTCGAAATTTCCACTTTAATCACGTAGTTTATTTTGTCATTAAAGCAGAACATCATAAACTTCATCTTAAAATCGTTTAATTTACTAGTTTCTCAAATCCCATCGTAACTAAAGTAGCACGTTAAATGCTTTGTTTTGTATTTGATCTTCTATGTGCTCTGTGTGTGAATCACTATGTGCTTCTGTTTTTTGGCTTCCTCCGACAGGACACAGAATAAATTACATTCGTGACATTACAGCTCTCTGAATAATTAAAATACTGAGAAGTATACATGATATAATTTTTATGATGATAGAAGTTAAAGCACGTTATTAAACATGGGAACACGATGGCACAGTGATTGTTCATGTCTTACGGCTTGCTGCGCCATGCGCGACCTTCGATGCTTTATTGTAGCAGTACTATCTCTTTCCAACGTACTAACCCCCAATTCCTGTCCTTCCTTTTCTTTCTCCAAATACCCAATCGCCACACAATCAGCTCTGTAATAGATGTTAAGCCATCTGTAAGCTTAGAACGCCTATTCTTCAAAATTTTTAAGGAACATTGAAATATCTTTGTAATGTTTAATTATTCCATCCATCTATCCATCCAGTGGACAGCAAGAATACAGCGCGAGGCAGGAACAATCTGTGAACAGAGTGCCAGCTCCTGGCTAGCCCTGCGGCACTGTGTAGTTAAAGTTTTATCTGTATAAAATAATAAACATATTTTGCTGCATTTCATCTTAAAAATGATATCGTCATCATATGTAAATACGCACTTTATAAAATAGCTCAGGTTCTGCAATATTATAACTGTATCATAAGTACAATTACCTCAATGTAAACTTGCAAGTACAAACAGTACTACAAGGAGCACTTGATGGACTGATTGAGTGCGCTTAGAGTTCTTGGGATGAAACTGTTTGTGAACTGTGAGGACCGAACAGGAAAGGCTCTGAAGCGTTTGTCAGATGAGACCAGTTCAAATAGCCAATGGCTGAGGCAGCGTGTGCTTGATGCTGTATACCGATAATTCTCTTTCCGATCAGCTGCTGTAGATCTGTGATTTAGACTCAGATATAATGATATAAATACTCCGAGTGGTGCAGTGACAGCACTAACGGGAGCAGCTGAAAGAAGAAGAGGAAGGTGCGGTGAGAGTAACAATGCTAAAGCAGCTATTATATTTAGAATAGTTTGACCATTCTATGGACCATTATATTGTTACATGTTAATTACAATCAGATGCATTAAACTAATAAGCAATATGCGATTAATTTCTGTGTATTTATAAAGCCACGTCAGGGATGTGGATCTAAAAAAGAAAAATAAACCACACAGGAACAGTAGCACTGCTTTTATGCTGGGTGCCGCCAATCTGCAAAACCAGCGTAGAACTTGCGTACAACAGGGTATGAGCTACTGTGGAAATGTGCGTGGCTTTACAACAATTTAATTTAGATTTTATACATCAGGATTTGAACGTGGAAACGTTCTTACGCAACATTTATGTGCGTACGCATCATTTATACATGAGGCCCCTGGAGTTTGACACCCCCGGTAAAGACCATAGAAAAGACTGTGAGTTCTGCCAGCTACCTTACCAACAAGCCAGCCATCCCATACAGCAAGTCATCTGTCAACGTAACTTTGCCTCAAAATAAACAAAATCATCGGATGACCCTCAAAGTTTGTCTAATCTTATGCGTAATGGAATATACTGTAAGTGCTTACAATTAAAAAAAGGAGCTTCATTCTCGCTAGGTGCTTTTATTGCAATATGAGTGCAGTCAATTGCTCGGATTACATTAGAAAAAAACGTGTCCCGCTGCAAATTGCTTTTTTACCTTGACCTGTACATCCACACTATACGGAAACTGAATGTAGAATCTCGTCAGTCCGTTTATGGCTTCCAGCACAACAAGCTTGATGGAGCTAAAGTTTGGTTGAGATTTTGAGAAAGCAAACCATTGCTAAAACCTGGATATGAACTATCATTATGAAGATTTGGGTACTCTGTCTTTCTATTGCTGGACCGAACTCATCAGGTAGTTTTGGCAGGATATTCCTCTCATAAATCCATGTTAGCTTTTATTTAATATATTATATTCATAAAGGTACTTTTCTAGTTAATTTTATTTTGGTTTCAATAATTTTGTATGTAGCCCTCCCACCATTTAACTGGCATGCTACCTATGACATAGGATGAAATTTCACTGGTGGGATCCACATTAAACACCTCCCAATAAATTTTAATAACCAATGGGCCCAATGAAAACAATTATTTTTTATAATTGTTACACTATTTCAAAGTAATGATTTATAAATGCTCACTCCTTTTAATTAATTATTTGAATGCAACCACCATGTACGCACTTCACACAATCATGGATAGAAAACAACAAACAAACAAAAAAAAACATAAAACACATTTATTTAAACACGCCGCTTATGGGATATTATCACAGTTCAACTTAACTAAATTTGTCTGAGTTTCAGCACAAGTAAAGTTCACACATAGAAATCAACAATACATATATAGGTATATATATACAAAAATCGTTGGCGCGCTTAGTTGGAGCTCATATGCAGTACATAACTGCACGTGTACTCACGGTGTCCTTCCAGAACTTTTCCCCACACTTCTCATTTTCCTCCGTGGTTAAACACGGGAATTTCACAGCTCCGTCTGTGATGACACCAGCAGCTTCGTCATGATGCGGGATTTATTTGCGTTCCCTGATTAGTTGTTGCCTCCTGTGATATTTCTGACACTGCTTGTTTGCATTTTCTCCTTATGGGATAAATTATGTCAGACGTATTGCGTGCCAGCTGTGCCTCTGTGGAATGCGACGGTTGCGGTCCTCCAAAAAGTCCTTATCACCGAGCTCTGTATCGCTTAAAAGGGAGAGCGCGCGACTGTGCAGCCGCGTTTTTCTCCTCGACAGGTGAGGCGTGAACCGCCGCGTGCGCACTTAGCATCAAGTAAACACTTCTGAGTTTACTATTACAGTATACCCAGCTAGGAGGGTGCTAAATGTATGTTATAGAATTAAGAATTATTGGTCGGTAATTACCAATGTGGAAGAATATATGCTCAATTTGTATGTGTCTCTTCAGGGTTTGTATTCTGTTCTGTTAACTTTAAAACCTATCACTAGGAAAATGTATGTAGTTGTTTAACAATTAGTAATGAACTGCGTCGCAGTAGGGGGTACTAGCGCTCCCTTGAACCCTCAGGTACCACGCAAAACACCTGGTAAAATTGCCACAATAATTATATTTATTATAATAATGTGCACCAAGCACCCTCCACTCCACTATATTCATAAATCACAATAACAATAATAAACCAGTAATAATCACAATCCTCCACTCCCAGACGCGTTGCCCTCCTACCACCCAGCTCAGCTCGTTGTCAGGGAGTTCCCAGAGTCCTTTTATTCCTCCTGACCCGGAAGTGTTTCTGCCCAACAGTTCCACAAGTCCTTATTCCTTCCGGGTCAGGGTAAACAGTACTTTTCTTCACCCCGGAAGCCCGTCGCTCTTCCTGTGACGAACTTCCGGGTCATGGTGCACAAATGAGTCCATTAGCTTCCCGACAGCGACTCCCAGTGGCCCCCAAGGTATCCAGCAGGGCTGTGTATAAAAACTACATAGTCCATGAGGCCCTGCTGGAATTCGGGGCCCGTATATGCTCTCGGGAGAGCTCCTCCTGGCGGCCTGGGGGTGAGGGCCGGAGTAAAATGCCGGTAACCTACCACAACTGGGTTTCATATATGTTAAATAGCTTCATACTAGTTATTTTCTTTAAGTGTTGGCCAAATCTGTTTCTTTATAGGTACTTATTAAGTACAACATAATTTTAAAATATATTCGCAGACAGACATTAAAGTTATGCAATGTTTTGTACCTGTGAAAGGAATAACTTTAAGAGTCAAGGCAGTTACTGATAAGACAATTAATGATCTCTGTAAGCAGTAAAACAGAAAAATGTTTGCTAACTAAGGGTCACCAGACATGACCTAACTCTTGTTGGTATGACGTGAGCAGGATGGCATTGATCAATGGAATGGCAAAAGTTGGGAGGGTGATGTTTAAGTGCTTTAACAATGGAACTTAAAGTTCTGGATCAGCATTAATGCTATTAAAGAGCTCCTTTTGTTAAATTTAAATATTGCGGCTTATTTTCTTCCACACCTGGTGCAGCTCCCACCTTCACCTTGGAACTTTCACTATCTCCAAACACTGTTCTCAACACTGTTTGTGCTTCCTCATACAGTATTATCTATGCAGACATTAAACATTCAGTCACACCTAACCATCTCAATGCTCAACCTCAGCATCTCCCTCTCAAAACCCTTCTCCAGATCTACAAATGCATAATGCAACTTCTTTCCCTTTGCCCGAAGGTTTTTTTGCATCTGCCAGAAAACAAAGATCATATCTGTTGTTTCATTCCCAACCATGAAACTAAAGTGCATTTCACAAGTTTTCTTTTCTTTAGTACTTTCTCAACCACCTTACTTGTTCCAGAAGCTTGATTGCTCAATATGACCTACACTCCAATGGATGACATTTTCTTTTTTAGAGTAGAATGACTACTGTACACTTCTTTTTCAATATTTAGGAATATTTCCTTTCCATTGCACAGATTTGTCAATAATTTAACTCCATGACTTACCAAAGCATTTTCACTTTTACTCTAGATGGGCCCACTGCTATAACCATCTTCTTCTGTTAAAGTGTTTTAACAACCTCTTTCTTTCAAAAATTCATGCCATTTGTTCTCCTCATTTGGCAGCTTCTCCTTGTACGTTCATAATGACATCATTCAGGGTCAGTATTCTGCTGCATACTGTGTCAAAGATGAGGCAAGAGCCACAAAAACGAGTTGGGGCAGTCACCCGCATAATTTTTCCTGGATGCAAATAGATGAATTTTTAGTACAGACTAGCGGACTCCGCACTGTGCTCGATTCACTCGCCCACCCCGGGTTTGGTTAACCGGATATATAATTTAAAGAGATTGTTATTTTCATAGGAATTGTTACATACTATTTCTATTCTATGTTGCATCGCTTCTCCGTGATCATAAATATACACCTGACCGAACTGTGGTTTCTTTGAAATTAAACTTGTTCTAGCTTTAGTTGTTGCGGGACCACAGATTCTCAGATTCGTATGGTCCATTGAATGATGCGAACGTGAAGATATTATTGTAGATTCGGATATTTTGCCTGTAGTGTTTGTGGATTTCACTTTCACCAAACAATACATCTTTTAATTCTCACGGATATGCCTCTTCATTGGGAGGCAACACTACTTTTCCCTGATGGCAACACGAATTAGACGATCTACAAGTCTCCAATTTAAACTTTAAAGCCAAACAATATCTACATACTTCTGTCATATATCCTATGTCCATATATTCAATCTCTTTTTTGCTGTTCCGTTATTTCACCAAGTAATAATTTCCATTTGTTTGTGCTAATGCAATCTTTACTTTCCTTTTTTTCATACCTTCGAATATTACCACTTTCCTATTCTTTAACTTGCTCTGCATGTGTATCATGCCAGCGTTTTTTTTAAGCCTTTCAAATTCCACTGCTTTCATAGTTTCTAACTTGCTGTGAATGTGTATTGCACCAACGTTTTTGAACCTCTCTATGAAGCCTTTTATTTCTGACCCCGATTGGACCTACGAGGTTTTCAATTCCACTTGGTCCGGGCTGATTATAACTTTCCTTATTTTCAGAATTTGCACATAGATTATTATTGTTCTTTTTGCTTTTTTTTGCCTTCCTTTCTCTCCAATGCTTTTGGGTCTCTTTTCAATGCGTTGCTCTTTCTTCTTTGCTTAGTCATTGATGTGCCATCTAGAACGTATAAAATTTTTTAAGAGCTGAAAGCACATGAAGTGTGTCTGCCAAAAGCATTCCAACAATTGAGAAGTTAGATGTCCGTGATCTTGTTTTAAATTGGTTGTTCTTGCGGGATGTCAAAGTGTCTTTCCGAGAAGGTCACGTCTCGACCCAAGTTTTTTTAATATAAAATAGAGAGATGTGTACAGGTTCGAGTTCAAAACAGAATTAACTGGTGAGGTTGAGATGGTGGGTTTTTAAAGTGTGGCAGAGCAAGTGAGGTAATTAAGACCGGAACTGGAAGTGACATTGTCAGGCTTGTGACCAGAAGGGGTATCTTCTGGACCAGAAGTGACATCATGGGCCTCCTGACCGGAAGTGACGTCAAGGAGGCGAGGCGGAATTTTCCGTAATAGTTCTGCAGTAGAAAAAGAGAAAGGATAAGTGTATGTTGCCACCTCATGGTCTGGTGTGGAATTACCTCCCTTTGGGCCCTTTAGCTGCCTCCCATGCACATGTGGGTGACAACTGGTATTTGTTTCCACTACATTTCAACTGCCATGTTGCACGCTATGATATTGCGACTCTCTTGCTACAGAGAGATACTTTGAATACTGATAGCACCTCCGCAGAGATGAGAAATAACTAGAGAATCCATGTTGATCTTTTTTCCTCCAATTTCAGCTCTAGCAAGCTTCATAAAAGATGGGCTTTTAAGCCAATTATCCAGTCAATGGCTTGAATATTATTTATTGTTCAGTCATGCGAGGAACATTTCTCTATTTTGATCTCAATTGATTTCTTAGGCTGTACCTCAGAAGTGATTGACAAACCTTTGTTGACAAATATCTTTCCTCAAGAGATGCTCCTTATGCCTTTAACAATTCTAAGTAACAGTTTTCTGAGGCTGTTTAACTCGCTCCTACACCGAAAAATGTAGTGTATAGAGATGAATACATCATTAAGTAGGATTTCGTTTCTACAGTCTGTTTAAATGGCATGTGGTACTGGATCAAGACTGTGAGGTAAGTACTTTGACCCTTGAGGGAGCTATGAAGCTGCGCTCATTTAGTTAGATTTCTTCTTTTTAGGCCTGTCTTGATATTTCTTTCCTATTCTTCTTTTTCAGTCATCTGACTAGGGCAAATGCATCCTTTTCTTCAATATGTAATCTGAACTTGCCAGGTCTTCCGTTACATTACTTTGATTGTTTCCAGTTTTGAGTTGTGTTAACAATTCAGAAATACTCAAAAAGATGGATTGGTTTTCCTGGGGATATCCCATTTATTTTAAGGTTGGATAAGTGCAAATGAAGCAATGAAAGAATTGCAAATATTATCTGTGATATATATTTGTAACCTGTAAATAGCTTCCGGAGGGAGCTGAAGTCCATCCTTGTTGAGAGCTGAATACCGACTTTCTGTATTGATGGTGTTTACATAGGATTGGAAACAGAAAGGGCTGCATTAGTGACATTTAGACCAGAATTTGTGTCAAAAGTCTCCTGGGGGGAATCTCCTCTACTCAGAAGTAAATGTAAAATGTATTAGTGGCATTGCACCAAAACCTTCCCCTAGTCAACTTAACATGCATGAGACACTTCTGATGCTCACATGTGTGACAGTTGATATAACAATCTGGAAGTAGTGCGGCATAAATCTGAAGATGTGAGGAAGTGCAACAGCAAATACGTCTTAGCTGTTGTATTGGTTTATTTCTCCTCCTAAGGGGATTTTATCCTCATTTCGGTTGAACAGAAATCTAATCTAAATCCTAATACAGACTCTGACTCCTTTTTGAAAGTTCAAATTGCAGGAAAGACAATCGCTATAATATCATCCCTCAATATACCAATCCCTTAGCAAAATGCTTTCTTCTCTGAACTGACTGAGCAATTATTTTCTTTCTGTAACTTTTCCACCGTAATTAGGTCAGTGCAGTCATTGATTTGAATATAAATGACAGTCTGGCAACACAGTACTAACATCCTAGTTTCTTTACCATCCCGAGCCACTAATCTTAACAAGGACCTCAATCAGGCTTTTACTTAGCCCAACTTGATCCTCTCATTGCTGTAAAACATTAACCATATAATTGTGTTTTCTTATTTATTCACTCATAGAAATAAAATTCTGTTTTCCCTAACTGTGTACATGTTTAACTAATGGAAAATAAACAACTCCACGGAAAAGTAGCAGGTTTGTGGAAAATTGACAAATACCTTCTGCAATATGGTGGAATGGTAAATGCTTCATTTTCTGTAATTCAAATGATTTTACATTGCGTTTCACATACAAACTATAATATCAGAGCTTAAATTAGCAACATTAGAGGAAGTGTGACCCCATGTGGTAGAACAGAGAAGAAGACACAGATCACAGCAGTCAGAATAAACAGACATTTTGCAAAATAACCTTGAACCAGACAGTTGATATCACAATGCACCTTGTACAAGCTTGTGTTTACTCTTCTGGTGCTACACCAGCCATGCAATTGGCTCTGAGACTATGCAAGAATGAGTCTTTTGCAATAGAAATGATCAAGATGAGTACAGGAATAAAAATAAAAAATACAAATGTAAGTGCCAAAGATTCTGTGATTTCACTGACGCTGTTCCTCATAAGCTAAATCTCCATCATCTATAAATAGATAGATAGATAGATAGATAGATAGATAGATAGATAGAAATGAAAGGCACTATATAACTGATAGATAGATAGATAGATAGATAGATAGATAGATAGATAGATAGATAGATAGATAGATTAAAACTGAACCCCAGAATTGACTGTATAATGAAAATATCACCACATTATTATTATTATTATTATTATTATTATTATTATTATTATTATTATTATTATTATAAAAAGCTTCACCATGCTGGAGCAGTAGCTGACCCTGATGTGTCCATGTTTGTGACCGGTGCTATTCATTTCTTTGCCAGTGAGGACCCAGGATACAGCTGACCCTCCTCTCAAAGGTAATATGACACAAAAAATGGCTGTACTTTCTGTAAATGACAGTGGGATGGGCTATTCATAAACATTATTGGACAGGGAACCACAAAACTGTTAAGGATGCATATCATCAGTGATATCTTTTATTTTTATTTTGCACAGCTTGTCGCACAACACAAAGTGTCTTCCTTTACAGCTCTTTTTACAGTTTTTTTTTTTTTTGCACAGACACTACGAAACACATGAAATGGAACAAGAGGTGCCCAAAATACAAGTGGATTAAGTGTTTGTGGTTAAAAGGCTTAGGTTGGAACACCGTCACGCTACTGACACTGTGACCATGAGCAAGTCACTTCACCTGACTGTGCATCAACTTGAAAAACAAAAGAAATGCAACTAATTGTATCTTAAATGTTAAAGGTTTTAATAGTGAAATGTTAAAGAATGTTGCTTTATTGGCTTTCTCAAAGTGACAGTTATGCCATAACTTTACAGATAAGGATGATATACAACAACATGTAAGAGAAATTGATTATCTATTGAATAAAATAATGTATTTTAATACATCCTTGTTTATCATGGTGCTGGAGAGTGGCAATCTTTTGGTCGAACATGCAAGTAAGAATTTCACTGCTCTTTGTACATGTGGCAGTACTAGTACTAGAAATCTTTAATAAAACTGCATGTATATAGATATTTATCTATCTATTCATATTTTTAGATATTAGAAATAAAGATTACTTAATAGACTTTAGGTTAGTGCAGTTCCTGTTCATTTCTGGTTTCTTTCTGGATGCAGACATTTCTACATTTGGCTTTGAACTCATTTTTAATTTTTTCAAATATAATGAGCACATCTCAAACTCTGGCTCAATGATCAGTGTGAAAGTCTCCATCTAATTTACAGAACTGTTAATTTCAGCGCCCACATATTACTTTCCATCATTAGTTGTATGTTACCAATCCACCCGATAACTGAGACCCTTGGAGGCTTGTCTCTTCAATCCTCCAAAGTCACATCTTGCAGCTTTTGACAAATTCTCTTTGAGCTCTGTGGTTTCTTCTTTTTGATGCTGTTGCTCTAGGCCCATTCGTGAAACTGTATCGCTTGACTTTCAAGTCTCTCTTCTGTCCTGCGTTTAAAGCGAATTCACGTCAGGTCAGGTCAGATTGGGGAGCATACACTGGTACAGTGCATTGCTGCACCCACCGCACGATGAAACAGTTCATGATCCCAGTTGGTAACTCCCCAGGCAGTCTTATGGTCCAGTCCAACTCTCTGGAAATGACCCTCTATCTGCCACAGCCAGGTGTTACATGGGAATCCCCTTGGCCTGGTCCAGCCACTGAAGTCCTCAACAATAAGGATCCTGTAAGCCAGATCACCCTAAGGGAATCATGCCACATGGCCGTAGTGCCGTAATTGATGCTCCCTCACAGTGCAGGTACCGTGCCTCATTCAGGACTCTGTGAACAGTTGCTCATTCAACACAAAGACAAACAAGTAGTACCCAAGGATTCTCCAAAGAGACACAGTACCAAAGGAGTCCAGTCTTCATCTCAGGTCATTGGATAGCGTCCATTTCTCCCAATCATACAGCACAACGGGAAGCACCAGGACTCTAAAAACTTTTTGCAGAGATATTGGGAGTGCCACACACTCCTTTCCATCGACACTATGACCCCCCATGCTCTTCCAATCCGTCCACTGACTTCATAGGAAGAGTCACCAGATATATGAATGTTGTTGCCAAGTTAAGTAAACCTCTCGATGAGGTCGACATTCTCTCCACAAACTGACACGCTGCTGATGGCTGTGCCCAAGAGCTCATTAAAAGGCCTGGATCTTAGTTTGTATCTAGGACACTTGCAAGCCCAGACACTCAGACTCCTCTCATAGTCTCTTTAGAGCCCCAATCAGATTCTCCATTGACTCTGTGCAGATCACAGCATCACCAGAAAAATCAAGATCAGTGAATCTTAAATTCACCAACAGATGGCCCACAGCCGCTGGACTCCATGACCCTGCCCAGCACCCAGTCCATGCAGGCATTAAACAGAGCAGGAGCAAGAACACAACTGGAAAAAGAGCAGAGGTTCTGCCTCCACTCTACACCGCACTCACAGTACTAGTGTACAGGCCATTCATGATATCCAGCAACTTAGGGGGATCCTGTGAAGTCTCGGGATGTCTCACAGAGCAGCTCAATCAACTGAATCAAACGCTGTACGAAAATCAACAAAGACTGCAAAGAAACTCTGCCAACATTTACGTTTGCACTCAACGAGAACCCTCGTGCCAGGATGCAGTTAATGGTAGACTTCTTAGGCGTAAAACCAGACTTCTCCAGTCACTGGTAGGTGAGCAGGTGATCAAGGATCCTATTGAGGATGACCCTAGCGAGGACCTTACCCGGCACCGAGAGCAGCGTTATCCCTCTGTAGTTGCCACAATTCAAGTGATTACCTTTTCCTTTCCAGATAGGATAGTTCCATTTCCAGTCAGTTGGGATGATGCCGGTCTCCCAAATGGAAGCAAAGACTGCTTGCAATGCAAGGAGGACAGCCTTACCACCTGTCTGGAGAAGTTCACCCTGGATACCACAGATCCCTGCAGCCTTCCTTACCCTTAACTGGCTCACCACCTGTGCAGTCTCAGTGAGACTGGGCGATTCACAGCTAATTGGAGGATCAGCCTCAAGAACTGTGGACCTACAGATATCCAACATCCTAGCCGGAGGATCAGCTTTAAACCGCTGCTCAAAGTAGCCAGCCCAGTTTAACTGTATTCTTACACTCTCTTTCTCTCTTTCTCGTGTACTAATCTAATGTTACCATAGTGTCATTTACTCCAGTATATTGTATGACACTTTAGTTTGGCATTATAAACAGTTATGGAAAACTCTTTTCTGCTTATTCTGATGAGTATTCTTTATAGAGCTCCTTGTTATGGTGTAGTCTTTAAATGACTGTTGTGGAATATGGCCGGCCATTCATCCCGGTCAATACCCCCAGGCCGCCAAATGGAGCTCTTCCTGCAGTTTGGAGGTGCTGCAAAGACCAGCAGGGAATTCTGGACAATAGAGTTTTTATCCACAGCCCTGCTGAATACTATGGGGGCCACTAGATGACGCTGCAGGGAGGAACAACGTTTATTTGCCTTATGCCTCGGTAGTACGTCCAAGTCACATGGACAAGGGGAATGACGTGCTTCCGGGGTGAAGAAAAGGACTTTTGATCTGACGCGGAAGTGATAGGAAATCACATGGACTAGGGATTGGAACACTTCCGGGTCAGGGAATATAAAAGGACTGTGGGAGCTCCCAGACGGTGAGCTGAGCTGGGTGGAAGGGTGGCAACGCGTCTGGGAGTGTTGGATTGGTTTATTGTGATTTATTTAATGAGTATTGTGGAGAGGATGGTGCTTTGTGCACTGTGCAGAATAAATATAGTATACTTTTGGACTTTTATCTGGTGTCTGGTGTGTTGGACAATGGTTCAAGGGAGCGATAGTGGACCCAATCTGTCACACTGTATATAAAATAGACAATAATTTATTTTTTTCTTGGTAAAAAATAATTGGGAATTTCAGTGACGTTTACAAGAATTAATTTGTTTTTGGAAAAAGGAGATATATAGAAAGGCACTACTCATTTAAAAAGCACTCGTTGACATTTTCATTTGCACTCCTGTCAAACCTCAGTATCCCTACCTTAAGCTCAGGCAGGAACTCAGCGACATGAACTGTCGGAACTGAGAGTCAATGGGATAATAAACGAGGCTGACACAGCTTATATAAAAAGTAAAAAGATGTATTTATTTTAAAATATATATGTTTAATGGAGACAATAAAGATCTGTTTCCCTGCCTGTGAATCACCCTGAAGTCGCTTTAATTGTATGTGTACTGACCTTCTCCTGGTCTGAACTGCACCTCTTGGTTGGCAAAAACACCAGCTTTTATCCCGGGTCAGCCATCCCCTGACCCGAGTCTGTCCCTGGTCACGCACCTAGCCTAAAAGATATCTCTGCCGATTGCGCAGCAGACGTTTGTGACACTTCACAGCACGGCTGTCCCGTATACAGACGGCCAGCGTACATCATAAACCAGTTACTTCCTATGCTGCACCGCAACTCCTACACACCACGGATGCACCAGAAGAACATCTGGGCGAACAACTATGGGCAGGAGGCACGCGTCTCCACTTGAGGGCCCTTTCGAATTGAAACATGTGCCACCCCGTCTACCCCATGGCCGACAACACGCGGCCGATCCCAGGGGACAAACCAGTAAGTGAGCAAGTGCCTTTTTCTTTTATTATAACGTCGGCGCCTGCAAAGAATTCCATACAAATGGGGCAAAGTGCTTTTAAAGTATTACATTGTGAGGCGTTTCCTCACAGCCTGCCTTTGTGATGTCGGCTGGCCAGATTAGCAGACAACACTAATTGCAGACCGCAGTACCTATAAGGTTAGTCATGTCTTCTTCTTCTTCTTCAGCTGCTCCTGTTAGGGGTCGCCACAGCGGATCACGTTCTTCTATATCTTTCTGTCCTCTAAATCTTGTTCTGTTACACCATCACCTGCATGTCCTCTCTCACCACATCCATAAACCTTCTCTTGGGCCTTCCTCTTTTCCTCTTGCCTGACAGCTCTATCCTTAGCATCCTTCTCATAATATACTCAGCATCTCTCCTCTGCACATGTCCAAACCAACGTAATCTCGCCTCTCTGACTTTTGCCCCAATATCACGAAATGCCCTCAACGTCAGTCACATGACACCCATCGCATTAGACTATGATTAACATTAGGGCCCCGTTACACTATGTTTAAGATAAGGGTTGTAAGAAGGTTATATGACTCAAAGGGTGTTTTGTGACTAACTTTGTGGGCATTGTCTTATCAATGTCATATGTATTGCAACCATCAGCTAGACCCTTCTCCGGATTATTCACAGTCTTCTTCTTCTTTTGGCTGCTCCCATTAATGTGCAGTAATCACTGTTGACACTACCATGAAGGCCCAGCAGGAGGCTCCAGGTTTTTACTTTTGATGGATACTTCAGCCTGTACAATTGTAAAACACACTTTCTGTCGTTTTTTTTTTCATTTTGATGAACAGTAGAAAGGCACTTTATATAGCAATGATTCAATTTACAAATAACATATGCCTGGGAACACTTTGTACTGCAACAAACAAACAAACCATCTCACAAAATTAAGAAAGTACAGAATTAAAAATCACAATTATTTGAAGAAAAACTTAATCTGGGACGTTTCTGCATATTATGCCTGTAAACAGCAAATCAAGTCCAGAAAAATACATCATATTCTTTATTTCTTTGTTTAAGATGATGGCAAAATCATATGCATTAGAATCAGATCTGATGCTATAAAAGTTGAATATATAAACTCTGATTGAGTTACCCCTGTAGGGACAATTTAGAATCGCTGGTCCTGTAGTCTGTCTTCAGATTAGGAACAGACACACTAAATAATTATGTCCACAAATATCTTGTACATTTACAGATTTATCCTCCGAATTTAGAGAGTCCCAATTTGCAGAAGATCTTATTGAATTCCTTGCAAAATCAAATGGGCCTTAAAAGCAAACAGGGCTTCAAGTTCAGCTTGTTGCCATAGTTTGTACATTAGCATTTAATTCAAGCTTCCAAGAATACATTGGGTTGCCATACGAAAAAGAATCAAAAAGTACAAAGTCCACCTTGTTCAGAAGAGAGAAACTCTCCTTTTTCACTCATCTCTCACATCTCAACACACTTAGTATATAAAACATTCATTGCCCCCAACATACTGTTGGATCTGGAGTCGTAAGTACTGAACCAGTATGTTTTGAGGACTGAGAGCTGTGAAGAAAGATTGAAGGAGTTGAACATTTTAGGTTTAAATAAACAGGGATTAATAGGTGACAAGATAGAAATGTTCCTTCTTATTAAAGGGATCAGTTCGGTGGATTCCAGCTGCTACTTTGAAATGTGTTCTTCATCACTGGGCAGAGTGGTGGTCCTGAGGCTAGGGATCTGTGCTGCCAATTGGAAGTTTTCCAGTTCAAATCCCTTAAATGCCAAAAGTGACTCTACTCAGTTGGGCCCTTGAGCAAGGCCCTTAACCTACAATTGCTTCATCCTGGGTATAACTTACAGGGAAAATCTGGGGGTTGGTGTCAGAATTGGGACTCCAGCCACAGTAAAAAAATCTCACACTGTTCCAGTGTGGTGCTGAGATGTCACTCACTACACTCGGGTCTCAATCCAGGTAGTTCGCCGTGTGATGGATGCAGCAACACACTATCGGTGCGTACTCCCAAACTCACTGTCTCTCTTCAACAAGAACATGGCAGCACTGACAAAAGCATGTTATAGATAAAAATGCCACAAATATTAGAAGGTTCTCTTCTCACAGTTACCAAGTGCTATGACAGATATTTGTACTTTGGGGACTTGACGATACTTTGCAAAAGTTGGCTGAATAGGAATGGACAATATATATTGGGTTGAATTTCTTCTGTTATTCTCTGCTCCTCAAAATTGTTCTAATGGTCTTACTTAAACTAGCACTCTCAGTGTATAGATAACGGGAAAAGCAGAGTATTTAGTAAAGAAATTACATGCATATGGGGAAATGAAAATTAAAATTCCATACAGACAGTGGCTGGAGTGGGATTTAAATCCAAAACTCTGTAGCTGTAAGACTGCACCACTTATCACTGTAGTGCTCTATGGCCATATTTTAAGTTGGTTGTGGGAAAAGTCTCTGTGGGCATGTCAGTTTGTCACAGGCACTGTTTGACACCTCCTAAGGGATCAAGTGTGAAGTGGTGGCTCTGAGGCTAGGGATCTGTGCCCGGTTCAAATCCTGTAAATGCCAGAATTGACTCCACTCTGTTGGGCCCTTGGGCAAGGCCCTTAACTTACCATTTCTCTGTCCTGGGTGTGACATTAACCAGCATCCAGTCCTGCAAGCGGGGCCTCCAACTTGCAAGGGAAAATTTGAGGGTTGGTGGCAGGATGGGCACTCCGGCCACTGTAAGAAACCTCACACTGTTCCATTTGAACTAATGTGCTGCTAAGGTGTTACCTGTTGCATGGCTGCGCTTCGGTCCAAATCTGAGATCCTGAGGTGGTTTGTCATGTGATTGGTGTGGCAACATGTTGTATCAGTGCATGCTCGCAACCTCTGTCTCTCTAAGGGAGTAAAGTACAAAGCTATGGAAGAAACAGCTTCAAACACCCTTCAAGAATATTGCAAATGTACAGGCCCAAGTCTACAAGTCTATGCAGTCTTCTCTTCCATTTCCTATTGATAGATGTTTATGTGTTGAATGTGCTCTAGTGTTTTTTGTTTTTTTTTTAAAATAAAAAGAACGAACTCTGCTTAAATTTCCAGAATAAGTTGGGTCAAAGGGGTAAGTGGGACCCAAAAGTAACAGCATTAGGCATGACAGCCATGCAGAAGCAACATCTGGAGGTGAAGTAGTAGTGACAATACAGTTTTATGGATTTTGTTTAACTTTAGAAACGAGAAAGGATTCATGTATAGTGAACATGACAATTTTTGACAGTTGTTCGTTTCATGACAATGTGGGGAAGGAATTCAGAAGTACCAGTTATTAAAGTGAATGTATGGGGAAAAAAAATTCGGACTCCTATTTGTACACAGCAACACAATTCAATGATGGAGAAGTGAGGAATACTGGGAAAACGCTAGAACCTGGCGTTCCCAAGATATCCTGGTAGAAATCTTCGTCAGAACCTTATGTCTTGCAAAAATGCAAATATCTGAAATAGGAAACTGTATTGAGCACCTGGGATATTGTGGGGCAAGCGACATGCATGCTGTGGACTCCACAAATGCTGTTGAAGTAAATGCTATTACTACAGCAAGTTTAAAACCTGTATGGAATTAGATAGGCCTAAGAAAAACTCCCAATCTTAGAGATTTCCCAAGTAAATGTTTTAAATAGCATTGAAGTGGGGCCTTGTTATGGTGCAATGATGGCACTGGTTTAGGGTGGTGACAGTTTGCATCCTCAGTATTTGCTGTGTTTATAAGTTCACTCTAGTTTTAATGACTAAAACAGGCTTACCTTCTTTATGGTTATGGAGGAAGTGTGTGTTGTGATCTCAAAGGTGTTTTTATGCCTTACCAAGTGTTGCCCTGAACATCAATAAATGAAGCACTGCAAACATCAGGGAAACAGAGACAGTTGCACTATGCTGTGAAGATGGTGGTTTCTTTGAGATCCCAAGCATTGGCTTGATCTAGTGAAATTTGTAGTGAGCACTCAGTTGCAAATTCTCATTTTGGTTCCCTATACTGAGGACCACTTAATAAAAAAGATCATAAAAAATCTGAGCAGTGAGAGCAGACCATTCAACATATCAAGCTCATTTGTTTAGCTAATAATGGCTTCACAGTCCCAGTAACTCATCCAGATGCTTCTTACACTGGATACAGTGGGTACTGAAAGTATTCAGACCCGCTTCAATTTTTCACTCTTTGTTATATTGCAGCCATTTGCTAAAATCATTTAAATTAATTTTTTCCCTCATTAATGTACACACAGCACCCCATATTGACAGACAAAAAAGAATTTTTGAAATTGTTGCAGATTTATTAAAAAAGAAAAACTGAAATATCACATGGTCCTAAGTATTCAGACCCTTTGCTGTGACACTCATATATTTAACTCGGGTGCTTTCCATTTCTTCTGATCATCCTTGATCACCTTCATTTGAGTCCAGCTGTGTTTGATTATACTGATTGGACTTGATTAGGAAAGCCACACACCTGTCTATATAAGACCTTACAGCTCACAATGCATGTCAGAGCAAATGAGAATCATGAGGTCAAAGGAACTGCCTGAAGAGCTCAGAGACAGAATTGTGGCAAGGCACAGATCTCGCCGAGGTTACAAAAAAATTTCTGCTGTACTTAAGGTTCCCAAGAGCACAGTGGCCTCCATAATCCTTAAATGGAAGACGTTTGGGACGACCAGAACCCTTCCTAGAGCTGGCCGTCCGGCCAAGCTGAGCTACCGGGGGAGAAGAGCCTTGGTGAGAGAGGTAAAGAAGAACCCAAAGATCACTTTGGCTGAGCTCCAGAGATGCAGTCAGGAGATGGGAGAAAGTTGTAGAAAGTCAACCATCACTGCAGCCATCCACCAGTCAGGGCTTTATGGCAGAGTGACCTGTCGGAAGCCTCTCCTCAGTGCAAGACACATGACAGCCCGCATGGAGTTTGCTAAAAGACACCTGAAAGACTCTGAGATGGTGAGAAATAAGATTCTCTGGTCTGATGAGACCAAGATAGAACTTTCTGGCCTTAATTCTAAGTGGTATGTGTGGAGACAACCAGGCACTGCTCATCACTTGTCCAATACAGTCCCCACAGTGAAGCATGGCGGTGGCAGCATCATGCTGTGGGGGTGTTTTTCAGCTGCAGGGACAGGATGACTGGTTGCAATTGAGGGAAAGATGAATGTGGCCAAGTACAGGGATATCCTGGACAAAAACCTTCTCCAGAGTGCTAAGGACCTCAGACTGGGCCGAAGGTTTACCTTCCAACAAGACAATGACCCTAAGCACACAGCTAAAATAACGAAGGAGTGGCTTCACAACAACTCTGTGACTGTTCTTGAATGGCCCAGCCAGAGCCCCGACTTAAACCCAATTCAGCATCTCTGGAGAGACCTTAAAATGGCTGTCCACCAACGTTTACTATCCAACCTGACAGAACTGGAGAGGATCTGCAAGGAGGAATGGCAGAGGATCCCCAAATCCAGGTGTGAAAAACTTGTTGCATCTTTCCCAAGAAGACTCATGGCTGTATTAGCTCAAAAGGGTGCTTCTACTAAATACTGAGCGAAGGGTCTGAATACTTAGGACCATGTGATATTTCAGTTTTTCTTTTTTAATAAATCTGCAACAATTTCAAAAATTATTTTTTTTTGTCTGTCAATATGGGGTGCTGTGTGTACACTAATGACGAAAAAATAATTTAAATGATTTTAGCAAATGGCTGCAATATAACAAAGAGTGAAAAATTGAAGGGGGTCTGAATACTTTCCGTACCCACTGTACATTGAAACATATGCTAGTCCTCCTGTAGATTGCGTCAGCTGTAGCATGTGTCTGGCTTTACCCAAAAGGCTGATAATTCTTCTATTTTGCACTTTCAACAAAATACAGCCAAAAGATGGAAAATCCTTTCTTCACAACACAGCTCTCAACAGTAACAAGCTAAGCTAGAAAACTGTTGAATCAGTAAAGATTTGGGGGAATTCAAACTGTCAGATATTAAAAAGCCTGGGCTACTGGCAAGTTTGCACATTGGGCAGGTGAGGCTGTGTTGACTCTGGTGCCCACATATCTACCCAAAGATCAATTCAAGTCCCAATGACACCTAAAAGGGCAAGATTGGGTCCCGACAAAAAGAAGTTCACAAAACCCTGATTTATAACAATGCATGATATACAAATGAATAATGTTTGTGATGCGGCATCTATTGTATGGAGGACTATTTCGGACAAAATTATACAAATAAATAAATGCGCAAATGAATAAAAGTATTTTGAAATGTGAGCATAAATAAATAAATGTATCATGAAATGAAGCCTTAATAAATGTATTGTGTAAGCATTTTTCTAAGTAATTCTTGCGCTATCGATTCACCAATCAGTAACTAGAGGGCGTGTTAGAGCCCACCCTCTCAACTTTGACGAGTGAAAGTGACAGTTTTATTTCAAGTCGTATTTCATGATGGTTTGCAGGAATGTTACAGACAAAATGAAATAAATAAATAAGCAACGAAAAACATATTTCGTGACACATTTCTTTATTTATGCTCACATTTCATAGTACTTTTATTTATTTACGCATTTATTTATTTAATTTTGTCTGAAATATTCCTCCATACTATTGGAATGACAAACACTGTGCTTTTTATTACTACATGTATTACCAAAATGCATTCCAATAGATGATAGACAGCATATTTTAATGCTGAGGTCTATGCTGATTACTTACACTGTCTATAGAAATAAAATCATGATGTCCTCTGTCTGTTTGTGTGTTTCTTTGAATTTTTTGGCCTGCTCAATGTTACTTACCTGGACCTTCTCTCCACCCTCAGATCATACCTTGCCTCTTTCTTTGTTAGGCAATAATGCAAGAACAGCTGAACCGATTTTCTCAAAATATTGCATGTAGGTTGCAATTAGTCCAACCTAAAGAATAGGCTATAAGACCAGTAATGAGAAGGTAACCCAAAAAGCTGTGGATTATTCCAGAATGGCAGAGCTGAAGTTCTTGAAATTTTGCATGGATATTCCCATTAAAATCACTTAAAATCTAGACTTTAAGGCCTTTGAAAAGCTCCAGTGGGTAATAGGGTTGAATAAGAGTACAAAACCAAAACTGTATTATCAAGCCAAAATGCTTCAGCGGGTAAAGATTTTGGTATATTGTTTAGATTTGGCCCTACTTACCATGAAGGCTACTCATAAAGTCACACATCACTGAAAAAAAAAATGTCTACACTCGTGAAATGTTGTACTCACGTTATTATTCATTCAATTTAAAATAAAGGCTTATGAACTTTCAAGAACTTCACTGTGAGGTCACATTGGCGGGGCAACCACACATTACTCCAAAACAGCTGAGTAAATGTTAATGTATATTATAGTTAACCCAACTGAACACAGAGAGTTTATGAAGTTTCAGTCAAGACTAGGGGTTCCAAACAAAAACTAGCACTGCTGCCCAAGTTACATATCAAATCAATGATACAATTTTTCCAGAAGTCATGTGGGATTAAACATCTATTTGTGAAACCACAGTAAACCAGCAAATGCAAAAAAGCAGGGTTTAATGGTCCAACCCAGTAAGGAGACACCACAATTATGGAATCTAATCAAACACAAAAAGAACAACTCAACTTGTAAGAGCAGAGAAATTGGTAAGGAGGTGGTGTAGATGATGGATGGGACAATGACAAAATGGTCAATATTTAAAAAACATATTCATATTTGACTTTTTACCTTAACTCATTATACAAATATTCCTGAACAATGCCAGGGACTTCAGCTAGTTTTTAAACATTCAGCCATGTTTATTACACTTGTATGTCTGTGGCTGTGCTTGTAAGCATGAGGACTAGGTTTGGATGTCTGGTGGGAGATGAACCATGGAATAGAGCAAGAATGAATTTGATCACAATTGAGTTATTGTGTCAGATTTGGTCATCTGTGTGATTACTGACTTCACAACCTTCACCTGAACTTTTAAAACTGTAGCCACTTTACAACTGTAGTACACTGAGCAGTGGAAAGGTGCTTTATTAATAAGTTATTATAATATGTGTTTTAGTTTTCTAAATTATTTATCTATACGTCCATCGGTGACTGAAACTGTAAAGCACTTTGTGTTAAGCACTTTGAGCTACTGTTTGTATGAAAATGTGCTATATAAATAAATGTTGTTGTTGTTGTTGTTGAAAGGCTTAATCAATGTTAGATCCACAGGTAGCCAGAATGTACCCTGACATCATTAGGGATGATGTCCTCTTAGGAGCTACTCACCCACCCCAGGCCAGTTTAGAGTCTTTCAAATATTGTAATTCCTTTTTGTTTCATGCAGATGGTTCCAACATAGAGTAAGTGAATATTTTGGATTTTATTGCAGATTATTTAAATCATACTTAATTTTTGTATCCTGTTTCCCAAGCTACTGTTTCAAAGTTCAATAAATTGGTCAATCTTGATAGCACTTTTCAATGACTAATTTGCTAATACATTTAATTTGTAATAATTTTTATTCACATAATGGTGTGCTTTGGTTTTATACTACTTCATGCAGAATCTAGTCAAGCAGAAAACACAACTTTTTATATAAAAAAAATACACTTTAAGTATTTCACTTGCTAAGTTGGGATGCAGAATTGGTACATATCCACAGAGCACTCAAAGGGTTGATGAAACCTTAATGTCTGACAAGGAAACAGTTGAGCAGACAGTAAACTGGGGAGATGTCAAATATTCCGTACTGCAAAGGTCCGTTTGATCAACTACCTTGGCAGCTACAGTAATGCACACACAGCCCAACTGAACCAGATTCTGATTCTATAACTCTCATCAAGAAATTTTAAATAAAAAAAAATAAATACAAAAATGTAACATGGTCAAGCTGTAGCTCTAAAGGGTGACGTCCTGAGATATCACTGATATTATGATGTCATTAAAGTCCACTGCCCTGAGTTATCACCACTGCTATGATGTCATGAAGCTCCTCTTCTTGAGATGTCATCATGGCTGTTACATCATAAAGATTAGCATATTAGCATACAAAACGCCCTGTGATGTCACTGGTGACTCATTGTGCTCTTGTAAAATTGAAGATATGAACATTTCACCACACATGAAGCATAACCTGGTGCCTTCGGCCCAGTCCGTCTTTAGAGAAGCATACAGTTAGTTTATAACACAGTTCAGCAGTTGCGTCAGTTCTACAGCCAACATCTACTAGCAGCTCCAATTGGTTTATTTGTTTCATGCCAATCTGCCCTCATTTTCATTAACAGTGTATCGGTAACAAGGAACCAGAAGGATAAAGTTATTCATTTTGTATTTAAATTAAAAAGGGAACAAATACCAGCAATCCCAAGATTTTCTGACACAGACCACTTTAAGAAGCAAGATATCATACAGTAAACATCATTAAAAGACACATTTTTAAACAGATACTGTAGGTCATATTGCAGGTTAACCTGATAAAGCACTTGACTCTAATTTGTTCAGTGAAAGGCATATACAGTATACTGTACCAGAAACTTAAACCAGGCCTAGGAGTTAATCTTTCAAACAGATTCAACTTGACCTTTTGGAAAGTAAGGTAAGACAGTGCAACTCTTTAGAGTAACTGATTGAGTTTCTTAGTGCAATGGTTTGATGCAGATGACCAAAACAAGGTCACGACATCTATACAAATGTAAACAGATTTGCACCAGCTCTTCCATGCGATAGTCAACAGGGGGAAAAAAATAAAAGAAGAAAAAACTGGGACATGCTACAGCACACGAACAGGAGAAGGTGTTTCTATAACAACATCATGCTTTCATGGTGATCCATAAATAATAATAATAGCAACATTCTCTTAATAGCTTTTGCGCTGCCACAGAATTAATTATTTTGTATTAATGTTGACAATGCCGTCAAAGCCTATTATAACTTGATGTACGCATGACTGCACCGTTTTCAGGAAAAAAAAAGTACTGAAAGCAGCTGAAAATCCGTAGGAGTTAGCTAAGTGAATTGATTTAACAAAAGGCTTTGTTAAAAAAAAAATCATTATTCATAACGAAACATTCACCTTATGAATTATCAACAATCAATGCTGGATTCATAAAGAAGTGATTTCCTTACATGGCTATAGGAAGGGCTGTTGAAAAGACAGTTTCTGCAGACTTCACTTTTAATTTACAAATTTCAGTGTTAGAGGATATTTCCGTATTTGTGTGAATGCTTATCAGTCTCTTGGTTAACCAGATCAATCTGTTTGCATTTATATTTTGGATTTTAATGCTTCATAATGATATTCTGTATAGAGATCAAGTTAGGTGTGCTCCAGATAAATGGATTAATCAGCTACAAAGTGTTCAGAATTATTTTTTATAATTTTCTGTAAATGCAGCACTGGGAAGTGGCATTATATACAGTCCATTATCTAAAAGATGTTACTCTCAGACGTTTGGAACACATTCAGCCTTTCAGCTTTGATCATGTATGATTTCACAGCTCAGACAGGCAGATACTGTAGATACTGTAGATGGCTCTCATAGGCTGTTGCTTCGTTATCTTTCTATTATATTCTTTCTTCTTTATGAAGTCCCTTGTAACTGTTAAAAGTGCTGTAGAAAAACTAATGAATTGGTGTAACTCATTGGTTCATTGTTTAACAAAAAGAATATATGAGAAACCATGTAAAATGAACAGTTTAGCGGGCAAAAATGAATTTTAAAGAATGAATCCGCTAAACTATTGTATGCAAGGATTCTGCTAAAAAAAGGCTCAAGGTGTTTGCAAATACAAGGAAATTGCTTTGTTTTACCTCCATATACTGTAGGCTATTGCTTCTGTTAAAAGTTTCATCCAGGGATGTTTTTATTTTAAAATGTTGAGCAACTAAGCATTTCACAACATATTGTACTGCATGTATAATTTGCATGTGCAAAATAAAATCTGATTTGATATTCATTTTAAAATATCATATTGCATTGATAATGGGAACACTAACATTTCATAGGCCTTTGGATAGATGGGCAGAAGTTAATTCCAGTTGCTGATGTAAAGTGTCCATCTGCCTGTCTGTTTGTAACATAAAGTTCAAAAGTGGCAGGCAAGGCACGCAGTAGGAAGCCTCTGGATTCTCTTCATACTGTGCATGCACACTAGGTGAACGTGTTGTTTCATTTATTCCACTATGGGTAGTACGTTTGTCTACATATTAGTCATTTTACGCATGTTTGATGTTGCTGGTAAGGGCAACTGCAGCATTTCTGGAAAGCAGACAGTATCTCTGGAGCTTTCTTGGTTGGTGTGTTCAATGTAGAAAATTATGAATTGTGCAAATTCTCCGCGAACTTCAGATCTGCACCCTTTCCTGTGATATTGTCTAGATATGTTGTTTGCATTGGTGACACTGCAGGGACTTCCTCTATTAGACTTATTAATCACTTAAAGCTATGTAGCAAGATCTTAACAAGCTCTCTCTTACTGTTCATAAGACACACAAAGCACCAATAAAGTGGTTCTTCACCTCTTTCTGGAAGCAACTGTGTTTGCGAGAACAATAATTAGGGATTTATTTGGTCTTACTTAGCAGTAGCAAGCAATTAATAGGCCTTTACATGAACTATGAACTGTTGAGAGTCACCTTATATCCCAGTCAAGCCTACTTGGACAATTCCAAAGTGATTTTATTCTAGCAAATAACCTATTAGGCATTTGTTGGTCACTTGAATGCTATGTTGCCTCCTTTTTTCTGAGGTGCAGGTTTATTTAATCATTCTTATTAAAAAAATTAAAGCAGATTATTAAGACAATTGTTAATGACATACAGTACGTTGGTTACTTGTCCTCTGTTTTATAGCCTTTACTCTGAAGTGAAGTCTTGTTTATACACATTTAGAATCAATTAGGACATCCAATGCATTAGCAAGACCACATCTAGAGTACTGTGCAGAGTTCCGGTCACCACAGAACAAGAAAGGCACAGCAGCACTTGAAGCTGTGCACACGAGAGCAACCTAATGCATCCAAAGACTTAAGGACATGTCATACTCTGAGGAGTGTGGCAATCCTTACAGAGATGACAAAAAGTCATTTGTTCTAGCTTGACCAATATTTTCTGATAACCTCTCAAGAACAAGGTTGCTTACCCATATTCAAAGAGTCATACTTAAAAAAGATAAAAATAATAAAAAAATAAATATAATAATTTTAAAAATATGCATTGCTTGTGCAGTTTAGACTGGATCCCAACAGTTTATAGACAAGAAATGTGAACTGCATATGATAAGATCAGACCAAAGATCCATTTTGCTGGGTTAATTTTGAGGTTTGAAAAGGGTATTTCTATTTATTTATAAGGAGAAGCTGTGGCCTTCCTAAGGGAAACTAGGCAGGACACTGGTGGACTAAACAAGCCCTGGGTGGGAGATATTTCCTATTTAAGCTATATCAGGTAGGGTAAGCGGATTCATGTTACTGATAAAGTTAAAATGGAGGACAATGTTGATTTTTGACAATTGATAAGAAAGATGCACCCATATATGACTGGAAGGAGTAGGATTTCTTTGCCCCATTTAAGCATCCTGAACTTTAAAATGCAGCATGTATGATCTGAAATAGTAGAAGAAATAAGGCCAGCATCTGTTATATGTGTGAAGTAAAAGTAATAGCAGTCCAACACTGAGATATTTAAGGAATGGAGCAAAATGAAAAATCTCTTACAGAAGGGTTTTAAATCAGGAAATTGTTCGATCAATTTGTTGCAAAAAATTGAGAAAAGTCAAAGCAGTGAGAGAGGTATTAATAAATTGATCCATAACTGTATTGACTGTAAAAGGGGGAGTCAGGAGAAAAAACCAAGCCACAGGTCTAAGCAAGGGTTAAAAAGAGAGAAATATGAAAGCCCTATCTTAAACCAAAAATCATAGTGAAAGGGCAAAACTTTGTTTCAAAATACCTGTGATCAAAGTTCAAAGTAAGTAGTACACTATATTTTACCCAATCTCAGTGAATATGTTCGGGTGATCTCTATACCGGTACGTTGATGATGTCACAAGCAGTGCAGCCGTGGTGCTTCATGGGAAATCTACACGGAAATTCGATGCCACAATGCACCAAATAGCGACACAATCCCCAAAATAAACATGTTGTTGGAAAAAGAATGGTAAAAAATATTTAACTTCTAAACCAAAACATTAAACAAAATTCTAATTTCAGAATTTGATTCCTTCGGTGTTAAAACTTCCAGCATGATACCAAGATTAATATTCCAGCTTTTGACAAACAAACCAAAACTGTTGACTGAAAGCCAATTTGTTAATTACATTTTACTGGTTAAACTTATAGCACAAGTACGAGGTATGTCAGGTAAGCTGATATGTGTTTTCTATTAAATAATATGAAGCTCTGTATTTTAATACACTTAATACATCATTGCTTATTATGGCAACCAGAGAGTGGCACAGTGTTGTATGTAAGTAAAAATGTCAGTGTACTTTGTACACATGACAATATTAACACCACTAGCACTACTACTGTACAATAGTAAGAAGAGGACTACAGGACATAACAACCTATCAACTCCTATGCCAGGCAGAGACATTACTGAATCAAACAAGTAACACAGATCTCCACCCTAGCTTACAAGACAAACTGAAATTGCTAACAGAAGGAATACCTCCATCAGGCTTCAGATCGCCTTCTGTAAGACAAGTTGGCCATCATGGACTATGATTAGTTAAGAGCAATATGAATTATTAAAGTGAGTCGGAGCACTGTGGAGAGCACCATAAACGATAATCACAGGCAATACGTCACCTGGTTCTACCCCAGGTAAACTCGTTGTTAAGATCTTGTTACGTAATGGTAAGTGACTAATATACTTGGGCTGCTTTCTAAACTGAAGAGTTATCCTTGTATTATCTAACAGAAGCAGAATCAGTCAGAGCGGTCATTCGGATTGTATTAACGCATCATCTTCAGCCTTTGGTGAACAGCAATAAGTACATGTGTAAGTGTGCAATTTCTTTGACTTATTGAAAATATTAAATATTGCACTTAACCTTCAAATAATGTCACTTATACAATGTCTAATACCACAGCATTTGCTAGAGTGTGCCAGTTTATATAATTTATATAATATATTAAATTAGGGATTCTCAAACTCAGTCCTGGGGACCCCTCGTGGCTGCAGGCTTTTGTTTTCATTTAATTAGCTGGTCTTTTTTTTCTCTTCTCCTATTCTACCTGCAGAAAAGTACACTATGAATTTTCAATTTATAAAATATTTAGAAGTATTTCAGTTCTTTCAATATCTTTAAATGCTCATTTTTAGGTGATTTTGAACTTTTTCTGTGTAGTTCCCTTCTTTCAATCCTAATAATGACAATTCAAAAAGAAGCAGAGCAGACACCTGGGAAAACAACACTGAATGATGAAAGGTTGCAACTAAAATATCTATCTATCTATCTATCTATCTATCTATCTATCTATCTATCTATAGCATCAGACCCACTAATTAGCAAATAATGGATTAAATAACCAATGAACATTAGGAGGAAAACATTGTTAAAAAGTAAAAGCTACATATAACTGCCTAGTACATTTTAATAAAAAAAATTACCAAACCTAGTTTTGTCATTTTTACATTGACTCCAAATCACAGAAACTGGGTAATGACAGATCACTTCATTAGGCTTGCAGTCCAATTAAAAATACAAGTTGGTTGGCACAGAAACCTGCAGCCACAGTGGGTCCCCAGGTCCGAAATTGAGAACCACTGCTTTAAATCATTGCTCAATGTATCATTTTTGACCATTTCAAGTAATGTTTTGTATACAGTATGTCCATTTTGTGTAGGAGCTCAACAATTATAGGCATAGGCTGATCTGTGCCAATCTTTTACAGGGTACACTCACTCTATTTGGCTCAATCTTTTATTTAGAGGCAAAGCAGGGAATCATTAGGGATATGAAAGATGTCTTGCATGGTGTCTACACTTTCTGGACTAGACTGTAGCATGTCCTAGCTGTGCAATGTGTTGTGCCCTTTCAATGAGCAATTGGTTTCATAGTGTTGCATCTCTCCTGTTCTAGGACATGAGCTCTTTAAGGCAGTTGATCGTATCTATAAGGAGGTCTGCCACAAAGTTAACAGTTTTAGTGCTTAATGATACAGTAGAGGAATGACTGCACAGAAGAGCTGGTGTAACAAGTCTTGGCACAACAGACACAACCATGAATATGCAGGTATCACAAGATACAGCCAAAAAGCACAATATATTTTTTTGTTTCTTTGTTGATTTTGTTTCACTTTTTTTTTTTTTTTGCATTCACAACCACAAGTCTAGCAACATTTCTAAAGTGCTTTCTTAATAACAAATATTGATACTGTATATAATAAACACTGAGAAATTATTACCCACCGGCATATACACAATATAGCATTTAATATGCTGCACAAAAGGAGAATTTCCATTATAGAAGCTAGCAAATCTTAAACATAATTAGCAGAAAAATAAATAAATTGATAGACAAATAAATAGGCTAATAAAATAACAGCAATTATATTAAAATAAGCAAGCATTTCAATTTTATCTTTTTTTTTTTTTTTAACTCCGTCAACTAACAAGGAGTTTTAATAGGCAATATAATGAAAGATGGCTATACAACATAGAAATACACAAATGGTATAGATGTCTCTCTTATTATAGAAATAAATAATTTCAATCCTTCTATTAAATACTCTTTATATGACTTCTGTAATACTGCATTTAATATAAATATTTAATATACATTTTATTCTTTGTTAATTTAATAGTATGCTTTCAGACTAATTTGACGTTATTGGTATTCACGGTTTATTTTACTAGGCCATGTGCTAAGCAGGATACTTTTTTTTCTTTTAGAATCCTGTTAGTGAACAGGCAACTGGTACCCATCTTTCTTTTTGGGAAACATTTTATACGGATTGTGCTGGTTTTTATTTATTTAATTATATATATTTTTAAAGCACCACTTACAGAAACCGCTTCTGTATAACTCAGCACATTGCCATTAAATGGATTGTCAAAACAAGAATAAATAAATTAAAAAGTGGGGTGCTGCTACTGTCCGACTCTTTCTGCTCTGCTCAAGCTTTACCCCTTGTTGTTTTTTACGACTAGGCTCACTCAGTTCTGCTACCTCGTTTCCTGGTCAGGCCCACAAGGCCACAAAATACCTTTTTTTTTAGTAACTTGATCAAATCATTTATTTTTCCTGTGTGCACTTGCACACATTTTCTCTTGGTTTGTGTTTCCATTAAGGTATTAAACATTTCAATTTATGACCTGGAGTCATTCCATTTTATCTAGCACCTCGTGATAGTATGAAAGCAGTCCATTAAATGAGTGAGTCATACGATTCATGGTATCCTCTTCAGCTCTGTGGGCTCCTATCAGCCAAGAGTCTGAGGATGCAAGATCTGAAGGCAGAATAGCATGGAATGTGTGACGTGATATACATGGTCTAACTCCACGTCTAATGCATTACTGTTGTGACTTGGATCTTCTGCATTTTGATATGTACAAAAAAGATTGATTTCTCAATAAAAACCCATTCATACACTGCATGGGTTAAATTGTGAAAAGGATCTGCCACGTTGCAGGGAAGCCATAAGCTGGTACAATGGAGAAAACAAAAAAAAACAATCTTTTCAGTATTAATCTGTAAGACTTTGCCATTACTTCAATTAAAAAGTGTGAAAGGATAAATGTGATAGAAAGTGTTATCCCGAAGTATGTTATTGTCAGTAAAAGGACAAGATGCTCTGCTCATTTCACGATCAGAATAACCAAAGGGTTTTGTCCTTCTCAAGGCTCCGGTTTCAACTGCGGGATGCCATCTCTTTTTTGCAGAAAACCTTTTTGCAAGTCTTCTTATGTATGATATTTATTTTTTTAAGTGTTGGTGCACAGGCAGCTCTGCAAAAGCTCTTCAGTGTAACTGTTCAGTTTTAAGATCCAAATAAATTGAGTACAAACTTAAAGAAATCCACGAAGAAGCGCAATGATTTAGAACTATAATTGCCTTGTTTTTCTTTCTCAATAAAAACGGCCGAGTAGCGTAGGTCTAATGCACACACTGTTTCTCCCTTTTTTTCCCTAAATATAACATGTGCTCTGTGCTTCTTATACAAAATTGTTCTAGATGGGGGAATACATATTCACTGGCTAGCTCTGTGCTAATTGAAAAATATTCACCGTACCTCATCTGGGATGGGGTGATGGCTCTTATTTCAGCAAGGTGGTAAAATTTCAAGTTTTATGCACTAACTAAGTAATATATCTCCCTTCTGCCAAAGGACAGCAAAGAAGACAATAGGTTCACTGGACAGTTTTTAAGTTGTTCTTTTAAAATGAAATCCCTGTTTTCTTTATATCCTAAACTACTTGATGCACATCGGTATTGTTGATTTTTCTGAGTAATGAGCAATAGCATATCCTGAAGCAAAGGATTAAAGAATATCATTTTTCTGTCTTGCCTGTGTACCAAAATTTTTACGACTGCTTCAAAAACACTTTCCATCACTTTTCTCTCGTTTTCCATCCTTTTCTAAAGTGTAAAGACTTCATTCAGGATCTGTCTGTGTTTGAGGTAAAGTATGCTTTATCAGGTTGGAAAACTCTGGGTTAGCATATTCCATCTGCCTTAATGTGAAGAATCTTTGAAAATCCAGGTCTTTTTCTTAGTGCCTGTTGAATAAAATAAAGGAAGATGTTAAAAAACTCTGAATTTTAACCCATAATATTTTAACACTGTTGTTAACAATTGTTGGTACTTCACTTCGCGGATTAAAATCTTGATTGATTTTGTTCTTGAGCTGGTCTGTTACAGCATCTGAAGGAAAATCCATTTTGTAAAGATAGCTTTATTACATGACAAGGTGAGTTGATGCCCCTTTGTTTCTAGTAAACAGCTACTGACATAGAGTATAAACATCAGTCATTGCAGGACACATGTATCTATTTACAGTATTTTAGAAATAAATAAGAACAGAATGAGGAAGATGGTCGGTGCAGCACAAAGTGAAAAAGATAACACCCAGAAAGAGCAGAAAGAAACTGATATATTACTACAGGAGACCGCACATTTGTATGCATACAGATTTCTTAGTAATGTGACATAGTCAGTAAAATTGTAAAATGCATTTCAAGTCAAAGTTTCATCATAAAGGAAAAGCTACATATCCCAATGTATCTCTTGTAATTCTATACAGCTGCCAGGTGATGTTTCTTTTACAAATAAATCCTCCGCCTTTACTCTTATGTCAGCATTTAATTATATATATATATATATATATATCTCAGTGGTTCTCAAACTGTGGGTTGGGCCCCCCTAAGGGGGGTGTGAAGTGACAAAAAGGGGGAGGCAGAGATGTGTAAAAAAGAAAATATGAAAAATACATCTATTGAAACCAAAACAAATTAACTATTGTACATTCTGATACTAGAAAAATAAATATAGAGTTAGATAAATGTCGATAAAAGTTAAGTTGGTATAATAAAATATGCATCTCTGATATATCATTAATTAAAAATGAACAAACTGGTATTAGTGGGCTCCTTTCAAAAAAACCTTAGGAGGGGCACGATTACAACTGTTATGAACACTCGGGTCACAAATACTTAAAGGTTGAGAAACGCTGATCTATATGGTGGAACAAGTGCCTAATGTAACTAACTAAGACAGTTAGGAATATACCATAGTCATTTATTACTTTGCTTGGGAGTGAAATGTGAATTGATGACAGGAAACCTAAATGTGAAACATTACACAGTTAATAAATCGGACACAATATTTGAGATGAAACAGATTGTTCCAAAGTTTTAGATTTAAGATTTTGAAATAGTTTCTAAACACAGAAAGTAGGCAAGAATGTTAAACTGAAAGTTCTAACTTTTTGTTGTTCTTTTTTACCTGAACCTTTGACCTCCGTAAAAGCAGCTTGTTTTAACCCCTTGAAATGGCTGAGAAATTAAACTAGTAAAAATGACATTTTCTGCTGTGAAAGAACAGTAAAGAAGTATTAAACTTTAAGAAAGGTCAAAACATTAAATGTTAAAATGCTCATGTAGCTGCATTTGTCCCAAATTACCAAAGTCCTGCAGCTTTTAGTTTGCTTCTAGCAATAGTGTGACGCGTGTTCAAATAATTCCACTGACCAATTATCTTCTGGTAAAAGTTTTAGTAAAATTTGAAATCAGAACAGTTCACATATAAATAGAGAGAAATTGATATTAAAGAAAAGACAAGTTTGGTTTAAGGCTTATATATCTTTCTTCCTTCTCTGTTTGGTCATACAGTCGTACTTTAAGTATGTTAAGCACAGTCAGAAAACGGCATGTCATTTCGTATTTGAAGACATATCTAACACTCCATGCTAGCAGTAAGACTATTTCCTAACTGTCTTAATGAATACTCTATTCTACAGAGATAGCTAAGAAAGTTATATCTTACAGGGGGTACAAAGCTATACCATATTCTAGGTAGCTATAAGAAACTGATGTTCTATTATTGAAATATGTTATTCTATTCATAATAGAATATTCTATTGCTTTCTAAGATTGGCTCTTACAGCTCATTTTATTGACTTTCCAAATGCATAAAAAGCAAGGCTCTTGAACTGTTGGATACCATTAATTTGTAAATGTGTACTGATATAGCCTATCAAAATGACACTGAACTCAGAGGGGCTAGGGGTGTTCACTGTGGCCTTCACAAGCTTAAAGCAGCTGGAGGAAGGAGAAGCAGGAAGAAGCAGCAGCAGAGAAACAGAGGAAGAACACAGTCATAAAGAAGAGCCATGCCGTGAAGCAGCAATGTATCGATCAGCATCTTCTGTGGCAGCTGCTGAAACATTCAGTTTATGGGGTCACATCCATTTGTTTTTCTTTCTAAACCTGCCATTCCTGCTTGCCTTGTTTCTCTGTCTTGCCATCTGTTGTCTAGAATTAGGGAAGAGGAGGACAAGGAGTCGCAGTAGTAGTCAATTTTGTGTTGTAATGACTCCATCCCAAAATTCACAGTTCTTTTTGATACAATAAAGTGCTGTCATGATTCGATACATGTTCAATACAGCACAAATTGCCAATATCCAAACAATGTATCGTACATTTTCATTTTAAATTTATCAATTATAAAACATTACATTATAAAAGTGTAATCATGTATTTAAGGCCTTGGAATGAAACAATATGGCTTTGCTTGACCCATTCAGACTGGTTTCTGGAGAGTATATACAGTAATCCCTCCTTGATCACGGGGGTTGCGTTCCAGAACCCCCCGCGATAGATGAAAATCCGCGAAGTAGAAACCATATGTTTGTATGGTTATTTTTATATATTTTAAGCCCTAATAAACTCTCCCACACTGTTAACATTATTAGAGCCCTCTAGACATGAAATAACACCCTTTAGTTAAAAGTTTAAACTGTGCTCCATGACAAGACAGAGATGACAGTTCTTTCTCATAATTAAAAGAATGCAAATAAATCTTCTCTTCAAAGGAGTGCCTGCATCAGGAGCAGAGAATTTCAGAGAGAGAGAGAGCTCACTAAGAAAAGCAAACAATCAAAAAATCAATACGTGTGCTTTTGTGCTTTTAAGTATGCCGAAGCACCGCGATAAAGCGGCATTTCTTAGAGGAGCGTCCCTATCCTCTAGGCAAACAGCCTCTGTGCAAACAGCCCCTCCGTCAGGCGCAGAGAATGTCAGAGAGGGTGAGAGAGAGGCAGAGACAAGCAAACAATCAAGCACCGCTCGGGAAGCATATCTTATAGCATTGAGGAGTTTTAGTTAATATGTAATACATGCTCTGATTGGGTAGCTTCTAAGCCATCCGCCAATAGCGTCCCTTGTGTGAAATCAACTGGGCAAACAAACTGAGGAAGCATGTACCATAAATTAAAAGACCCATTGTCCGCAGAAATCCACGAACCAGCGAAAAATCTGTGATATATATTTAGATGTGCTTACATTTAAAATCCGCGATAGAGTGAATCCGCGAAAGTCGAAGCGCGATATTGCGAGGGATTACTGTATTATATTTCAGAAAAGGGTCCACTCCTCCCCTTGGCTGGGGTTCAAATGTCTCTTTCATAACTATTTTTTCATATTTTATTTGAACATTGTCAATAATTTAGTTTCTTTATGTGTAAGTATCTTTTCCCTTTGTGCTGTGTGTTTTTTGGGTTGTCTCCCAAGAGGGGGGCCACTTCCCATCACCACAAGGAACTGGCATAAGCCCTGAGGAAAACCCACAGTCCTTTGCGGTTCATTGAGTGTGCTGGTGTAGGTGACATTTTTTTTGGATTATTCTGTGCTTTTGCGAAATTGCTGGATTTTTGATCTTTGTTCTGTTTTTGACTTCATTTTCTAAATGTGTGCATTGGGACTTGTTTGCCTTTGTAGGCATCCCTGCCTGTATCTTTTGTGCTCTTTGGAGCTTCGCTGTTTTCAGAGCCTTTTATGGGTCTGTTCATTATAAAGATCCCATGTTTGACCTTTCGTAATGAGCTGGGGTTTGATGGTTTCCCATTCTAGTGGACATTTTTTAGTCCTTTTTGGAACGTAGTGTGATTAAGAAACCCAAGTTCATGACACTATATGTGGCACTCAACAAAATTATTGCTTAATAATTCAACCAAAAAGACAAAGACAGGGTGTTAGGGTTAGCTGTTAGGTTGCGGCCAGGTTTTCACTGGTTTGACTCTGAAGCACAGGGCACTTTATTTTTCTATTTGCTGAAGTGTGTCATTGTAGTTGGGTTCCTCTGTAGCCCTAGAAATCCAACAGCCTGCGGCTAGAGCAACACATACAGTAGCTACCACTTTTGACAAGTCATTTTTATTTAGCTTTTACCTTTTTGTACAATGCAGTAGTTACATTTACACTGAAATTTGTAACGTAGTTCAAACACATGCAAACGTGTTCTCAAATCCAGCATTTTCAATTACCAAGTAAGGTTCTGTATTTGCCACTATAAACATCTCAGTTTCCATAGTGATTTATGTAGCGTGTAGTAAATCAGCCAGGAAAGGCTGCATAAATATACAGACACTTTGCTGTGTTGCTTTCTGCTTTTTTCTAGAGACTGCAAAGATGAGAGGACATTTTTGTGGTATTGTTACCAAAGTATGCTACACTCATTTGAAATATTCAGGATCCTGTAACTTTTTGATCACCACTTGTTAGCCATTACTGTAATAACTTAAAAGGACCTTACAGGTATCAAGAGAGTTTCAAGTTCTTGTTTGCTACTGGGTTTGGCGATTGAGTCCCAGCATCTCAGAGCATGTTTTTCTCCTTTATCAGGTCCATGGTGAGTTTTTTGAAGAGGGAGGGTCTGCACTCACAGTGAGCCTACTTGATTAAAATTTCTCACATAATTCAAGCAACACTTTACTTTATTAACAATGCTTTGTTTTCTGCATTCTGTGTAATGTTTTGTTTGATTCACCACTCATTTCACATTAAGCGCCTCTTATTCAACAATACAATGCAAATCAGCATATTGTTGTTCTCCTGATAGAGGTATATGCATCATATCATAACTTGAAATCCCATCTATCTTTTCTCTTTTGAATGAAGAATGATATGTGCCTTATTTACATGTTCCTAGTTCCCTATGAAATAAATGACTGACAAGGTAATATTATTTATGTGATGTGTGATAACTGTGAATGAGCGAACTTCTCAGAACGAATCAACATGTGGCAGAAAAATAAGGTTAGTGCTTAGAAGTGTGTTGGATTTTATGCATGCATGATATCTTTAAACTTCCAAAGTGGTGATATAAATACATCAATAGGGATGGAGATTGTTTACAGAAAAAAATTAAGACATTCAAATTCCATAGCCATATCTTTAAAGAGCCGTAAAATTAATATGCTAATCACTTTTAGCACAACCCTCATTATTATATGCATTTGAGAGCATGACCATACTGTTGAGCTTATGGGGACTTCATTAAAAGGAACACAAGAAGTTGTGATTGTCCTGACCTGACTTCACTCACTCACTCACTCACACTGTATGAAGAGTTCCCATTATTCTATGGCATTCAAAATCCACACTGCAAAAAATGTATATGCAACATCTAGACAAAATAAATTTAAATGGGAGTTGTTTTACTTTCATTTAGAAAAAATCTGCCAAAGGGGTAAGCAAAATTTACTTGACAAGATTTCTTAAAGTAAGCTAAATAATCATAACTATACATTTTTGATAAGTCCCTAATTCTTATAATAAGGAAAACGAGTTTTAAAGTCATATATGATATAAATACTTTTCACTTGCTAAGATTTCATTTTTGTAAAATCCACCCCTTTGCTGCTCTTTATGTTCTTTTATTATTTGTATGTTAGGGTTCTGTACATTGTAACTGAAATATATATACGGTATATACTGTATAAATGTGTGTATATATATATATATATATATATATATATATATACACACACACACACACACACACATACATACATACATACATATATATATATATATATATATATATATATATATATATATATATTGTGGCACCGGATGCCCAGGAGGACCAGAGGAGGGCTTGTACCTCCTCCAGAGCGCGAGGGGGCGTCCGTCCTGGTTACACTGGTTGCCTCGGGTAGAGGTCATGGAAGCCCAGCCCTGTAGGGGCCCGTGGTCACCAGCGTAACCAGGACGGACGCCCCCTCGCGGTCTGAGGAGGTACAAGCCCTCCTCTGGCCCTCCCTTTGCTTATTTCACAGGTTCGAAGCCCCGACGAGCCCTGGACCCGACATGGTCTGGGACTTGCCCTCCTGGAACAGGCCGCTTCGCGGGAGGGCTCCGCGCCGGGAGGCTGATGGCGCCCCAGCTGGCGGGGACGGTGGAGACAGGAGTGGCGCAAACCAGAGGGGCACGTGGGCGCCGGAGGGGGTGCTGAAGACGGATGTCCCAGGGTGCCGTGTTGGACCCTGGGGACAGAGTAGGACCCTCTCTGGGGACATGCTACCCTTTCGTGGAGTGTCGTTCAGACCCACGTGTCTTCGCTAGCGGTGGGGCACTGTGGCACCCGGCCGGGACGCCCAGGAAGACCAGTGGAGGGCTTGTACCTCCTCAAGACCGTGAGGGGGCCTCCCTTCCTGGTTACGCTGGTGGCCTCGGGTAGAGGGCATAGAAGCCCAGCCCTGTAGGGGCCTGTGGTCACCGCCAGGCGGCGCCCCGCTGCCTGAACAGCCCTGGAGCCCAGCACTTCCGCCACACCTGGAAGTGCTGGGGAAGACGACAGGGGACACCCGGATGGCTTCGGGCGCAGCCGGCACTTCCGCCACACAAGGGCGTGTCTGCGGAGGAGTGCCGGGAAGCAGCTGGAGCCCACCTGGGTTCCCATAAAAGGGGCCGCCTCGCTAGCAGTCGAGGCGAGAGTCGGGAGGAAGCAAGACGGAGCTGGAGTGAAGACTGGAGGCGGCCAGGAGAGAAAGACAAAAGGACTGTGTGGCCTGGACTTTGGGGTTGGTAGTGCACAAAAACTGTACATATTGTATATAATATAGGGTGTGTGGTGAAACTATGTTGTCCGTCTGCCTGTGTCCGGGCCAGCGTTCACAATACAGTATATATATTATATTGTGCAAATATATTAGCTGTTCCAATTTGATTACCTGGAGTTTGTTAACCATTTCTTCAAAAAGTTTCTTGGCTTCTGGGCTATTTGGATCTTCAAAGTAATCCACAATCCCAATCTGTACAACAATTGATTTCAGGTTACGACAAACACCTACAAGGCAAAAATATAATAGATGATTATTAAATACAGTTATACTGTATTTCATAAAGAAATTGACCTGCTATTCACATGTAATTCATTTTGTAAATGTATTAACCTTACATTGGATACAGAAATCAAAGCCTATCATCCTAATCCTAATGCTAAAAATGCATTTACATATGCCAATCTGATTTTTTAGAACTTCTGAAGAATGGGATTACACCACTCTTGAATGGTTCAAAATGCTGACTGGCTTGTTTAGAGCTTACCTGAATGTCACCCACTATTAAACCATCAAAGATCAGTGACATTTCTTACTGAATTACAATAATAATAATAATAATAATAATGCATTTTTAATATATATGATACATAAGCTATTTTTGTATAAATAACTTTTGCCATCATCATCATCACCGGTTCATCCAGCTGGTTGCTCTCCAAATCAATTTCTTCCACTCTGTGGTTCTTGTTATCCTTTGGGGGTTAGACCCATATACAGTGGAACCTTGGGTCACGACCGTAATTCGTTCCAAAACTCTGGTCATAACCCGATTTGGTCATGACCTGAAGTAATTTGCCCCATAGGACTGTATGTAAATACAATTAATCTGTTCCAGACCGTACGAACTGTATGTAAATATATTTTCTTTGAAGATTTTTAAGTACAAAAATCGTTCATTATACCATAGAATGCACAGTGTAATAGTAAACTAAATGTCAAAACATTGACTAACACTGAGACAAACACCCAGGCTCCCTGCACACTCGCCTGCGCTTGCTCTCGCTCTCTCTCTCTCTCTCCTGCACCGGCTTTCTCCTCCTGCTTCCTGCCTCCTCCTGCAACCTCCCATTCTTTCCTGTTGTCTTCTTTTTCCCTTTAGCCGACTCACTCTTCTATTTATGAAGAGGACGTGGTAGTCGTGGCTATTACAGATGCGGACTACTTCTCACCTGTGCACAGGCGAGAAACGCCCACATCACAAACTCCTCAGGAACCGCTTCGGCCACACACCACCACATCCCCTCACTAAGCCGCAAGTGCGGTGATTATTTATTAAAACTGGCCTTTTTTGATGGGAGCTGTGGACCCGCTATACCACAGGTGGAAGCTGGGTTGAGAGGAGGTTACAGTTTTGAGGGAGAGTCCCTCTGCGTGGTGTACTGAGAACAATGTACAGTACAGGGAGAGACTGAGCATGTGCGGAAATCATTGGCGCGTACGAACCGGAAGGGAAACTGGCTTGTTCGTCACCCAAGTGTATGGTCGTGAACAGATGCAAAAGTTTGGCAAACTTTTTGGTCGTAACCCGATTTGTATGTGTTCAGAGACATTTGTGACCTGATGTTCCACTGTACTTTTATATCATTCTACAGTTGTATGTACTGTATCATAACTGCAGAAGTCGTTTTTGCTAATGGAGAAATAATTGAAATGTTACGCTATTCTTATGTTTAATATTACACGCTTTATATTAAAAATTCAGCTCAGATCCAGAAAATCAAGCTGTGTCTTTTGGGTTCTTCAGGAGGTTAATTCCTGTGAACTAAATCTTGTACCAGCTTTTTCCAAAATCCTCCATCCGCAGCAATGAAGTTTAACGTGGCACAACTCTCAACTTTACTATTCCAATCTTAAATACACCACAGACTTATTTATTTGAAAAAACTTTTCCACATATCAAAATATATTCTTGTGCCATCATCTTACCTTCATAAGATTTTTGCAGTTTATTTTTTTTATTCTTCCTGCTAAACGTGTTCAAAATTTTATTTTTTCTAGCAACTTAAAAATGGTCAATTTCAACACACAAGAATAACTACCATCAATGCACACATTTGAGAACATATTAGACACCTGAGATTTCAACAATACCCTTCTCACTTTCCCCAAGCCCTGTTTGTTGTGTCCAGTGTGGTTCTTTCATGATTAAAAAAGATCAAAAAGGATGATATTTGTTTTATGAGTGAGATGGAGATATTTTACAAAGGGCAGATAGAGAGTAGTTAGTGCTAAGCAGTTTATTTACCAGATCACTGACAAATCGAAACTGCAGTTCAGTTTTGTAGTAAGAAATAAACAAAAGAAAAAGTAAAAAAAAAAAAACATTGAAAAGATACTTTCTGTGAAAATAATTTTCTTATGCTGAAAGGAAGATTCAACCAATTACTGAGTATATAGCTTGCCCTTAAATTAAACTGCATGTAGAACATGATCCCAAGCAACACACGGCATCAATTCAACGAGTTATACAATGGCAACACTTGATGACATTAGTATCCTGCAATGAAAGAACGTAACATTAACATTTACAATGTAATGTCTCTAGTCATTTCTTTTCTAATGTACCCATCCTACTGCTGAACGCAATGTGGTTTATTAGTCATGACAATGGACCAAACCCCACATGTTTGCCATTCACTCACTTTATAGCACATTACCTGTCAGCATGTAAAAATATTTAAGAAAATAAATTGTGATTTGTAAGAAGGTGTGGATAAAGACATATGCTTAATTGTAAATGTCATTATGTGTCTACATTTACTTATTTATTTAGAAGGTGCTCTTGTCAAAAATGCCTAACAAACAAATTAATCAGCATCATGAAAATAATAACAATATTATCAATAAATAACAGTTAAACCATGTAAGAATTACAAGGGAGATCAGTTAAAAAGTTAAATAATAAAAGATGAGCACTGTTAAGCATGCAAGCAGCCAAGCAAAACAGCTTAGCACAATAAGAGATATTAAGTGCCTTGTAACAGAGGTACGCTTTTGTGCTTTCCTACAAATCTGAAGGGCTTTGTCTCAAGCTCTTTCTTTAGACTAGGATCTGATTCCTCAGATTTAATCACTGTGGTAAGGTCAAATAGAGTAGGCCTTCAATCCTGAAAATTTCACATTGGCCATGTAGACAGACTATAAGGTTCTGAGAAAGGAATGGGGCTTCATGGTGGTCCAGAGGTATATGGGCATTATCTTATGTCAATCATAAAGCAAGCGTCAGTGTTGTGAATCAAGGGGATTGATAAAGTACCAGTGGTCAGAAGTGCTACATGAGTAAGAGAAGTGCTGAACACTTGCTATGGCGCCTGTTGTATAGATCCTGTACATATCCTGACGTCTGTTGTACATATACTGTTTGGAACATTTTTGACTTTTTTAACATTGTTTTATTAAATTTTTTAGTGTTTTGATGGTGATACCATCTAGACATCAGTTAGGAAAAGTTACTTTTCACAAGTACTAGTATTCTGTGAAGTTTATGATAGCTGCAGACAACTTTTTTTATTGTTGCTCTGCCCGCTGCTAGTCACATAAGGTGGAAATCACACTGCACCAATATAAAATAACAGCATGCTGCAACTTGTTATCCTAATGCTGAATTTTTAACTTAAATATTTGTTTAGTATTTTGGTTTTGATGATTGGTTTAGTTACACTACAGCCAGCTTTTGCTTATTACCTTGTGAGGTCTCTTTTGTGTTTTCCATAACCTGTTATAGCTTGTGCTCTTACAAAATCCATCTAGAAATGCAATTACTGTATCTTCCACATGCTCACAACAAAAGATGGAATACTGAAAGGAGAGGTGTGACATTACAAATGGCTTATTCTGAGAACAGCAAGGAAAATCTAATGCTGAGATGAAAACTGCCTAGTACAGAAGCCAGGATGAAGTTGTGCACATGTCGATGTAGACCCATCTGATGTTGTATAGGAAGAATCTGCATGATTGGGTACAGTGCATCCAGTCCATTGTGCTATATTTGGAGAATTTTCAGGTGTTTCCTAATGTTATAATATTTTCTTATATATCCTCTTTTTGATTTGTTCAATCCCTTCTCTTCACATTCAAACTCTTTTTTGCTTTATATGTTGATTTGTGGCGGCATGGTGGCGCAGTGGGTAGCGCTGCTGCCTCGCAGTTAGGAGACCAGGGTTTGCTTCCCGGGTTAGGTGGATTGCCGATTCTAAATTGTGCTTGGTGTGTGTGTGTGCGTGCCCTGTGGTGGGCTGGTGCCCTGCCCGGGCTTTGTTTCCTGCCTTGTGCCCTGTGTTGGCTGGGATTGGTTCCAGCAGACCCCCGTGACCCTGTAGTTAGGATATAGCAGGTTGGATAATGGATGGATGTTGGTTTGCTGTTGTTATACTGAGTGTAAGCTCCCATATACTCCCTCTACCTGTCATCTTTTGTTTTTCATCTTTTGTACTCATACTTAAATTTTTTATTGAAAACTGCCAAGGCATTGCTTTGGTGGTTTGGGAAACCAACCAAATTCAGTTGTTACATTTAATTTTATTTAGTAACATTGTTAACAATTTTTGTTAAAAATGCAATATATTCTTCTCTAGTGCCATTTTGTTTGTACATTAATTATAATGAGGGCTGCCATTTTGTGCATTTTGTTTGGTCTAGTTACCCAAACTTTTACTAGGTAAGGTCAATAGGAAGTGTGCAGCATGTGATATCAGGTCTAAGATAGCATTGTACACTTCTTGGTTATCAAAAGTTATGGATAATTCAAAGAAAAATCCAAATGTTCCTTGATTAGTTTTTCCCTGATTCTTCTGGCTATGAGTTAGTAGTATCTGGATGAGGTTTTGGGATAGCGTAGTTATTAACTAAACAAACAAGCTTGATGGGCTGAATGGTCTCCCCTTATTTTTTATGTTCTGTAGATCTGGACACTGCCCATACTACATTTCTGCCCATGAAAATTTGCTCTACATAATTTGGAAATATCCTTTGACCATGATTCTCATTGATCAAGTCTATCATTATCCCTTCTCATCCTGTATCTTTCTACTCTATATCTATCTGGTATTCCTTTCATGTCCATATAGTGGAAGCTTTTGCTTAGTTACTATTCTAGTCAAGCTGGTACTGATCTTATTCTGGAAATCTACACAATCCTTTGGAAATCCTCCTTCTTGAACTCTTTGTGGGATAGATCGAAGAGTCACACAGTTCTTATATCACTTCTTGTGAGGTGGATGGCTGGTGAATGGTATATGATGTGGGAATCTTTTACTCCTTTTGTTTTCTTCCATTTGGCTTCTTTAATTTCTGGCCTGTTAATGCAGCTACTTGCCCAGTCTTGTGGCTGCTTTATTTTTCCATTTTACTTGCTGTATATATTTTATGAGTTGAATACAAATTTGATTACCAATTTTACATGGTTACCTTATGTGCTTTATAAACTGTCTGCAGATGATGCTCATTGTGAACAATATGAGAATCATTTGTTTCATTTTAGAACAGTACTCACTATTGAAATGAAGAAGAGCTTTAGGTGTTACAGGGGTAGAGGTGAGAACCAGCATCTCAAGGCCTTTCAGTCCTTCCCGACAAACCTCTGCAGCCACTTCTTGGTTTACTTCACTTACGTGGTCCAATTCCAACACTTGCAGACGCATACAATTTCGAGCTGAGAAAGGGAGAAAGAAAAAGATTAAAATCTCAGAAAAATGAAACTACCCAAAGCTGCAAATCTGGTTTAATAAAATTGATGATCATTTCAGGTAGGTGAGATTTTGTTGATGTTCCTGAACCCTGAGCAGGGCTGTTTCCTGGCATAAGCAAACTAAGTAACTGCTTGGGACCATGCAGCCTAAAAAGGAACCCTACACACATGCAGTAGAGATAGTGGTGTTTCAGTACTTGACTAGAAACAATCCTAACTGTAAGGATTATGTGAGGTATAATATACAGTATATTCTCATAAATGAGTAAAATATAATTTAGAATTCTATTGGAAGTCATAATGTAACATTCTCAATCTCATCTAATCCAGTTTCCAGATTGAAGGGCAGAACATCAGTCGACCGCAGGACCCTCCCGTACATGCAGCCACAGAAGGCCAGTTCAGAATGACCAATTAACCTGACCTGCAAGACTTTTGGAAAGCAAAAAATAATTGAATACCCCAGTTTTATCTAATTACCACATTAATATTGGTAACAATTGAGTGAAAAATGTAGCCTATGCCTGAATCCTAAAAATGTTTAAAAGGTCATCTTTAACAAAGAGCAACAGACTCCCAACAGAAAAGACAATTTAAATAGCAATGTCTTCCCAGCTGAAATGGATCATTGCACAAATCATTTAACACCTAATCATTGCAGAATTATATTTATAAACCTCACAATTGGTAGTGGATATGCAGCATGATAAACCTCAGCATTTTATTTCAGTTTGCGTGAGATATATTAGGTTAAGGAAAACATTGTGATTAGCATGGCAGCCTTGTAGATTCTGGCCTTGTAATCTATAAATTTGTATAGCTTCTCAGTGATTTATTTAAACTGTAGTACCAGTTTTATCCATAAAAGAAAAGTGTCATAATACAAAATGAAGCAAAGAATAAGAAATAGTTCTTCTTCTTGTTTCGGCTGTTCCCGTTAGGGGTTGCCACAGCGGATCATCTAAAAAATTGTTGTCCGCATATTAACTTGGCAAAAATCACCTACCACGTACAATAAATCAGATTTGAAGGAAATGAAGGGTAATTAATTTGTTTTATATTTTCTCGGTTTATGAGATAGGCCGTGTGCCAGGATTGGGTCCTGTCTTGTGCTTAATGTTGCCCAGATTGGCTTAGGCTTCCTGAAACTGAGAATCATTCTTACCCAGTGACATGGGCCAAGTTACATTTTATAACAATTCACTGGGCTATGAGATGAAAGACTGAGTTGCTACAGGAAGTGCACATGAACCCTGGAAAATGAAAATTCAAAGTGTTGACTGAAAAATCTAACAAAAGTACCACCTGATGGACCACTCATAAACACCTATTGGTTGGAGCTATGGGAGTATGGCCCCAAGGGTTTTAGATAATATTTCAGACGCTGATGTACTTGCTGGCTCAGCCTTAAAAGCATATGCTGGTTGACCTTAGAGTCAGGAGGTGAGTGCCTGGCAAAGGTGAAACTGGCAGGAGGAAAATGCCAGATTGTGGAGAGGTGATATCTGAAGCAATGTGAGTTTGGAGTATTGGGCAGATTATTTGTGAGCAGGTGGACTAGTTATGTGTTATGCAGGAGACACCATGTGCATTGGTCTCTTATTATTATACTTTGTGGTGTTGTAGCAGTAAAACCCAAAAATGTGTCCTTGGTTGTTTTGTTATTTCTGTGTGAATCTGTACTGTGTACCTAAGATATTCTGCACCTATTGTGTCATGAACAGTTCCCAAAGGAACAATGAGATTATAGAAATCAATACTTTATATTTTGTTCTCAAAAAATGTATAAAAACAATGTTCCTCTTTAGATATAAATGTGTGCCAAAGACTGTTTTGTAAGCTTTAGATATTATTAAGATATAGGTGTGTCAGAATATAATACCATTTATCTGTATATAGATTGGTAAAACTAATATATCTTGACCATGTTATGCAAATGAGCCTAACTTACTTAAGAGTGTAACTTTGGTAAATTCCTTAGCCTTGTTGTGCTGATCTGATTACAGGACGAGGCTCCATCAAATGTGCTATAATAAAAGACATCCATTTTTGGATTAATTTATTACAGCGACTCTCAACTGTTTGTTATTTAGAGTATTTCCCTGACATTTATCCCTGTGTGTTGTTGTTTGTTTACAATAAAACCCACTTTTTGTATACCTTTGGCCACCTAGAGATTTCACTGAAGGTTGGGGTCATCTGAATGTACTCCCTAACAATCTACAATCTTTAACATTAAGTTCAAGACAGGCAGTACACATTTTGTAAAATGTTATTAAGCTCTCTGAGTGTTTTATAGGGAGACCATAATGTTAATACCACTGTCAACATAATCAGTTTTTCACAATGCTATTATAAATAGAATTTATAAGAAAATTATAAAGTTATATGTAGACTCCTTTAGCTACAGATTTCAAAATGTTTTTTTTTTTAAACACTTTAAGCTGATGCATAAAGATCATCTTTAACTGGAGGTGTAAAAGCATCAGCGCACAGCTACAACAGATGACAACAGATGTGTAAGAAGGCAATTAAATGCTTCATTCACATTGCTTCTATAGTTTAAAAATAAACAGCGGCAAATAAATATTTATTGCTAAATTAGGGATGTAAAATTGTTCAACCACTAGGATGATTGCAATTCAAATGCTACCCTGCAGATGGCACTAGAGACTCACAGCTTATTTTTGAAGGAGTTGTACTGTATAATAGTGAAAGCAAACCCAGACTGTTCAATGCTGAGTGAAGTACCTGAAAAGAAAGTCTGCGTGTCAAAAAGTCTCATAATCTGAAACAAAATTAACAGAGCAGTATTTCTGGTTTAATTAAAATCATAACACCTCCAACACAAAAGAAAATGGCAAAAGAACTTGAAGCTAACTTACACTGAAAATGCTTGATTTGCTGCATTAGGTAACCAAGCAGCCCGTTGTGTAATGTACATATTTACGTACATATACATACATACAAATATCCTGAGACCCTTCTTAATCATATTCCGAATCAGGGGTCTGAAGCCTATTTATCCTGGCCACACTGGACAGGACCACAGTCCCTTTTAGGTCTCACTTACACACTTCACACTGGAGCTGGTTTAGAGTTGCCCATTAACCCTAATTTGAATGCTTTTGGGGATTCAGGAGAGAAAACCTATGGATAAAGTTGGTGCAGGATTCAAATCCAGAATATTGGAACAGTGAGGCATTGGCACTAACCACTGTATCACTATGCCACCCACATAAAAGGTTTAGAATGTTATGCTAACAGAAAGCAAAATTTCAAAGTCATTTATATGCTAGACTAGTACAAATTAGAGTTCAGATATGTGCTTTCTCAGGCCCAACAGATTTATGTTTATGAACTGTCAAAGCTTAAAATTGTTGAGGCAGCTCAACCAAAAATCTGTCAAATCACAACAGCAAATATTCCATATGGTAAGATGTTCACAGTTAGTCCCTAATGTTTAGTAGCTAATTCTTCACAGATAAAACAAATGTCGCCATGAAATGCCACTGAAAAACGTGAGTTGGTGTTGGTGAAAATATTGGTTGTAGTTAATTAGATAGATAGATAGATAGATAGATAGATAGATAGATAGATAGATAGATAGATAGATAGATAGATAGATAGATAGATAACAATATAATCTAAAAAAGAAAGAAAGAAAAAGAATCTGCTTGCTTCAGATTCCCTTACTCGACTAGTATCATGTTAACTGTATAATAATTAAGAAAGTCACTTTTCAATGCAGCAGTGAAATGCTTAATGTCTTAATGCTACAAGATGTCAGTTTCTATGCTGTTTATTCTGTTTTGCCAGAGAAGCATTAGTCTTTCAGACATATTCTTTTCCTCTAATTCATTCTAGGACGCTGGCTTAGAGACTGCTTGTACTTGAATTGTTTTAAAACAACAGAAGAACACATATGTAAACGAATTAACTGTACCATACCTAAAACTTGTAGGACACCTCAAAAAATATGTAAAAAAATACACAGGAATAGATTTAACGTTTAGAGGGTAATTATCATCTGTCGTAAATTGCTTACTTGTACCTTCATGTGCTTATCAACATAGACATGGCACAGCTGTCTAATTTAAGTTTCATTATAACATACATACTAAAAAGTGGATTTTAAGAATATTACTAATATCTGAAAATCTCATTAGACATACAAATGTAAATAATAGGTAGCACTTCTTGTCTGAAACATGTGCAATTCATACAATGTAGTATAACTTAGAAAAGCAGAAAAGAGATAAAAAGACAGCTTCAATTGTATCAATACTTTGCTATGTGGTTCATTCATTTAATGTTGTTTTTCATTTTCACTGAGCTCTCACTCTCATTAAACATGCTTATTTATAATGAGACACTAATTTATATATTAATCCTCATATTTTATTAGGAGTCACAGGACAGTCGAGGTCCATTGAAGCAGAAATGCAGGATCCTACTGTACACTGAATGATAAGGAACAACTGGTTCAAGGTTATTACATCCTGCTGTTTATTCCAGGATTTGCATTAAAATCCAAGTACCGTGAGGTACCATCCCAGGCAGACTCAATCAATCCAAATTATGATCCTTCTGTGTATTATCACTGAGATAAACACTATCTTTGCTTCATTAGCACATCATAAACGTTTAATGAAGACCAAGATCAAGGCTCTAAACCTAGTGCTCTGCGAAGTAATCATGTGGCAGACAGAAACCCTAGGATTTTATATATTTACGAGGGACGTTCAAAATGTTTCTGCACTTTTTTTTAACTCTATTTATTAAGAATTTCAAAAACAAATTACATTACTTTTCTACATAGTCAGCTTCATTTGCAACGTAATTTTCCCAGCATCTTACCAACTTTTTAATGCCCAAATATTACTCCTCCCACCTTCACCATTTCAAACGAAAATATAAAAGAGCGGAAACATTTTGAACATCCCACGTAGATGCAATTTCCTTCTGGGTTGATATTATTTAATTATAAAAGGTTTCAAAACTAAAAACTGGTGCATATGGTGAAGTGTGGGGTGGCACTATGATGCAGTGGTTAGTCCTGAAGCTCTGCAAGGCTGGGTAAGTAATCAGTCCTGGGGCATCATGTATAAACGGTGCGTATGCATAAAAATGTTGCATACGAACATTTCTACGCTCAAATTGCGATATATAAAACCTAAATTAACCACATATTCTTTATTAGTTTAATGCATCTGATTGTAATTAACCTGTAACAATATAATGGTCCACAGAATGGTCAAACTATTCTCAATACAATAGCTGCTTTAGCGTTGTTACTCTCACTGCACCTTCTTCTTTTTCTTTTTTCAGCTGCTCCCGTTAGGGGTTGCCACAGCAGATCATCATTTTCTATATTACTCTCACTGCACCATTTAGAGTATTTATATAACTGTATCTGAGTGGGGAATCAAAGATCTACAGAAGCTGCGAAAAAGAATTATCGGTATACAGCTTCAATCACACGGCAAACATTTCAAAGCCTTTCCTGTACGAACCTCGCTGTTCAGAAACAGTTTCATCCCAAGAACTATAAACACACTCAATCAGTCCATCAAGCACTCCTTGTAGAACTGTTGGTACTTATAAGTACAATTACCTCACTGTAAACTTGCATTACAGTTATAATATTGCAAAACCTGAGCCACTTTATAAAGCGCATATTTACATATGATGACAATATAATTTTAAGATGAAAAGCAGCAAAATATGTTTATTATATTATACAGATAAAACTTTAACTTCATTTAAATAATCTATATTGTTAATAATTAAACATGCCAGGACACAATGCATCAGCGTTCATGGATGGTTCCTGCCTTGTGCTGTATTCTTGCTGGGGCTGGTGTGACACTGGAAGGATAGATGGATAGAATAATTAAACACGTACTACGAAGATATTTCAATATTCCTTAAACGTTTTGAAGAATAGGCATTCTAAGCTTACAGATGGCTAATTGTGTGGCGACTGGGTATTTGGAGAAAGAAAAGGAAGGACAGGAACTGGAGGTTAGTACGTTGGAAAGAGACAGTACTGCTACAATTAAGTATTTCTTTGAAGGTAGCACATGGCGCAGCAAGCATCTTGCATGAGACATGAACAATCACTGCGCCACCGTGTTCCCATGTTTAATAACATGCTTTAACTCCTATCATCATGAAAATGATATCAAGTATACATCTCAGTATTTTAATTATTCAGAGAGCTGTAATATCATGAATGTAATGGATTGTGTCCTGTCAGAGGAAGAGAAAGCCCGGAAGCACGTAGTGGTTCACACACATAGAGCACATTGAAGAACAAATACAAAACAAAGCATTTAACGTGCTACTTTAGTTACGATGGGATTTGAGAAAAATTGTAAATTAAATGGTTTTAAGATGAAGTTTATGATGTTCTACTTTAATGACAAAATAAACTATGTGATTAAAGTGAAATCTCAAGATTAAAGTTGACATTTTGTGCTTTTTTCCCACTGTGTGCCTATTTTTTTTGTCTGTACCCTAATAAACTTTCATATGACACTCAGACTGTGGGCTACGACTCATCTTTGATATCTGACAACTTCTTTTTTATTTCGGGTACTGTGCGACTTTGTGAACTTGAGCTTTCGAGTTTCTCCAACACTCTGTCACTCGATCAACTTTCTTTTGTTTATTATATCACTGTTTAAACCAACAAATAGTATGTTTTTCCTTACCTCCACTTGGTATTCGCTGAAATTTTCCCCCGTGCTTTTCCCATTGTCTTTTCACAGAAGGCTTAGCTTAGGGGCTATTTATATTGATTTGCATATTCAAAGAGGAGTAATTCTGGGAGGAGTTGGAGTGGGACAGCAGGCGCATGCACGTGCGTTACTTTTCACGCTGATCGGGATTTATGTAGCGGAAGAACATGGAAGTTGGCGTTCGCACAGATTTATGCATCTGGATTTTTCTGTGCATACGCACATTCCCACTTTTGTGCTTACACCATGTTATAGTGTGAGTTCTATGCACAGCATTATACATGAGGCCCCTGGTCACTCACTGTCTGTGATGAGATTTCATGTTCTGTGGGAGTTTTTGTTTGAAAACTCTTGTTTTCTTTCCATATCTCAAATAATGTGTTATATTATGTAATAACCCTAAATTGCTTGAATTGAGTGATTGTGGCTTGCGATAGATTGACATCCACCCTAGAAATGGTTCCTGCATTGCTTCCAATACTACATATGCAGCAGCCTCTACAACAACAGGTTTAGATAATGGATGGATAGAAGGATGAGATAGTGTGAGTGCAGTAAAACGGCTCAGTAGTTTGCAATTCTGCCTCACAGCTTCAAAGGGACGAGTTCAGTGTGGAATATGCACATTGTCTCCATGTTCAATTGAGAAGTCCTTTATTTCTTTACTAACGAAAGTAATGGTGGAGTCTGCTTACTGGACTGTGTGAGTTTAGACACGCTTGAACCACTCAGGCTTGGCTTTTGCTTTACGCTGGATGCTGTGAGAATACGTTTTGGCTACCTGCAACCCTGATACAGCATTTGGTTGTGCAGAATAAAAATATTCATATTCAAGTCCAAGTTTATTGTCATGTGTACACGATACAATAAAATTCTTACTTACTTGCACTTCTCTGACAGGAGGAGTGAGGGCAATCTAAATCTTAATATTTAGCCTGTATTTTATACAGCACCTTTCATGGTGGACATTTTCCCCAGCCTTTTTTAGAGTATATAGGCATAATTTGAGCATTAAAGCCTAAAACGATTTGTTCAGGATCACAAGAAATTCCTGTCTCCCTGCAGGGAAGTTCTTTGCTTTTAATTTAAGTTGTCAAGGGTTTCCATTATGCACTTAAGAAATTTCGCCACATTTCTTCCTAAATAAGGAAGAAATGATTACATAAAAGTGGCTTATGACGAGAGAGCAAAATAAAGGCCAATAGAATCAATTTGTGTGTGATGCAAGTGGTCGATGAAAGATTGCCTATTCCACATTCTGTTTATTTATTCTTATAAATAGTAGCAATAGTTTAAAACATCTGTTATCTAAAATAAACAGTGTGAAATATTTTTTTCTTTCTAGTATTTTATTGATTTCAAATGAACACCTTCAAGGTTGCACTTGCAATTCAGGTTTTGACGGTTGCGATGCCTAAGAACTCAGCTTCTCTCATTCAGAGATGACTCAGTACATTCTGCAAGCTGCTTTTCTTTGGCCCCTGGCGAGCCCTGTCAAAGGAAGGTGGCGACAACTTTATCACAAAAGGCATTCAAATGAAACAGAATGAAATATTTAATAAAAACCCTCTCACATGGTGTTTCCTCTTAATGTGAGGCTTACAATGTTGTGCGTAAGTCTGTTGATGGAATGAAAAGCCGTCACCAGTTATTCTGAGAGTCTGCGCATTTTAGCAGCGCAGTAGAAGCTGCTTAGCAACATGCTCAACAATTCATTTACAGGGATTCCAGAAAAAAAGCACACATTCTATTTTTTGCTGTTTGTATTGAAGCAAAGATGAGTGGGAAAGGCTTCCATCACCCATTCTCTCTTTCAATTAAGTGTGCAATGTATTATGATTTTAATGATTATTTATTGGCACTAACTAAAGCAGTTAGAGGCGATTGCTAGTATTATTGATTGCTTTCTATAAAAATCTTGTGAATCATGTTTTTCTTCAGGGCTATATGATAACACAGTGGTTAACATTGTATTACAGTTCCAGGGGACTCTGCCTTGTAGCACATACAACTAGGATAGGTTGGATTTTATTACCTGGGACTGAAAAGAGATGTCACCAGCATAAATAGACTCATGTTTTTTATTATGTTTAAATAGGCCAATTACATCGGTAGTGTCAATTTCCTCCAAGTTTAACACACAGTAGTAAGGTGTGGGCAAAGTGAGGAAAAGACTGGTATTTAAAGGGGGGTCAGCGGGACAAAGGAGCAGGGCAATCGGATCCTTAATATTCAAATGGCCTTCAAAGGAATTTAGTGAGCTGGAGAGGTGATGCAAACAAAGGAATATCCAGTATTTACAAACGTCATGTTACCAAATAATTTATCGAGCATGTTCCAGAGCTCCAAAGACCTTCTTCTGTATTTTGGGAGAGGTCAGAGACTTCTCTGAATGGACTCTGTTTAAGACCTCAGAAGAAGAGAGAGCTGTAATATTTAGTGGTCAAAATATTATTGTTGCCATTAAGGAAGGTAAACTATAAGCTGTTATGAAAGAGGATGTCTGTTAGTTGGAATGTCTGAACTCAAGTAAGAGTACTGGCAAGCCAAAAAGGTGGCAGCTGCAGCATTTGTCAAGGTGTGAATGACTTTTGGAGGCAGAAAGGAGAGAAGAAGGTATGTTCCTCTTAGTGAAGGATTTTACTTCCTACTCTAACCTGGAAAGCTTTACATCTTAGTACCAGAACAGAGACTTAGATGCAGGAGGAGTGATGCCTATTCCATATTGGTCTTGGAACAGTGGAACAATGTCCATGCCTCAATATTTGAGGTGTCTTAGGTGTTGGCCAATCATTGTCTTTGTGTGGTTTGTGGAATTGGAAAAAAGCTCATGGTATTGTGTGGTGCAAATGTATTGGGATCTGGGGTTACGTCTGTGTGTCTTTTGTAAAGTAAGAGTTTGACTTATATATTTGGCATTAGATGGAGTCCATTCATTGTGGGCATTGGACTCTACACCTTGTTTTGTGTCTTGTTTGTGATTTTGAATGGATAGGACATAAGGCACAGCTGAGGCTTTAAAATATCAAGTTTAGGAATTTAAGGGCTGTGTCTCTGTGATTTTTGGTGCATGCAGAAAAAATTAACAGCTGAATGTGATATAGTTAGGATGATAGATAGCACAACCTAACCTAAGTTCATGGTCCTGTCCCAAAACTGAGTGGTTTGCTCACTACTGGTATTGGGGTGAGCTACCTTGGGGTCTCGTTCACAAGTAAAGGTAGCATTGATCGATCAACAAATCTATGCAGAGGCAGTAGTTTCTCATATATTACAAAATCAAATATTTACGATATTGTGGTTGAAAACACCTTTTAATTTTTTAGTCTTTCTTTATCCTCAACAAGATCATGATAGTGATAGAAAGAATAAGTGATGAAAACATATTCTTGTGCAGGGTTTCTGGCTCAGACTCCATGACAATGTGATTGAATCATCAGTATGAGAGGACATCGGATTAAGTGTCCTTGAAGAGCCAGTTGAGCTGTCCTGAACATGTATCTAGGATGGGATGGTATACAAGTGAAAGACACAAGACAGGATGGGGGAATTCCCCTCTCTCTCACTCTTGAATAGTCTGGTATCATCTGTCAGTTCCTCAGGAAAAGCTAGAAATTTCTGAAGAAAAGGTGGCCTGGTATATTTAGATTGGCATGTTGCCACCACAATCCTCACAAGGAAAGCTCATTAAAATGCAGTGATGTTTCATGTATACTGTACATGTTTTCCATATTGGTATTTTCAGTCACCCAACATAGTACCTACCTAAAGATGCCAGGCCTTGGATGCCACAACCGGCCCCTCCTACTCCTAGTGCACGAAGATGTGGCCAGCATCTCCCAATGGTCTGAAGACATCGATTGCTAAATCGTGCTGGCTGTTGGCTGAACCAGAAACAAAACAAACAAAAAAAAAACAGACAATATTTACATTACCTTAATTTCAGATTTGTCCACAAACAGAAATACCACTAAGACCTTTTCTTTATTTTTTATAGGAGAAATAGGAGCTAATGCCTAATGGCCCAGCATGCATCATGGACTTCATTTATTTAGTGATTGTTTACACTAATGTGTGTGTAACCTCATCGTACAATCTGATATTTATTTATCTGCTATTTAAATAAATGTGGGTGTACAATATAATTTTTTTTATAATTTCACATCAAGTCCTAAAATGTTTTTTTTTTTTATTTCCAGAGATTTGTTATGAAGGCGTTAACTATATCATTATTGGTGTTGGCCTTAACATCTACTCTATAGCAGGATCCCTAGCACATTGAGTGTTGGTGTAACAAAGGCCGGAGTGATCCCTTTTACTTCATAGCGTAGCATAATGCCAGATTGTAAGAGCGGAAGACCATCCTTAATGAAGTTGAATGAGGTTGCCACATTTAGGCCAGCTTTACTGAAAGCTAACAAGATGCACAAATAATAGAGACCATACATACAGCAATATGTTCATCTAGGTGAAAAGCAAGTTGACTGATCACCAACTACCCAGTAGATGTTTTTTTTTTTATGCTAGCAGAACAAAATCACCAATTGTGAAACCCCAAACACTGTGAATGACATTATACTCTTAGAAATATTGGTTACTTAATAGCATTGTAAAGCTCTTTACTTTACTCTTTGTGTGGTTCTTCTTAGAACCATTGATTGACAAAGCACCATTTCATTCTGGGAAGGGTTCTCTGCATATGAAGTTGTGCTTTGAAAATCTTCCTAATATGTAGAAAAAAACCTTGAAACCTTTAATGTATAGTTGGCTGCAGAACTCTATCAGTTTAAGAAAACCTGGACTTAGCCTATGTTATTATATGCATTGGTATTTCACAAATCCTTTTACCATCTATTTGTGATTATTTACTGTATGGAGCCTGTGATGGATCCAAATAAATAAAGGTTCTTTCTGGAACCAAAAATAGTTCCTCTATGTCATCACACTGAAGAACCACTCTGGCACCTTTATTTTTTAAGAGTGCTCCCAAAGGCAACAGGAACCAAAGCATAAGGACACATACTTTGATTCTGAGAACTATTAATTTCAACTTCTTAGTTAGGGTAAAGCCAGAGAATGTATTAAAATATAAATTTCTGGCTATTGATATTGCTATAGCTGAAAGCAGTAACCTGTGTTGAGGATACAGTATGTCCTTAGCTATTATAACTGTCTAACCTTCTATTAATATAGCAGCACCAGTCGCAAAGCATTTTCAAAATGTGTGAACCCACCTCCACTCAAACACACACACACACACATATTTTAGAAAAGGGCTTTGTCAGGAGGTGAGCAAGTTTAGGCAAATTGTGAAGAATTCAGATTGCAGCTACTATAACTACAGTGATCCCTTGCTATATTGCGCTTCGACTTTCGTGGCTTCACTCCATCACGGATTTTAAATGTAAGCATATCTAAATATATATCACAGATTTTTCGCTGGTTAGCGGATTTCTTTTCGTGGGTCTTTTAATTTATGGTACATGCTTCCTCAGTTGGTTTGCCCAGTTGATTTCATACAAAGGACGCTATTGGCGGATGGCTGAGAAGCTACCCAATCAGAGCACGTATTACGTATTAAATAAAACTCCTCAATGATATATGATATGCTTCCTGCGCGGTGCTTGGCATACTTGAAAGCCCAAACAGCACCTATTGATTTTTGATTGTTTGCTTTTCTCTCTCTCTCTGACATTCTCTGCTCCTAACGGAGGGGATGTGAGCAGAGGGGCTCTTCGCACACTGGCGTAGAGGAAAGGTACGCTTCCCTAAAAAATGCTGAAAAACTGCCTTCACATTGCTCCCTTCCTTGCGGCTGCTTTGCCGGGGCGGTGCTTCGCATACTTAAAAGCACCTATTGATTTTTGATTGTTTGCTTTTCTCTCTCTGTCTCTCTCTCTCTCTGACATTCTCTGCTTCTGACGCACACTCCGTTGAAGAGGAAGATATGTTTGCATTCTTTTAATTGTGAGACGGAACTGTCATCTCTGTCTTGTCATGGAGCACAGTTTACACTTTTGAAAAAGAGACAAATGTTTATTTGCAGTGTTTTAAAGTCCCTGTCTCTACAACCTCCTGTGTTTCTGTGCAAATCTGTGACCCAAGCGTGACAATATAAAAATAACAATATAAACGTATGGTTTTTACTTCGCAGATGGAACGCAACCCCTGAAATCGAGGAGGGATTACTGTATTATAACTAGGGAAGAACTAATTCATCTAACCAGCTGGAAGATCTAAATAGTGACAAGAAAATTTAAAACCTGGTTTTGACAAAATAATGTCTTCTGGGATGATTCTTGAGAAAAAAAAAAAACTAAGGAAATACTGTATACAGTACAGTACATCACACATTTCATGCATTTTTCTATAAGAAAGAAAAAAACAAGCTAATGTAGATTTATGTTTTTGTGGTTTATTATTGTCTAGGGTTTGTGTATATTTGCAAATATTCATCTTCTATTATTTCTAAGTTAGTGAATGAATAAATGATGCTGTTCTGTTTATTTCAGCAAGCAAGTTTGGGTTATTTATTGAAAAAAAAGTATATCATCATTTCCAAATTACAAACAGAAAGTGAAAGTTGATTTGTGTAAACTTTTGTCAGGTTATGAATTTTATACATTAATTGAACAGATCTCTTCATAGTTCTGGTGCCCTGACTGAAAGCATGAAATAGAAATCCCCCAAAACATTAATGGAAAGGAAGGTTTGGGGCTTTGCATATAGTACTAGCTGTGACCCTAGAAGAGATCTCTTGATGAATTTTAAGATTACCTCTTGTCTAGAAATTTGTGTAGAGTTTGTGGAGAAGGCTTAGGTGGAAAGAGAATGAGAATGTAAGAATGAGAAAGAGGAAGAAATGATGATAAGAAAGAGGATCTTGATTTTAGCTGGGTATGAGCAAGTTGATATGTTCATTCTGAAAAACTGATTTTAAAGTACTGAAAGAAAGTATACTTTCATCCATCCATTATCCAACCCACTATATCCTAACTACAGGGAGTCCACTGGAGTCAATCCCAGCCAACACAGGGCGCAAGGCAGGAAACAAACCCCAGGCAGGGTGCCAGCCCACCGCAGGGCACACACACACACACACACACACACACTAGGGACAATTTAGGATCACCAATGCACCTAACCTGCATGTCTTTGGACTGTGGGAGGAGTCCCCAGAGGAAACCCACTCAGACACGAGGAGAACATGCAAACTCCACGCAGGGATGACCCCGAAAGTGAACCCTGGTCTCTTAAATGCGAGGCAGCAGCACTACCACTGTGCCACTGTGCCGCCCTGCAAGTATACTTCATAATTTTAAATACTTTTTTTTTGCTTACTCTAAATCATTGTTTGCTTAAACCTTAAAGACTTAGCTACTTTACTGTTTGCTTACAGTTCACACCAACATTTGGATTTTCTCTAATGTTTTTGAATCTTTTTTAATATTGGAACCAGAACTGCACACAATATTCCAAATGAGGTCTCACAAAGGTGTTGTACAAATTAACAAAACTTTCCATAACTTGTATTCAATACATTTTTCTTTGTGACCCAACATCCTTTTACCTTCTTCCGCACACTATCCAGCTGTGGATATTAATGGGTCCACTATGATTCTTTCTTATGTTATATAAAAATTATAGTTTTTTCCTAAATATTTTAAAACTATTTTACTTTAATATGTTTCATTAATATTATTGATTGTTGAGCTGGAGTTCCCTGAGTTATGAGGCAACAGTGCTAAATAATGCACAACTGTGCCATTTAAAACTGAAAATTATCTGCTTATTTTAGAAATTGCATGTATTATTTAACATACATTTCTTCAGAAGACTTGGCTACTGTTCCTTCTCCAGTTTGTGTTAAAACGCTACATTAATAAATTGTTTTTCTTCTATAATTAAACTGGTTCTCTCTCAGTTATAACATTCTTTTTCAAGCAGCTGACACAGTCACTGTATGTGTGCATTTTGCAAGTTACACTTGCAGAGAATTTAAATTGAATCAGGTTGACATGAGTGTAAAAATAACTGTGTATAAGTATGAGAGACAAGTCCTTAAATGTGCTGATTATCATGTATGTAATTTGATTGTGAAGTTGAGGAGAGAAGAGAAGAGTCATACATAACGGTTATAGTGTGCTTGACTTCAAACAAACTTCACCACGTACTGTACAAGTAAGACTGATGAGCAAAAGAATTAGGTCTTTATAGAAACTATATAAATAAAAGTCTTTGAAGTTCAGATTCTTTGGTTGATCCAGTGTTAGAAAATTGAGATGGTCTTAAAAACCTTTTTGAAGAGTAACTATGGAGAGTGGGATCGAGTTTAAAGTCACAAATTTAAAATTTTTAAAAAAATATCAAGAAATAGTATCATGCATAAAATTTATTTCTCACTTGTATCTATTGCTCTGGGGATTGCCAGCGTTTCAGTAGTGCACAGATGTGTTAAACTGGCTTTAAATTCACAAAGTCGTGGAACAGTATGTGAGCAGAAGCAGTAACTTGTTGCCATAATACTCGTTTAATATGATTTAACACTACTGTATTAACCTAACAGATAAAACAAACCTTCTAGAAAACACCTTGCTTGTTACACTGAAGCTTGTCTTTTTATATAGACTTTCTCTTCTATTTTTAATTTAATGAAGTATTCCTTAGACTGGATAGATATGTGCTTTGCCATGTGCATCATGGTGCCTTTGGATTTATGCACTTACTACTTATTTCTTCTTCTTTTCAATTCAGCAAATGATTTTTAACTTAACAGTGGATGAGATACCCATTTTCAGAATGCCATTAGTTACAGAGCTGCCTACACATTGCGACCAGTAGCATTTTTAGCAATTTTCCTGTACAGTATGTGTGCAGGCTTCTTTAAAGTTGACAATAATATACTAGACCGGGGTGGGCAAAGTCATTCCTGGAGGGCCGCAGTGGCTGCAGGTTTTTGCTCCAACCCAATTTCTTAATAAGAGGCACTTACTGCTCAAGTAACATTTCTGCTTCACTTTAGTTGTCTCACTCGTTAAAATTTTTAACCCTTATTGCTTATTTTAGTCTTAAACAGTTATATTCTTTGATTTTAATTACCCCTTATTAGCAATAACATGCAAATGACAAAAGAGAGCAGCATTTCTCCATTTAGCTTGTTACCATTTACACCTGTGTGTATTTATCATAACTACTGGGTTTAATTAAATACTTGGAAGGAAAGTGAAGAGAGAAAAGTGAAGGACTGAGAATTACTCATCCATTTTGACCTTCAAATCATTTGGATGATAACCTTAGAAAGGGGAAAAAGGTCTAGGATATGAGAATTACCTGACATGGCAGAGATAAAGCACTAACAAGCCATGAAATTAAATTATTGGCAAGAATTACTTTCTAATTAAGCAACTGGGTCAGAACAAAAACCTGCAACCACTGCGGCACTCCAGGACTGACTTTGCCCGCCCCTGCACTAGACTGATAATATCTGTCCCTCTTTTGGTAATGACTAGCGAAACATGCAAGTTCATGGCACTAAAAAAAATCAATCAAACAATAGGGTAGTGGTGCCTCCCTTGTCACAACTGCCATCAGTTCATTGTGATACTTTTGATATTGTTGTCATCTTACAAAATACTGCCATACTGTTTTAAACACTATGTAAAGACCACCTCACAACCACCTGCTATCCAAGAAAAATATATTGGTTATGAGCAACACCTTATGTTCAGAATAGAATAAATGATTGAATCCTTTTGTTGCTTCCTTATAGAATTCTAATATATTAGAGAAGCATGACATTGCCCATCTGAACCCATGCTGTTCCTTAAAACATCTGTTCTTAGCATGAGTTGCTCAATCATTTCTTAACAATTCTTTAAATGAACGTATCTGTGATGCACATAGGCTCTAGTGTTATTTGTATTGGATTTGCCCCATCACCCTTTTTATTTAATGAAATACTAGTTGCTTTGAAATTGCCCCATTGAGCACTGACATTCAGAAATTTGAATCAAGGTTTCATATATGAATTTACTAACCTCTATAAGCACTCAAGGGTACATGTTATCTGGTCCTGGTGATTTGTTAGATTTCCATCCATCCATCCATTTTCTAACCCGCTGAATCCGAATAGGGTCACGGGGGTCTGCTGGAGCCAATCCCAGCCAACACAGGGCACAAGGCAGGAACCAATCCTGGGCAGGGTGCCAACCCACCGCAGGACATACACCCACACACCAAGCACACACTAGGGCCAATTTAGAACCGCCAATCCACCTAACCTGCATGTCTTTGGATTGTGGGAGGAAACCGGAGCGCCCGGAGGAAACCCACGCAGACACGGGAGAACATGCAAACTCCACGCAGGAAGGACCCGGGAAGTGAACCCGGGTCTCCTAACTGCGAGGCAGCAGCGCTACCACTGCGCCACCGTGCTTCACCCTATTTAATATAAGCAGTACTTCTCCCTCTACAATTTGCTAATCAGAAGATTAAGAAGTGACATGATTGAAAGTTTTTAAAATTATGAATGGAATTAGTACAATGGATCGAGACTGTTATTTTAAAATGAGTTCATCAAGAACATGGGGACACAGTTGGAAACTTGTTAAGGATAAATTTCGCACAAACATTGGGAAGTTTTTCTTTACACAAAGAACGATAGAATGTAGTTTGGTCTTGTTTGTGTGATCAGATTTTTACTGAAATACAAAACAAGCAATTTAAAAGGGAACATAAGTTATTATGATGGGAATTATCCATACATCCATCCATTATTCAACCTGCTATATCCTAATGACAGGGTCACGAAGGTCTGCTGGAGCCAATCCCAGCCAACACAGGGCCCACCGCAGTGATGGGAATTACAATAAGATAAAACCCCATGTTTGGCAACCACCTCCCACCCTACCACCTCATAACACAAAAAACTCAACCCTGCTGCATTAAAGTTAATAGCAACAACAAAATAATAAGGCTCCTCCATGTGGACCAGCAAATGAAGGACCAGCAGAGCATCAATCCAAAAAGCCCATCTTTGTCCACTAAAATCTCTGATATCATTACAAATATTGGCATGTGTTTGCATGATCTGATGGTCATGTGAGAGGCAGCAGACACTTAACTGTTTGGGCCTATTCCCATAAAACTGAAAAGTCATTTATTTTGAAGTTTACAAAAGTAAATAGAAGGACATTAAATAAAAAAGAATAGCTATACAAAGGTGTTAGCTCTGCCAGAATTTTAATTTCCCTGTTAGAATCTAACATCGCCAATCCAATGTTTTGATTTCATAGTTTAAGTTTGATTTGTTTTTTGTGTTTAAATTTGGAAAACAAATTAATTTATACCTTTTTATCTTGTTTTTGAGTATGTAGGAGATCATTGTTTTGATAGAAAATTAGTGTGAAGAGCAGTCACCACAGTATTTATTAACACAGAGCTACTGTTTTTTGAAATGCAGAAACACTGATTTATGTTTGTATGAGTGCAAATACAACAAGGTTTCCAGGTTTGCTTTGGTGTACTCTAAATACAGCTTAAATGAGTGAGGTCAGAAGATGGACAACAAATTAATCAAGAAATATATATAAAGAAGTGGATGAGGAAATAGCAAACAGATCCTACAGTATTCTATGACTAAACTTGATGACCTATAGCATTTGCTGCTTTACACCTTTCGTCTTGAAGCATATTGACCTTTTGCTGTGGTGTATTAGGTGGAAAACATCCCACAATTGCTACAACCAGAAAACAGAAAAAGAAGTTGAGAAGATGAGATGAAATATTCTAGAATTTAAATTATGCAATTAAGCATAAGACCAATGTGATCTTCCTAAACAAATATTTCCATCAAGCAATTAATGATTAGGTAAAAAAGAAAATGTGCAAACATGTCTTTAAAAACCTTTCATCTTTTATTTTTCTTACCAGGGGTGAAGTGGGGCCACCTGTAAAGAAATAATGTCTCTGCATCCTGCTCCAAGAGCCCATATAACTTCCTGACCAACAGGATCTGTAGCACTCCTGTAAACAAGAGACAGTTGTAACACAAGCTGACCGTGACTCTGGACAGCTTACACATACTTTTATCTGAATTCACATAATGGAAGTACGACAACATACTAATGCAACAGATGTTTCAAAATGCTTTGTCACTTTCTTTAATATAAATAACACATATACTGATTGATCCTAATTTCGGGGCAAGTGACCCTAAGTGTAAACCATAAAGTTTTAAACCAGCTGGTCTGACATTTAATAAAAGAGACAGTTAAATCATCAGTTAAATAATTTCCATAGAAATATGGAAATGGTTTAACTCTTTGTAATGTTTATAACTGTATGAAATAAATAAGTACTTCTAAAAATGAATATGAATGCAACTAGTATTATACTAATGAGAACTCTACCTTTTACCTTTACCTGTTTCCATCTACACTAGGCTGATTTTGAACATGCATGTTCATATATAAGGCTTTGCCTCCTTACAATGTAAAATACCTTTTAAAGATATACAGTGTATCATATTATGAATATTAATATCAAATTTTCAAATTGACTTACAATTTCCTGATACTTTCACAGTTAAAGGTAAGGTCCTAGAGCAGGGGTCTCCAGCTCCTGTCCTGGAGGGCTACTGTAGCAGCAGGCTTTCATTCTAACCAGTTTCTTAATTAGTGACCAGTTTTTGCTGCAATTAAGTTCTTTTTTCCTTTGTTTTAATTTAAGAAGTATGTTCTCTGAACTGCTTCATTTTTTCATTAAATGGTAGGCAAATAGAAAAAAGATGAGTGAGCCAACAGATGACCAGTTAAGTCGGGGCCTCAAAGTCCAACAAATTTCATTTCAACAAGTTCTTAATTAGAAGCCAGTTCTTATTGTTAATTAAACCTGTTATTTAATTCCATGGCTTAATTTAATTTAATTTAATTCCATGTGCTCTCATTCTGCCACAGCCAACACTTCAAAAACTGTTGATTTTCTTTTTAGTAAGAACACCTTGAAAATATTTTGGTGGCCTGAGCAGATTAACATTACTGAAACCTTAATTGTAATTGACTTCCTATTTACAGCTTCAATTGTTTCTTTTGTTGCTGAATTAGCAGCCAAACAGTAATGAGATACAAAATGAGCCAACAGATGACCAGCTATGGTAAAAGTCTCTGTTATGTTGATCTGCTCAAGTCCACAAAACATTTTGAAAGTGCTCATAGAAAAAAGAAGAGATATATGTATATTTAACAAATACTAAAAAACATATAACTTACTTCTGTTTGCTCTAATTTCTATAAATTACATTCAAATGAACACTTACATTTTTAACAATGAAGCCCACAAAGTCAGAGGTGATGAAAAGATGCAAGTCACATAACTCATTTTATAAATAAATATAAAATAGCAACCCATCAGATATGGAGATTCTAGATACTCACATTTGAAAATATTACAGCTCCCAGATATTTATGTTTGGCACAGTTAAAGACCAGGGGCCTCATGTATAAACGGTGCGTACGCACAGAAATGTTGCGTAAGAACTTTTCCACGTTCAAATCGCGATGTATAAAACCTACACTTGGCGTAAATCCACGCACTTTTCCACGGTACTTCATGCCTTGTCGTACGCAAGTTCTCCGCTCGGTTTTGCAGACTGGCGGCACCCAGCGTCAAAGCAATGCTACTGTTCTTGTGTGATTACTCATTATTTTCATGACGCGGCTTTATAAATACACAGAAACTAACCGCATATTGTTTATTAGTGTAATGCATCTGATTGTAATTAACTCGTAACAATATAATGGTCCAGGGAACAGCCATAGTATTCCAAATACCATAACTGCTTTAGCGTTGTTACTCTCACTGCACCCTCTTCTTCTTCTTCTTCTTTCAGCTCCTCCCGTTAGGAGTTGCCACAGCGGATCATCTTTTTCCATATTACTCTCACTGCACCACTCGGAGTATTTATATCACTGTAGCTGAGTGTGAATCACAGCAGCAGCTGATCGGAAAGAGAATTATCCGTATACAGCTTCAAGGACAAGCTGTCTCAGCCACAGCAAAACGTTTTAAAGCCTTTCCTGTACAGACCTCGCGGTTCAGAAACAGTTTAATCCCAAGAACTTTAAATGCACTCAATCAATTGCACCTTGTAGAACTGTTTGTACTTATAAGTACAATCACCCCACTGTAAACTTGCACTATAGTTATAATATCGCACAACCTGAGCCACTTTATAAAGCGCGTATTTACATATGATGACGATATCATTTTTAAAGTGAAATGCAGCAAAATATGTTTGTTAAATTATACGGATAAAACTTTAACTTCATTTAAATAATCTATATTCTTCACTGGGAGTGTCGTGAAGGATAGAATAATTAAACATGTACTACGAAGATATTTCAATATTCTTTAAACGTTTTGAAGAATCGGCGCTAAGCTTACAGATGGCTTAACGTCTATTACAGAGCTGATTGTGTAGCGATTGGTTACTTGGGGAAAGAAAAGCACTGATTGCAGTGACGGCTACGCCAATATATATTGAATATAAAACAGAAAGAGAAAATAAAAACACAGCTAAAAACGCAGAGACAAATTTCGGCAAAAGTTAAATGCTTGTGTCATGAGCACGAGGAGGCTATGCAGTGTTTGCAACGGACGAGGCCATCCACCATGCATAAGCTACCTTACTGACATTGGCGGGCGAAGGAGCCACCGATTCTTCCTCTGCCCAGGGCCACCACAAGCCTAGAGCCGCCCCTGAGTACTGCTGCAATAAATTATTCATCAAAGTGAAACACGTGTTTAATAACGTGCTTTAACTCCTATCATCATGAAAATGATATCACGTATACATCTCAGTATTTTAGTTATTCAGAGAGCTGTTTTATCACAAATGTAATGGACTCTGTGTCCTGTTGGAGGAAGAGAGCCAGTTTAAGAAGCAAGTAGTGATTCACACACATAGAGCACATAGAAGATCAAATACAAAACAAAGCATTTAACGTGCTACTTTAATTACAATGTGATTTGAGAAACTGGTTAATTAAACGATTTTAAGATGAAGTTTATGATGTTCTACTAAATGACAAAATAAACTACGTGATTAAAGTGGAAATGTCGAGATTGAAGTTGACATTTCGTGCTTTTTCCTCACTGTGTGCCTTTTTTCTCTGTACCCTAATAAGCTTTCATATGACACTCAGACAGTGGGCTACAACTCGCCTTTTCACGGCAACTTTGATATGTGACTTCTTTTTTATTTCCGGCACTGTGCGATTTTGTGAACATGAGCTTTCAAGTTTCTCCAGCACGCTATGTCACTCGATCAACTTCCTTTTGTTGATTATACCACGGTTTATTTGAACAAATAGTATGTTTTTCCTTTGCCTCCACTTGGTATTCGCTGAAATTCTTATATTTTCCCCCGTGCTTTTCCCATTGTCTTTTCACTGAAGGCTGCGCTTAAGGGCGATTTATATTGATTTGCATATTCAAAGAGGCGTAATTCTGGGAGGATTTGGGGCGTTACATAAAGCGCGTGCACGAGCGTTAGTTTTCACGCTGATCGGGATTTATGTAGTGGAAGAACGTGGAAGTTGATGCGCACAGATTCCTGCATCTGGATTTTTCTGTGCGTAAGCACATTTCGGCTTTTGTACTTACGCCATGTTATAGTGCGAGTTCTATGCACGGCGTTATACATGAGGCCCCAGGAGTCAATGCAAAAGATGATAGATGTCATAAAATGGCAAGTTACATAACTGAGTTTATTATTAACTTATTGCCAGTCATTGCCAATGATTTGCCTTTTATTGGTTAAGTGCATAAATACTTCCAGGTCATTACTGCAGTTTAAAGTTGTGATTTAGTGATCATTGTTAAGCACCTTGTGGTAATGCTTCCCATAGAAGGCACTGTATAATGTAACTGTATAACGTAAAAAAAATTCATGGTTGACATTTATTAGCTCACCGATATGTGACAGCCTGTAATGAACGGCAGTAACAGCTGGCCAGCCAGAGAGATCGGTCGGTCAGAACATTTGGACAGTGAGATATTTTTAAAATCAGAAGGTTGCCTCCTGCAGCTTTGAGCATGGCCTCCAATCCCAGTTCTAAGTAACCACTAAAATAAAAAAAAGATTGTTATTTAGAAAAAAAATCATTTTTGGATGCAGCCTCTGGTAAATGAATAGTTACTTCTGGGATTAATTTTAAAATTCATGTTTGCTACAAATAAAGATTTACAAAGGTATCATTCCAATGGAGCTCCAAATACACTGTTAAAGAGAAGTTATCAGTAGTGCAATCTAGATGTATAAATTGCCTGAACATTCCAAAATTAAACATGAATATTTTTCATTTAAAAAAGAAATAATGAAGAATATTAATTTATAAACAGTAAGTATTGTAATATACTTAATAAGCTCCAGAGGGTGACAAAGAGCTATATCTGCTTAAGCTTTGCATCAGTATGATATACACGGGTATAAAGATGGAAAGAAGCTTTGAAAAAGATTAAAAATGTTGGTCTAAAACGTTCTTACAAGCTCTGTAAAAGATATTGAAATTGAATAGATTAAATGTAAGTACAGTTTTTAGCTCTACACTTGGATTTCATGGGTCAGGAGATATGAATTAGTGGGTAGGAGGGTAGGAGTCTATCAGGAGTTCTACATCCTCAGTGGCAACAGGCTTTATTGTATAGTGTGCTCATTAGGGCAGGTGGTTCCTTGTGGCTAATGTACTTTGCCCACACTGGTCAGTTTTGAGAGTATTATGTGAGTACCATTCTCCAAATAACAATGGCCATGCTAAGGTAGGAAACGTTTTGGACATTTTTATGAAAGTCCATTTGCAGAGATACTGCAATACTGACCATCTTTATCAGTCAGTCAGTCAGTTAGCTGATGTCTAACCTACTTAGTCTTGAACAGGGTCACCAGGGGGTGCTAGAGCCTACAGCACAGGGCACAAGGCAGGAACAAACCATGGACAGGGCGCGAGTCCATTGGAGAGCAAACACACATACACACCCTGGCCTTACACCAGGGCTAATTTGGTATCTCCAGTCCACCTAACCTGCATTTCTTTGTACTGTAAGAGGAAATCAGAGCACCCAGAGGACATGCAAACTTTATGCATGGAGAACCTGAGATACAAACCCCAGGCACCTTATTGTGAGGCAGCAGCGCTACCACTGTGCCACCCTTCCATCTTTATCAGTGATTGAGTATACGTCAAGCATACTGTATCCCTCCCCGGTTGACAATGGTGCCTCAGTTTCCCGCAGGGTTCCATGGGAGATGGAGTTCTCCACAATCCTGTGGGGATCTGGGGTGGCCATCAGGGGGTGATGCATGGATCCCAGGGCTAACATGGATGCCTCTACAGCCCCGCTTGGAAGTGCAATTAGCAACAGGTGATCAAGCACCTGGAGCACTTCCAGGTGGGCTATAAAAAGGGCTAGCATCCACCACTCATTAGCCAGAATCGGGAGGAAGAGGACGAGGTTGCCTGGGAGGAGTGGTGGTGCCAAGGTGGAGGATTGTGTGTTGTGGGTTAAGTGCTTTGGGACTGTGTTGTGGCTGGGGGGTTCACGGGGAAGATATGCCCTCCAGCTGAAGAAAATAAAAGTCTTGTTTGGATTTTACATGTGCCTCTGTGTCAATCTGTGCCGGGTCGGGCGCAATATAGCACCTTTCTCACAACATGTATAATATTAATCACGTTCAGCTCAGATATTTCAATACACTTATGCGACTGCAATTCAAGTGGTATTTTGATCACCATAATGCTGAAGTAATTTAAAACAGTAACACTAGTAGACATGAGCTAAAATCTGCTCTAACATATTCATTGGCCTCTGGAACTAGCGTTCAATTTATTTCAACTGTATAATTAAAATAATGAGGAAAACAACAAATGCAAAAGGTAAAACCAGAAATAAATGATAGACCATACAACCTCCTCAACCTGGAATTGTTTCATAATTCCTTGTTCAAATGTGTAGAAAAGCAGATTATAAGTGATTCAGCAACAATAAATCTTTAGAATAAAATTTGTGTTTGTAGAAACCTTTTTCCTAAAAGTTAGTACATATTTAAATAAATCAGACACAATATTGACATATTAAGAATCTACTGTGAGAATATCACGTAGATAAGATTTTCTTATCTTCTGACTATCAAATGTTAAGTGAATTTGAGAAATGTCAATGATTCTGCATTTTCAGTTAACAAGTTAGGAAAATATTAATTGAAATGGGCAGCACATAATTCATCTATTTATCTATTTTCTAACCTGTTTATTCAGTTCAATGTTACAATAAGCAAGTGCTTCTCCTGGCTATACTTGAGGTCATGACAAGACCCGAACATGAACTGGGTGCCACTCCATCACCTAGCACACATTTACACTCTCTCCTTGCCAGTTTCCGTTCCATGTAGATTTTAGAAACATAGTAAGAATAAATAAAATAATTTCAACAGAAATGTATAGGGTGTTATATTTTATATTATTATAGAATTTTATACTATTTTCAATGTATGTATTTTCTTATTTACTATCTACAGTAATTATTTTCTCAAATGCATTCCCAGTCTTACTGCCCGTCTCAATCCACCTTTGGGCTGGGAAAAAAGCGGACTTTATTAGAAAGAGCTTATTACCAAATGGATGTGCTACTGACCTCTAGAACTGGTTGGAATAGATACCAGATCACTAGGTCATGTTACTGGTCTCTGGGCTTGGGATGCAAAATTACTGATGCATTGATCAGAACAGCACAGTACTACCAAGATTTCATAACAGTGCAGGGAGTCTATTAAAGTATGATTTAGTGGTGTTCAAAGGTGGCAGTTAAAGGGACACCTAACTAAATATGTGTACGTTGAAAGTGGATGGGGAAAATTCTACATTTTATTTCTGAATTTATTATTTTAAATAAAAATGCAGCAAAGATGGGGGAAATATTCGAAATGGTGAGCTTACAAAAATGAATATATATATATTCACTACAGTATGTATAATTTTTTGTGTTTGTGCAGTCCTTGAAATATTTGCAGATATTCCAGAGTGAAGACTAGTAAAAGCTTGAATGAATGAATGCTTGAATGAAGAGTGTCTTTATGGCAGATGGGAAAATGCCTGAGGCAACATGATGGATTCTTCCAGCAGATGCTTTTTGCACGCCTTGAAACAAATGCTGAAGGAAAAGTCTAGGTGTACATTCAAGTTGTCAGAGTTGGCAGTTTCTTACCTTCTATAACCCCTAAAGACCTACCGTGTGCTTTTGAGATACTCTTCTTTTGTCTCTTTTTTCCCCCGCTGGCGTGGCTTGAGGTTTTGGAGAATAAGTGAATGTGTTTGAGTACACCACTGAGACATGGTTGTCATAAACTGCCAAAGACAGAGAAGAAAGAAGCAGATTGTTTACACGTAATTTATGAATTTAAATTCAAACATTATGTTGAGTTTATACACAAAACTGACTACATCTTGATCTGTTTTACAGCCCTGACCCATGAAAAGCAGCTCGAATGGCTTGGTGAGTATCTCTTTTTTGAATGTATCATCTTTCAAGGGGAGCATCAACCCAATCTGATATTCATTTAGAGTAACATGCGAACCACAATTAATTCATCATATTCTTCAATTATAAAATAATAAATTATCTGAAACTTAGTATTATGGTATTGTGACATCAAACCTTACCTTCTCTACTTAATAGCAGGATATCTTTAGATTTTGTTTGGTTCTAAAATGAAATGAATTTCCTGTTCCTGTCATAACAGAAAGGGCAAAGGATGTCTTGTTTTACTTACAACTAGCAACGCTACCTGTCAAAGACAGGTAATAGAATAACTAAAAAATATTTGCTATCTCTTGCCCTATATGTACCTTCAGCACCTGTCCTTTGTATTTGTGTGTGTCTGAACGTCTCTTCACTGGCGCTGCATCTCCAAAGTGTATTCCTGTAAAGCTTCTCAGACTCCGTCATTATTTTCTAAAGTGCATTTTCTCACCTCTTGTCCAGGTTTATACTTGAAGTCTTTGAATGTGGTTCTCTCAGCACGCCTCCTATAACTTTACTTCACCTCATGCATCTCACATTCATGCTTCTTCTGTCATCATGTCACCAAGCAAACTGACCAATCCAATTGCTCTTGGGGACTGGACATACAGACCTTAGTGTTTTATTATATAGTAGATAGATTAGAAAAAAACATAAAAGGAGCAGTCTAAAATCTTCAAAAATCTAGTAGAAATTTAATAATAATAAAAAAAAAATACTACATTTTATTTATATAGCACCATTCCCATGCTCAAGATGCTTATAAATATCGTGTGAGGGATGGCCGAGAGCCTCACCCAGCTGGGACACCCTCAGTCTGGAAGGATTGAAGCAGATTGTGTGCAAAGGACATTGCTTCCCCTGGACTGCTAGATGGTAGCTCCCCTGGATTGTGGCAGTGCCACGGATTCCCACAGAGCATCATGGGAACTGCAGTCTTTCGACTCAGCCCTACTGGGTTCCGTGGGTGCCTCCAAGGTTGCTGCGGGGACTGGTGAGCCCTACTTTTTCAGGCACCCACTTCACCCAGAAGTGCTTCTGAACCACAGCTTCAGGACACTAGAAGTGCTTCCAGGTGAAACATAAAAGGAGCTGCCTGCCACAACTCTGGGAGCCAGAGTCAGGAGGAGTAAGACGAAGCTTACTGGTAGGAGCAGAGGAGGCAGAGAGGGAGACAGAGAGAGAGAGAGAAGAGGAAGAGACAGCAGAGAAATACAGAGCATTATTGTGTGCTGTTTATTGTCTTGTGGCTGTTGTGGGAAAGACTTAAAAGAAGGGTTTCCCACAATAAAAATGCTCTTGTTTATTGCCAACTTGTGTCCAAGCCTGTGTCTGTTGGGTGTTTGGGGAGCTAGAATGCACCATGGTGGCCATAGTGGTTTTTAATCAATTCTTCATGCTAAATTGTTTCTAACCTTTTGAACATTTTAATTTCTATTCTTTCTCTGCTCTCTGGAGTGGCAGAAGTTGGTGTGTGACCTTTCTTGAATAAAATGATGTATTATACTATATATTTTAATGACATATTATTTACCCAATTTAATGCAATTTTCAAAATTAAATAAATATATTTTCACAACGCAATACATATGTAAAAAAGAAATTCTATTAATTGGGGCCATTTATAATCAATATACTCATTTTACCTCAGAGATCAGAACATTAGTTTTGCTGAATCAGTCAGGACTGAGGCATTATTTATTTACTCTCGTCCAAAATGTTGTTTCCATGTACAAAATACACAAAAGACTTTTTGCTAGTATACACAGTACTAAGAATTTAAGTCACAGACTGTTTACTAGTTGAATTGTTACTTACATGTACTGTTCGCTGCATACTGAGGTCATTTCAATTAATTAAAAATTGTAAAATTTGGAAATGTACTCAAATAACCTTGCTTTTAAATCTGTATACTGTCTAAAAATTCAGTCTGCAGTTCATTTCCAAATTCTACTTCTTACATTTCAATCTTTGAAAGGCTTTTGCTTTTTTAATTAATCGATCTGTCAGTTCATACATACTGGAGAACACATTACAGTCTCAATATCCCAGTGTTCTCAAGGTTTTAATGATAACTAAATGTGCTGCTGCAGGGCCCCAAAGCTGTAGAAAGATCTGTTTATTTGTGTAAGGGTGGTTTTACCAATCTTAATCGTATACATCAAGGCTGAAGACTCACTATTTCAATCTAGCATATCCTGGTTAGAAGTTAGAGGTGATAATTAGCTGTCCGTGTTACAACTCAGCTAGTCATCTGTTTATGAATGGCTCCCGACTATCCTTACTGTTTATCTGTTACACTGCTACATTCCCTTACTACTATTACTGCTCATTGTAACACATGTGTGCCAGGGGATCATCTTCCTGGCTCAGCTGAGGTAAGTGATGCCACTCCGGGATGAGAGAGGCTGCTGTTGCTAGCTGTCTCTTCTTTTTTACTCGTCCCTCCGAGAAGATGCACAGTGGGCATGCCTAACCCCACCCACAGTGCCCAAAACAGGCCCCATCTTCATAAAAGCAGATGGCCCAAGAAAGTGGTGTCTCCACTCCGCTCCAGCATGATGTTCTTGACAATCACCTCAGATAGAGAGTCTTTTCGTTTGGGCTGTTTTAATGACCATCTGTTATATTGTGCCACAGTGCACTTTTTCCCTTTTTTGTTATTGCTTAAACCAGGTTACCCACTTGGTGCCCCTGTACTTATTGGTGGATCCTCCTGGTATGCCTGCTTGGTCACATCATGCAATGAGACATCAGAGGTATTTTGAGACCACATGAGTTATATCACAGTCACTATGCTAATGGTAGTCCTTCCCATTCTACATTAGTTTCTACAATTGTGGACTCCATCTTGTGTTTATGATATTGTATAATTTCCAAGTGGTACACATTGGCCAGTTAGTGCAGGTTAATGGAACTGCAGCTTTGTCTATTATAATTTTCCATGGATCCAAAGAAAGACTTTTTGCTACAGTAATGCTGTTAATTAAAGTTTTTCTTTTCCAATGTCTGGTCATATGTCAATTATTACGTTAATAGGATTTCATATTGGCATAATTTGGTTTAGTTCGTCATTGAGATTTAGTCTGTTTTACTGAGTAATTTTTGCAGCATTTTAGGTGTGCATCCCATACCTGGTTGCTTTCTGTATGGACTTTGCACATTCTCCCTGTGTCTGTGTGGAATCTTATTTGGGCAGTCACTTTTTTATCTTGCATCCTAAAGTCATGTATAATAAGTTACTTGGTGATTCTAAATGTGCAACGTAGGTACAAGTGTGGGTCTGTGTGGGTGAGCTGGCACAGGTAGAGTTTCTGTCTTGTTCACGATACTGCCAGGATAGTCTCCGACCTTCCTATGACCCTGGCTTGAATTAAAGGGGGCCTGAGAATTTTATGTTATGTTATGAAAACTCTAAGTGAAACTGTTATTTGTCAGCAGCTTATCACATAGTGTTAAAGTAATTATTCGGGGAGAGTTGCTTAGAAATTGCTCTGAATCTAAAAATTCCTTAACTGTGATGCTTTTTTTATTTTGTGTTACTGTGACAGCTGGTTTCACTAAGAGAAAGCCCCACGTGTCAACTTCGAAACCTCAGTGTTGTCGGAATGTATCCATGAGCAATAAAAATAATTAAGTGACTTTAGAAAAATCAAGATTGTACTCCTTTTAATTGTTTAAATAGTGGCACCTACAGTGTCTTCAAAGAGTACCCATGGAAGTTTTCACATTTTATTGTAACGCAACATTGAATCACAGTGAATTTAATTTGGCTTTTTGACACTTATCAAAAGAAAAAGACTTTGTAATGTCAAAGTGAAAACAAATCTCTACAAAGCAGTCTAAATTAAATAAAATGTTTTTTAATGTTGAATAACACTAAAATGTGAAAGCTTCCAAGGGAGTGAATATTCTTATAGGCACTTTATTATAAAATGGTTATTGGGGCTAAAACTGAGTTTCAAATACATAAAACAATATGACTGAGCTTTACGTAGCTCACGCACTTTGTGCTTATGACATGCCAAAATACTTTTCCTTTAGCATGATCAGGGATGTATTTAAGCAAACTATCAATACCACTGTAATGTGCAATGTATCATTCAATATAAAATATTAGATTTTTAAGGCCAATTCTTAACTTTACCTGGTCACACATTTATGTTGGTGGAGCATCTTCCAAACTCAGAGGTATGTCTTACCACACTTGAACAGAAGGGGGCACTGTCATTAATTGTGTCATCTCCCCTTCCCTTCACAGCTCTAAGAAGATGCCCCATGAGGGCAACTAAGTCCGCCTCTCCTGGTCGAAGCACTAGAAAACCCAGGCTCCCCGAAGAGAGGGCATCTATTACTGGACCGAACTGACTGAAGGACCCCGAACAAGACATCTGCCAAACGACAGGTAAATCTCGCCTTCCAAGGCTGTATTCTTTTTGCTTACTATGCACTGTTTAGATTGCGCCATCAAGCACTATTTTTGTTTTCGTTTTGTTAGGGTTTAACCGGATGACATGGCTGCCATTCCAAATTTTTCACTTCTCTGGGCTGTGTCATTCCCCAGCTCGACGACAACCTGAAGAGTCTTATGAGTCTTTATTAGACTGTAAACAACCAAATTTCCATGAAACCATGCATGGATAATAAAAGGTTGCAAACCATTAATCTTGTTACATTTGTTTAGCTTAACTACAATTTCTTTAGGACTGTAGAAAAACAGGCAAAATGCTCTAGGTGGATTATTTGCTTTTAAATTATATTGTATGACACTAAAATTAAACTGTAAATATAAAAGAAGAGAAATAATTAATAGTTAACATTATTAATTATCTTCTTAGGATATGATGTTTTGTCATTTTGTAATATATGAACTTTTTTTCATTTTCATATTGCTGAGTGAAAATTTATCTGTATGCATTATTTGTTCATTCCTGCTTATGAGGTACCTCTCTTTGTATATTAACTCTTATGTGCCACCATGTTGTCTACAAACAAGTTGAAATCTAAAACATAACTGACCTCAAGTCAAGGCTTTGTGTTTCTATTATGGAGTATAAAGGTGCTTACCAGACCCTAACCTCAAAGTGGATTCATTCAATTGGCAGGAGGATCGCTATAAACTCAAATGACACCCAGTAGAGCGAAATTCTGCAGAATGTAAATTATGTTTACTTTTCAGTTCCTAAGTGTGTCATATTTAGAATTAAAATCGGCTGCTGTGCTTCTTTGAGATGACCTACCCTTGAAGGCCAGTTAGATTGATATATACAGATGGAGAACTGATTAAAGCAATGATTAAAAACAAAACTGAGAAAAATATGTATGTGTATTAGGAAATAATCAATGTGTATTTAGATGGGGAAGCCTGTATATCTTAAATGCAATAATATATTATGAGTAGGCTACAGAATCATTGTGGTCCATGCAATATTAATATTTTTATGTTCTGAAAACGTTTGATAAAATAATACATAAGAGTCTAGGGCAGGGGTCCTCAATCCCAGTCCTGGAGAGCCGCAGTGGCTGCAGGTTTTTGTTCTGACCTGGTTGCTTAATTAGAAAGCAATTCTTGCCAATAAAGCACTAACAAGCTATGAAATTAAATTAACTCTATGCTATGTCAGGTCATTCTCATATCCTAGATTTTCTTTCCCTTTCTATCATGCAAATGATTTGAAGGCTAAAATGGACGAGTAATTCTCAGTCCTTCACTTTTTTCTCTTCATTTTTCTCCCAAGTATTTAATTAAACCCAATAGTGCAGATAAAAACACACAGGTGTAAATGTAAATAAGCTAAATGGAGAAATGCTGCTCTCTCTTGTCATTTGCATGTTATTGATAATAAGGAGCAATTAAAATAGCTGTTTAAGACAAAATTAAGCAATAAGGGCTCAAAATCACTAAAGTGAGGCAGAAGTGTTACTTTAGCAATAAGTGCTTTTTATTAAGCAACTGGGTTGGAGCAAAAACCTGCAGCCACTGCGGCTCTCCAGGACCGTGATTGAGGACCCCTGGTCTAGTGTTCAAACTAGAGAAGTGGGGATTTAAAGCATGGTGTGCAGACAGTTGTGACATTGGCTTAAACAGACCTCACAATAAGCTATGATATGGAAACGTTTTTCACAATCAGGCTGTGTCCCTGAATGACAGGTACAGGGGTCACTGCTCTTTTTAATGTATATGACTGATCTTGATGTCGATGTAACTATCCATCCATCCATCCATTTTCTAACCCGCTGAATCCGAATAGGGTCACGGGGGTCTGCCGGAGCCAATCCCAGCCAACACAGGGCACAAGGCAGGAACCAATCCTGGGCAGGGTGCCAACCCACCGCAGGACACACACAAACACACCAAGCACACACTAGGGCCAATTTAGAATCGCCAATCCACCTAACCTGCATGTCTTTGGATTGTGGGAGGAAACCGGAGCGCCCGGAGGAAACCCACGCAGACACGGGAGAACATGCAACTCCACGCAGGGAGGACCCGGGAAGTGAACCCGGGTCTCCTAACTGCGAGGCAGCAGCGCTACCACTGCGCCACCGTGCCGCCCCTCGATGTAACTAACAAGCTGGTAAAATCTGTAAACTAAGGGGATGGGCAGAAACCCTGGAATCAGCAAAATCATTACAAGTGGACCATAAGCAGAATTTAGACTTACATAGATATATAGTAGTTAAAATTTAGTTTCAATACATGTAATGCAGGGGTTCTTAAACTCAGACCTGGGGGACCACTGTGGCTGCAGGTCTTTGTTGCAACCAGCCTCTATTTTTAATTGGACTCCTCTGCTAATTAAGTGAATTGTTGTTTCCCAGATTCCCTGTTTTGGGAAAAATATACAAATTAGAAAACTAAGTTTGGTAAAAAAAAAAAAGTAGTAAAATGTACTAAGCAGTTATATGTATTTGTTTCTTTTTGACAGTTTTTTTCATCTTAATTGTCATTCTAGGTGTTCTTATTGTTTAATTAATCCGTTATTTACTACTTTGTGGGGCTGACGCAAAATTAGTTGCAGCCTTTCACGATCGAGTGTTGTTTGCTTGGGTTTCTGCTCTGCTTGTTTTTAATTGTCATTACTGAGATTCAATGAAGGGAGCAAACTGCACAGAGAAATGGTGAGGTATAATAAAAAGAGAGTTAAACATTTAAATTCATAGCAAAAACAGAAATATTTATAAGAAATGTCTCTTATAAATGTAAAAATGATGCTGATGTGCTTTTCTGAATGTAGAATAAAATATAAATAAAACCAGCTAATTAAAAGAGATCAGTGCTATCAGGTGTTGTCATTGATTAGGAATCTGGTTGGAACAAAAACCTGCAGCCACAGTGGACCCCCAGGACCGAGTTTGGGAGCCCCTGCATGTAATGTTTCACCCATGTTTTGAATTGTTCAAAATTAAGATGAGAGCAAGTAGGTAAAATAAGAAATGTTACTTTAAAGAGAGTTCTTCAACAAGAACAAAGGGGCAGCAGTGGGAGATGGTTAAAAATAAATGTCACAGAAATGCTTGAAATTGTCCTCAGTGAACAACAGGCACATAGAATAAATTGGCAAGCAGTGCAGGATACAGGAGTACTTTAGAGATCTTCAAATCTTGCCTTGACATTTTTTAAAGAGTTAGGTGAACAGAGACCTGATGTGCTGATTGGCCTGTTTCATCAAAGGTTTTCTTGCATTATATTCTAACTATTCACTCCTTAATGCTCAACACTTTGAAAATGTTAACTCTAAATCACAAAAGCACAACATCATTTAAACATAATTATGGTATTTACAAGAATATTATACATAGCATATGCTGTTTTGAACTCATGGAATGATAATGAAATATCATATGCCATCTAATCATTTTGGACAACAATAGCTCAGTTTCCATGTAGAAAAGTATTTTTTCTTAATATCTTAATATACTACTACAGTATATTTTATAACACCGAAAAGACATTATGTTAAAATCTTTATAAAATGGTAATATACTACTAATTCCACTCCTCCTATTGATTAAAAAAGTCCAGAATTAAGAAGGTATCTACTCACCTTTGAAGATATCCTGGCATTTTCCAACAATACTCTGGTCCACACTGCAGGGTGCCGCGCAACAAATTTCCAGTCTTTGCAAACTTCAGCGGCACGCAGGAGAGTTTTAGTATCCAGGTAGGTGAAGATACAAAAAAGGGCTGCTCTCATTTTTAAAATTTCAGGACTGATTACTTCATTTGACCTGGATGGACTGTTTTTGTCATGCCTGCATGGCTTGCATTCTGCATCTGAACGGCCTGGACAATAAAAATAATTAAATGAGGAACATGACTGTTTACTGTTTTTCCTTAGCTGTAACATCACTTTAAAATGAAAATTTAAATAAATACAGTTCAATATTGGCTACCCCAATGGAATTCTGGTGTGAATAAGTGACACCAGAAGTGAAATTGTCTAGTAGTGGCACTTTATGCAATACATAATGTACTAGCACAATTTTTTGCATTTAGAAATTAGAAAAATTAAGGATATAATATTCCTTATGAATAATGTATCTTTAAAATGTTATTATCTGATGTTCTACGTCTCTCTTAAATCATTCTCACACCACAAATCTATCATCCACTACCTATTCTAAAAGAAGCATCAGTATTTAAACTAAATTAAACTGGGCAACAGAAAGTGAACAGCAATTGGAATTATTTTAACTTTGCATTAACAAACTTCTTGAATGAATGAAACTATTTTAGTAAATGCAGTTTTCAAAATGTAAACAAACTTTAGAACAAGACCTTTGGGAAATTTATATTTTGCAGGGAAATCTCATTTTTGCTGCTGTATTCCTCTTTATACTGTATACTAAATACAGTACGACAAAATAAAATGATTGCTAGAAAATCAAAATTCCCTGCTTCTTTTACAACTTCTTTTTCTATTGCAAGGTTGGTCAACTGTAAAGAAAAACTATAGCAGACTATTTATTCTGTTATATTAAAGATGAAAAAGCAAAATGACAAACTATTAAAGTGAAAAAGGAAAGCACTAATCTCTATGCAGTGTCAAAAGGAGAAGACACTCTACGAGCAAATTCAAGACGTTAAACTATTACCTAACAGAACTCCTCCATGTCCACTTCAAGACTGAATCCTATTGCACTGTACAATAACCCATGAAAAACATCCTTTCTCTTATGCCAGTAAACTCGTTATCCCATTCTGCTTATTTTACCAAGTATCATCTAGATAGATAGATAGATAGATAGATAGATAGATAGATAGATAGATACATACTTTATTGATCTGAAGGAAATTTAAGTACCAGTAGCCAAGAATTGTACCAAGTTAGATACGAACATTTAAGTACACACAATACAAATAACATTAAGTAGGTAAGGGCTATAAAATGCAATCACACTACACTGTGCTTGGAATCTTACAGTCCAGTACAGGTTATGTAGATACAATAATCCCAGTACAATGAGAATTGTGCAAGTAATACTGCTACCAAAGTGACAGGTGGCACATTTACATTTATTTAGTGACTTACAATATTTATGATACAACTGGTTACATTTTTTCCCCCCAGTTGGAGCACAGGCAGATCAAATGACCATCTCATGGCCATATGGTGTCAGCAGCAGGATTTGGACCCACAACCTTAGGGTGACCACGAGCAAATCACTTGACCTGTCTGTGCTCCAAATGGAAAACCAAAAGAAGTGTAACCAATTGTATCATAAATGTTGTAAGTCACCTGGGATTAAGGTGTCAGCCAAATACAGTAAGTAAATGTAAAGGCACATAATATTAAAGTGACATAATTTTAAAGTAAAATAAAATAAAGTGACATGGCTTATGCCCATAGGGTAACATGCTTAAACCGACACATTAGGAAAAAAGGTTATACAGTAGTGACAAAGTAGCTAATATAGCTTATGAGCAGAAAAGGAATCAGAATCAGGCCCTGAACTCAACCACCAATGCCCATTTTGGGAAGAGTTAAAGAATTTAATGGCTCTGGGGACAAAGGATCTTTTGTATCTGTTCGTATTGCAGTTCTGTGATAACAGCCTACTACTGAACAAACTCCTCTGCTTAATTATGGTGGTGTATAATGGGTAATTTTCATTGTCCATAATAGATAGCAGCTTGAATAGTGTCCTCCTCTCTGTCACTGTCACCATAGAGTCCATTTCCATGCCAACCACAAATCCTGCTCACCTAATCAACTTGTCAATGCAATCAATATTGTGTAGGCAATGAATCAATTCTCTAAACAAAGTAGTCTTAGTATCCTCAACATTAAAACAACTGACAGGTGAAGTGAATAAAATGTATTATCTTGTTACAATGGCACCTGTCAAGGGGTGGGAAGTATTACACAGCAAATGAACAATTAGTTCTTGAAGGTGATGTGTTGGAAGCAGGAAAAATGGGCAAGCGTAGGGCAACTTTGGCAAGGGACAAATTATGATGTCTAGACAACTGGGTCAGAGCAAATGGCAGGTCTTGTGGGAAGTTCCTGGTAAGCAGTGGATAGTGCCCACCAAAAGTGGTACAAGGAAGGAAAACAGGTGAGCCAGCGACAGGGTCATGGGTGCCCATGGTGCATTGATGGACGTGGGGCGCGAAGGCTAGCTCATTTGGTCTGATCCCACAAAAGAACTACAGTAGAACAAATTGCTGAAAAACTTAATACTGTCCATGACAGAAAGGTGTCAGAGTACACACTGCTTTGCAGCTTGCTGTGTATGGGGCTGCACAGGCACAGACTGGTCAGAGTGTCCATACTGACTCCTGTTTACTGCCCAAAGCACCCTAAATGGGCACTTGAGTATCAGAACTGGGCCATAGAGCAATGGAAGAAGTTTGCCTGGTCAGATGCTTCACATTTTCTTTTAGATCATGTGGACAGCCAGGTACGTGTACATTGTTTAGCTGGGGAAGAAATGGCAGCCAGATGCATTTTGGGAAGAAGGGAAGCTGGTAGAGGCAATGTGATACCTCTGAGTAAGTTCTGCTAGGAATCATTGGGTCCTGGCATTCATGTGGATGATACTTTGATATTTACCACCTACCTAAAGATTGTTGCAGCCCATGCACACCACCCCTTCTTTGAAATGGTATTCCCTGATGGCAGTGACCTCTCTCAATCAGGATAATGCTCCCTGCCACAGTACAAATATTGTTCAAAAATGATTTGAGGAATATGACAAAGAGTTTAAGGTGTTACTCTCAATTTGATCAAGCATTTGTGGAATGTGCTGGAAAAAACAAACTGATTCATGAAGGCCCCACCTCACAACTTACAGGACTTAAATGATTTGTAGGTAATGTCTTGGTGCCAGATACCACAGATCACCTTCAGAGGTCTTTTGGAATCCATACCTTGATGGGTCAGAGCTGTTTTGCTGGCATGAGAGGAACGTACATAATATAAGGCAGGTGGTTTTAATATTGTGGCTGATTAGTATACATTTTCAAGGGCATCAATACCAGAGACTATTGTTGGCGCATCTGTAGATTTAGAGGATGATATCTGTATAGTATAGTATGGCCAACAATGACAAACAAGTATATTTTGTCATTTTTTTTTTATATAATAATTTTTATAGCATGGATATACAATTTCTGCAGTGGGCTGGTGCCCCGCCCGGGGTTTGTTTCCTGCCTTGCGCCCTGTGTTGGCTGGGATTGGCTCCAGCAGACCCCCGTGACCCTGTAGTTAGGATATAGCTGGTTGGATAATGGATGGATGGATGGATGGATATACAATTTAAGTTGAACATTATTGTTTCATAATTACATGAAATTGTATTTAAGGAATAAATTCACATACTTTTGTTTGCTGAATGTACCTCTGGCTCACCTGCCCACACTGCATGCATTGGCAATAAAATAAAAAAAATAAAATTGTATGATCAACATGGCAACAAGACCGCAACTTTTAACTTTTGTAACTTAATTCAAACCAACATCTCTCAAATGGATTTACATGAAAATTTGTGTTAAAACTGAGCAAATGTTGCAGGCCTGGAGAAACTCTAATGTCATGCCTTTGATATGTCAATGAACTGACTAGATTTGAGAAATGATTGGGAGAATAGACAAGTAACAAGCAGAAAAGGGTCAAAAGCAGGAGATTAAAGACATGAGCGTGAAGGCCAAAACAAGGGACAATAGTACAGGGTAAAGAAGTCAGAACCAGGAAAAAAATCCTAAAAGAGTGATTAATAGAAGGGTGTTGGGCAACTCGAATAAGAAAGTAAATTACTATACAACCTTTTATTTTGTCTATTTATTACTAGCAGCATGTAAAGCAGACTTGATAAAGGGAGCAAAACATAGTGGCAATTATTAGAAATACAGAAATGGTTCCCTCCATCTCACTTTGACTGGAAGAATTAACATTGTCACGATGAATATCCTTCCTAAGCTTCTTTTTCTATTTCAAAACATTCCAATATACATCAATATACATCCATAAATCATTTTTAAAGAAATTAGATTCAACCTTAACTTAATTTATTTAGAATTCAAAACATCCATGTGTCCAAAAAGCGACCCTGGTGGCATGGCTCTACCTAACTTTCAATTTTATTACTGGGGTGTGAATATACAAGCTATAAAAACCTGGACATGGACACAAATAGATGAACATACACAGGCTTGGTCCACAATAGAAATAAAATCCTGTAGTACTTCTTTAAATTCCTTGCTTTGTGCCCCAATAAATGCAAATGATCACCAATATACTAACAACCCAATTGTGCTTCACTCACTCAGAATATGGAACCAATGTAGGAAGTATTTTAAGACAAAGAAGCTTTTATCTGTGTCACCTCTGCACGAGAACCACCTTTTCCCACCCGTTCAAACATACAGTTTTAATGTCTGGAAAGCGTTCGGGATTAAATCACTTAGAGATCTGTACATAGACAATATCTTTGCATCCTATGAACAATTACACTCTAAATTTAACTTTCAAGCAAACACATTTCTTTCACTACCTTCAAATTAGAAACTTTGTTAAACAAAACCAGAGTACACTGGGAAAAGGATCTCTCAGTCAATGTCTCAGAAAAGGAGTGGACGGTCACAATGCATAGAATTCACTCGAGCTCCATATGCACAAATCAATTATATATTGAGCGCATCTGTCTCATTTAAAATTGCCCAAAATGTTTCCAGTGTAAGATCCAAATCTGTAAAACGTTGCAATCAAGTTCCAGCCTCACTGGACCACGTGTTTTGGGTGTGCACCAAATTAACATCATTCTGGACCAAAGTCTTTAAGTGCCTTTCAGACAGCCTTGGTGTCACAATCCCTCCTAACCCACTAACAGCTGTGTTTGCTGATTTGCTGTACTCCCAGATGAGATTAAAGTGGAGAAGGACAAACAAACTGTAATTGCCTTCACTACACTATTTGCACGCAGACTTATCTTGCTTATCTGGAAGAATGCTAACTCACCTCTTTTTAGTCAGTGGGTAACTTATGTTAGATATTATCGAAAATTGGAATAAACCAAATTTGCACTTAGAGGATCTGTACAAAACTTTTTAAAAACTTGGCAGGATCTAATCAATAACATTTTAGAATAAGCATTTAAATTGAGGAAGTAAATTCTCTTCTTTCTTTATATATATATATAAACTTGACTTGCTTGTATGGATTATTGCTTGATTTTAATAAAATGAATAAAATATTTAAACAAAAATACAAAATGGTCCAAAATTAGACAACCTTTTGCACAACTGGAATTTCAACAAATGAACATCATAATCAGGAGCCTTCAAACCCCTAAAACAAATGTATGAATTTAGGAATCCAGGCAAAAAAAGTATTAAAATAAAAATAGAAATCAAAACCTTAATAGCATTGATTGGATGGTGAAATTGCATTCTTTATATACATTAACAATGATATGTGAATTATGGGTAAATGTTTATGGATAATCATTATACTTTGATTCATCTAATTTTGTAATAATACTAAGATAGCCTTTTTATTTAAGGGACCTAAATTTAATTTATATGTTAATGGGTTGCATAGTCCGGTTATGATTATGTTGTCACCATCACTATAATGTATCGGTTAGGCTGGTTGATTAAAGGTATCGTTTCAACAAATGTTTATACTGCTGTTGAACAGTGATTTCTTGTTCACTCATGCTAAAAAGATTTGATTGTTATAGAGTAATGTGAAATACAAAAATAAAAGAAAGCCTGCCAATACAGTCCAATTGCTACTTGTTTTCTGAAATGCATGTATTTTTCCAAGAGAGTCTTGCCAAGTGACTCCCCTCTCATGTCCACCAGTTTCTACATGCAGATCTGGCAGTGATGATTCAATTTAAAGCATCTTTGAGCATTTGCCATCATAAGCTGATAAATATGCAGATATACGGTAATATAATTAATTTGCAGTCTGCATGTAGCTTGTATGTATATTAGACAGCATCTGTCTGATTAATATTAATTTTGACAATTCAGGAAAGATGCTGTATCAGTATACAGTAATACTGTATTTGAATACCTTTGAAAATGAATTTGAACAATCAAACAAAACAATAGGATTTTAACCAAAAATTGGAAATTGAGTTTCTTTTACCTGCAGCCTGAATGTAGCCTTAACAGCCTGTAGCAACATATTGACTCAAACACAGCAGCATTACAATATTTCTGTAGTATTTCTCTGAGATTCAGGGGAAGCTGCCTCTATGCCCCCTACAGACCATACCTATGGCTATATAAAAATTATTCTGAGTGTGAAAAAGAAGATAGAATTTTCTTTTTGGTTTTCAGCCTGTGCAGCAAGAAACCTGGGCTGAAATGTATCAATCATTGCAAAACTGAAATTGCTCCAGAAAGATAAATGTAACAACTCTTAGACTTTATATACTGTAAATATTAAATCATTGTAATATCTTTTCAAGTACTACCGTCAACAACTAAGCATTAAAATTGCATTTTTCATTTGCATAAAGCTAAATGCATGTCTTGTACAGTGGGTGATGGGTCCTCTGTTGGCCTTGGAACCCCTTGAGGTTTGTTTTCTTCATCATCTCTCCAACTCAAGTCCTTTTTCACCATCTGACCATAGCATTAAACTTGTTGTTATAATCATTAGAGATTTAAACAATTAGTTTAGTAATTAAATCCATACTAATGGACTGTACCATTTTAGTTGTTTACTTGTTTTTCACTGTTACATAGGTTTGTATTTAGTTATTTATTTATTGTTCTTTGTAATTCTATTTTGTGTTTAACTTCTTTTAATGCACTTTGAGTTTCATGTTTTGTATAAAAATGTGCTATAGAAATAAGTACCATTGTTGTTGTCTTGTATATATTCAGCACAAGTGAACACAGCTGTACCTGCTGCTGATGGAGAAAGATAGCAAAGGCAGAAGATGAGGTGGATGAGTGTGAAGTGATCTGTTGCGTGAGTAACTATAGTAGGTTTCTGTGCTGCAGTGGCATAGCTAGGGGTGGGCAGAGGGGGTGGTTCGTTCCACACTTTTGAGGGCAGCATTATTGGCCAAAAGGCTCAGTACAATTTGTGTGTAAGCAGCAGGGTTTGGAAAAATATCACACATGAATGAAAAGAGTAAAATTCTCTGATTTTTATCCACAAATGCTTCAATAATAATTTTCAGACTGTCCTTCTGTTACAGCATCAGACACAGCAGTTAAAATTTATGAGGCAATAACAAAAATAAACATAAACATTACACCAATAATAATTTCTAGGAAGATAAACAACTAATTTACAATTTTGTCATGTTATCAATCTGAATGCGTTCTTGCTCTGTGCAGAAAACATTCCCACCTATCACTTGTACAATACACTGGTTCTGGTTTTCGCAGCGTAATTATATTAAACTAATAATTAGAACACAGCTTATCAGTGCGTCTATACTATATTCTTGTCTGGTTGATGCTCATAAATAATTATATGTGAAGAATTATTGCTGTTTCTCTATATATGAATAAATCTATGCAAAATTTATCTTACTTTTTCTCTATACATCATTTTAATTTTCTATTTAAATAGGTTAACATATTCAGATATGTTGGAGGGTCGCAAATTGAAGCACTACCCTGCCCCGCCCAGCACAAACTCTAGCTACGCTACTGCCATGTTGATGTGAATTACTATGCAGATTATGAATAGCAAACATATAATTTATCTGGTGTCATGAGTTTGATCTCTGGATCTCCTTTTGACAGGGAAGACTTTTAATGGACACTAGAGAGGAATGGTGAAAACCCAGAATGCTCTTCCAAGCTACCATCCCAAAAGAGGATTCTTGGTGGCTGTGCTTTCTGTCTTCTACTGCTTCTATAAAAATTAGTTCCAAGGCAAATGAAAGCTAAGCATCTGAAAAGCACAAGTGCTTACCTGCTTATGTTTACATTTTTCCTTCCTTCTTTGTGCAAGATCATGTATAGCAACCTTGTTAAGACTTTTATATAGTTAAAAAATTTAAATTTAATTTGTCATCTGAGTGTTCTGCCAATGTTTACAAATGACTGTAGCATTGCCAACAAATTGGTATTAGTGTTGAGCAGCATGTTCACGTGACAAAGATTTATTCAATGCACATACTAGAAATTCTTTATTTGCAGGAACCAAAAACAGACCTCAGTCCAACTCAACAATGGGGTTTAATGACTTACGCATGCATCTGACTGAAGAGCAGACACTCGTTCATTGAGATTAGCATATGTGGAGACCTGTACATTTTGTACATTCTGCTATTGCGGAATCAGCCATTTGTCCCTTTAAGGGGATGAAATCTAACATTTGGAGATTGTGTAAATAGTTAAGGGGCTGGAGTCCTGCACGTTGCTGGAACTAACCAGAAAACTCACTTCGCCAAAAAAAAAAAAACTAAGGAATAGCAATATGCCATTAACCATCGAATCAACAAAGCACTATCATCAGTCTGTCAAGCCTCTCCACCATTCTCTCAGTAAGTGTCAACTTTCTTAACAGCCAGATCACTATTATGGTTTATCAAATATTGTATATTATTTTACTGATGCCACTTTTCCATTATAGTGTCATAGAGAGTGTAAGTATCAGAGGTAAAGCAAGAACCACTCCTGGATCAAATAGCAGACCATTACTGAGCATATTCAATAACAAGTGAGTCAACAGCTACTGTAACTTGGATAACTTTGTCACACTGGAGGAAACTTAAAGCAGCATTAATATATAATTTCTAATTTTGCCTAGTTTCAATATCCTGATTTACTAAAGAAAGACCAAAAACTTTCCAATAAGGCATTTACCTAATAAATTAAATTCATATGTTAGAATATACTATACCTGTATATAAAAAGATGAGCTGAACATTAAAGACAAAGAAAACAAAATAATAATTTAGTGACTGTGAGGCAGCAACACAGTTTATTTTTGTCATCAGCTAACAATATTATCAAATGACATAGAGTTGAATCCTTTGAGACAGAAGTTCTTTACAATCAAGACAAAGCTTTTCTTCTAATTGATACGGAAGTCTGCACAGTATCTATTTTTAGTCACGGCTGCAGACTGAAAAGCAGAGTGGGGACGTAAACCTGCAAACATATGTGGCATATTTCTTTTTTCTTTTATTTGTATATAAGCTGACAGGAAATTGTTCACCAAAAAAGGAACTTTAAATTAGAAACTAGACAGTACCCTTATCAACCGAAATTCTCTAATTGAAGAAAGTAACACACATGTAAATGGTGAATGCTTTCTTGTTTCATTAAGGAGATGTGTACAATTCCAAAAGGAGACGTTACATGAAGCATGTCCATAGACTACTGTATGCTTCCCCAAACCAATCGACCCATGAATGCAGCATAGCACATTTTTGGATCTTTACTGTCGTATACTGTACATAAGAATGTAAGAACATAAGAAATTTGACAAACAATAGGAGACCATTCAGTCGATCAAGCTTGTTTGCTCAGCTAATACTTAAGCTGTCCCTTCTTAAAGGTTGCCAGCATTTCTGCTTTAACTACATGGTTCAGTAATTTGTTCCAGATTCCCACAGTGCTCTGCATAAAGAAGTGCTACCTGGCCTCAGGCCCAAATGCACTTCTCTTTAATTTCCACTGATGTCCTCAAGTACACGATTCACCGTTAGGTTGAAAGAATTCTGCTGGATGTGCAACAAGCTTTTTTTATGGTCTGATATACTGTATGCTCTAACTGCAACTGGTCAAATGACCAGCAAAATGCATCCGCAGTAGGGTCACAGTACACTCAAGGCACTGCACCCATCTTTTAATAATAGACACATATGGACTGATTTCAAGTTTCACTTCAGCTTGAAGATTTTCTTGCTAGTCTGAAAAGGCTCCTTTAGTAAAGAGATAATTTATAATTGTCTGTAGCACAGCAGTCACAAAACAAAAGTACTTTAACATGCAAAAGTAAATGTACAACTCATCTTTTTATATACAAGGCATTTAATCTTTAGCTATAGAACTTCACCAAAAGAAAAAAAAAATCTCCTTATGCTGTAATAACATAACAGATGGAGAACTTGAACAGATGTTCTCACTGAGTATTAGCTGGCTGTACTGTCAGCCATTAGCAGTAATATGCATCATTTCATGAATCACAATGACATTTGCCATAAATACATTAAGTACTTTTATCATGGTTATTTTGTGCTATTAATAATCAGTTTATGTCACTGGTAAATAAACAGGCAATCAAAATTCAACCCATTGAAATCTTAGTAATGTTTTAAAATTATATGTTAAGTTATAGGACATTGCTTATTATATTCAGTCCAAATGACCTTTTGAATAAAAATGATATACTGTATGTAGGTCTTTAATAATTATACTATTAGATGAAATTCTGTTGTTTAAAGTATCCTTGTAGATTCAACCTATGAACTATTTGCTTATTATTATATAATTTCAGCATGTCATTTTTGTACAGTTCATCATCATCATCATCATTTTTTTCTGCTTTTGCTGTTGACAGTCACAATACTAGCACATTGATCTGAGTTGATGAGACCTCTATTCCAGGCAGTATTCCTCCAGACATTTCTGCAGAATACTCTTGACACTACCAGAACAATTAAGATACATAATAGCTCCAGTGTGTCCTGGGTTTGCCTTTGGGTCTTCTCTGAGTGGGCTTTAACTATATACCAAGGCATTGTGGGAGGTGCCAAGGAGGCCTTCTATCTACATATCCAAACCATTTCAACTAGCTCCTCTAAATCGTGAATAGCAGAGATCTTCCTGTATTGCTAAGGTCCTCATCATATTAAGAAAAGTATCCCCAGCAATCTTGCACATTGGCTCCATTTTGGCCACTTGTACTCATGATCTCATGCTTTCAGGCACCTGCCAAAGCTCTGAAATTGAGAGTTTTGTCCACAGACCGTCCTCTAAATTTACCACCATGAATGGGTAGACCATTTCTAAAACTGCTTCCACTTCACTGATTAACTGCTCAATCTAACAATCACTTAAACCCTCACTTGTGAACGACACCACCTGCAGGAACATTCCATTCTTTTCTTGGTAAGGATCATAACCTTGAATTTTGACAAAATAATCATATATTTATCATTTTAATGGCATTATGCTTAGCTACAAATTGTTGCAGTGTGTACTTCAGACCACAGTAAGATGAAACAAAGTGGACAACACCATCTGTAAACAGCAGAGATACAAAACAAAAATGTTTCCAAACTGGATTCTCTCAAATATTTACTGTGCTTTGGTATCCTGTCTATTAAAAATAGGGAACAGGAGTGGTGACAAGATTGAACTTTTGCTTAAATCCAACATCCACTTTATATCATCTAAACTTAATTCTAAGATGCACAAGACACCACTGGAAAGATGGTCATGATAATCCATTGGTGGAATCCATCACCCACTCTGAACCATCTCAACTTGATTCTAAGTATTGTTATCCAAACAAATACAAAGACCAAACGACACACAACAGCATCCCTAGAACCCACATACTGACACCATGGGGCAGATGGTCATGATCATCTTCCAAGTTCAGCCGTGATCCACAATTTGTAATATTGCTCATAATTAAACATTTGCAGCACATGTGATCACAGCTGGATCTACTCTCTATAGAGACAAAGGGCATGGGAAAAGTGTGAATAAGTGCAATCTGTTCCATGATGGGACTGGTGAATACACTTAAAAAGAATATATGAAAATGTTTAGTTTTTTTGGTGTCGTAAGTGTAATGATTGCATCTCCTATGGGAAAGGTTTTTGGGGACACAGGAAAGATGGTGCCTATACTCAAAATATTAACAAATGTGTCTACATTCTCCTCAGTGCAATCAGAGTAGCCTTGGGCCACTGTCTTTTTCTGTGATCCATTGCACCTATAAAAGGAGTTTGCACTGTCTAGGGAGCCAAGAGGAAAATGATAAAAACTCCCTGAGAGAAACAGAAAGGAAAAAAGAAAGTAAGCAAGAGTGTAAGTAGGACAGGGTGGATGAGTTTACTTCATATTTTGCAGACTCAGGATCATCAATTAGCATCTGGCAGCCACATACATGTTTTCTCTGGCTGCAAGTTTGTCCTCTTTTAACACATTTTTTCATTTATATTAAAATTCCATAGAATTTGTAAATACTGTATTAACCATCTGTAAAATGAAGCACATGCAGAGAGTATGAAAGGATGGGGTGCTCAGTTTAGGTTAACAATACATGTAAGAGCAAGACTTCATAATGTAATTAAATAATATTTTCTAGATTTACTGCTTAAAGTGGGGGTGCAGGAATTGCCACTCTTATTTAAAATTCAGCTTGGTTTAATATGGCAAAGTTAAAGCCATGCTGTTCTTTCCAGGTAAAAAAAAAAGACTTTAATTACTGTCACATTTATCCCAACTCTGAATTAGTTCAGAAATAAAAATACATGATTTGTGTTTCGCTTTAGAGGGTGATGCTGTGAGCTTGTGACCAATCAGCAGTGAGACGTAATTGCTTTAACTTATAGCACATGTTTCCCCTCTCTTTCTGCAGGTCTAGAAGCGGATTCTGGTTCATTTATTGTTTATTCTATACGAAACCCCCCCCCTTCCCCCTTTACCTCCATCTCTTCCTTCTCTCTCTTCTTTTTCTTTCACTTTTGTCTCCGTGTCCGGTTCGAATCTTAAAAACATCTGAAAATATTTTTGATAAAGTTTTGGTATCAGGCGTGACGTCAGCAGAAGCTGTAATGCTCCACCTGAGAGAAAAACTGTAAGGCTAGTCGCCAGCATTCAGACATCAATTCTGATTGCTTCATAGCCGAACAGGACACGGTAAAAAAAAAAAAACAAACAAAAAAAAAACTTATAGCACATGTTTGAATAAATGGGTTACAAATTATAGCACATCTGAATGTAAGGGACATGGCTGCACTTGTCCATTCAGCTATCCATCCATTTAATTACCAGTTTATATATGTGGCTTATTTTGCTAAAATAACTAATTTATTTAATGTTTCAAAACATCCACAATATCCCGGCATCATTGTGGCTCAACTCGTGATGCTTTTAAGCACAAGGCAGAGTACTCTGATGATAAAATGCTGAATAAAATGCTCATTATAATCGCTAAGACAAATCATTAGCCGGGCTGTTTTAAACAGTACTTCAGTCAGTAAGCAGAGAATGGAATGCTGTCTCCAATTATGAGTTACTACTGCAACAAGATAAGTCAAATTTAAAGGCTAAGTCTGATTTAGTATACAGGCTAGAAATAATAAAGTCTGATTACTTTCTGAAAAAATGGATTAATCCATTGACTGCACCGAAATATCCTTGAAGTTAGGAAACAATTGTGAGAAAATGAGAGCAAGATTTGGAACATTAGAGCATCAGAGTGTGTGACTTTCAAAATTTGAATACATGTCACTTGTCTATTAAATATTACTCTTCAGTGAGTGTTACTGTTCAGCTAATGCAGTGTTTCCCAAACTCGGTCCTGGGGAACCCCTGTGGCTGCAGGTTTTTGTTCCAACCAGCTTCTGTTTTTAATTGGACTCCTGGGCTAATTAAGTGATGTGATATTTCCCAAGTTCTGAGTTTAGAAAACAATATAGAAATTAGAAAACTAAGTTTGCTATAAAAAAACAACAGTATTTTCATCTTGATTTTCATTCTACTTTTCTAGGTGTTCTAATTGTTTAATTAATCAATTATTTACTAATTAGTGGGTCTGACTCTAAAGTAGCTGCAGCCTTTGATTATTCAGTGTTGTTTGCCTGGGTGTCTGCTCTGCTCATTTTAAATTGTCATTAATAAGATACAACGAAGGGGAAAAACTGCACAGAGAAAGGGCAAAGCATAATGAAATCAACAAAAGAGAGTTAAGCATTTAAATCTATAGCCAAAGCAGAAATATTGATAAATGTCTTATAAATGTAAAAATCATGCTGCTGTGCTTTTCTGAATGTCGAATAAAAGAAAAAAAAATACCAGCTAATTAAATGAGATCACTGCTATAAGGTGGTGTCACTGATTAGGAATCTGGTTGGAACAAAAACCTGCAGCCACAGGGGTTCCCCAGGACTGAGTTTGGGAAACACTGAGCTAATGTCTCCTTTATACACTGTTGCATGCATAAGTCTCACAACAGCAAATGTCCTAAACCTGAAAAAGTAATTTTCTGTCAAACCTTACTTGAAAAATGTGTTGCGACAAAAGCAGCTTCAAAGAGTTAGTGTATATGTAAGTATATATATAATGGTATTCATAAACATTTATTATGTTGATATTGTAATTTTTATAATTTTTTGTTATTTTTAGTAGTATTTATTTTTTGGTTACGGAATAGAAAATGGGGCGGCACGGTGGCGCTGTGGGTAGCGCTGCTGCCTCGCAGTTAGGAGACCTGGGTTTGCTTCCCGGGTCCTCCCTGCGTGGAGTTTGCATGTTCTTCCCGTGTCTGCATGGATTTCCTCCAGGTACTCTGGTTTCCTCCCACAGTCCTAAAACATGCAGGTTAGGTGCATTGGCGATCCTAAATTGTCCCTAGTGTGTGTGTGTGCACCCTGTGGTGGGCTGGCGCCCTGCCCGGGGTTTGTTTCCTGCCTTGTGCCCTGTGTTGGCTGGGATTGGCTCCAGCAGATAGGATATAGAGGGTTGGATAATGGATGAATTGAAAATGCCAGTGAATAAATTTATTACATGGACATGGTAAGGTAAATAAGGTAGTTCATGGTGATGATGTAAAACCCCTCATTCCTTTCCTAGATGTTTTAATATTGTTTATGATAGTATCTCCAGCTACACTAAAATTCCAAAAATGCAAATGATGTAGATGTTCATCTACATTGGTCACACGTGCAATTTTTGAAGGGACGGTAATACCAACAGCCAGGAGATTTATCGCAAAACTGTAGTGACTGATAAATTATTCGCCTTTAGACTCATCTTATACAGTAGTCAAATTGTGCAAAACGCAATAGAGATGCATACAGGTAGGCAACACCAAAAGCACTATGGAAAGCAACTCTTCTATGTTTGGTATATCAGAATATGTTTTTCTTCCAAGAAGGGTGACCAATCAGGGAATAGGATATTGTGATGAGAAGAATCCAGTTTGGCGGGGGCTAAGTAAAAAGTGCTGACAAATAAGCAACAAATTTTGAGTCTGCGTTTTCGAAAATCTGTGTTTTCACCCGTCCCCATTCTACATTTTCAGAAGTATATGTCTCTGGAGAGCATTTTCAGGGTTAGTCAGTGTGGACAAAAGGTGAAAACAGATACTAATGGAGTAAACGAAGGAGAATGTCTTGGACATCTTAGCTAATACCAAAACAAAGGAGCTTGATGGGCTGAATGGTCTCTTCTTATTTATCATTTTTTTGGTCTTATTATATAATGTGTGTCTGACATGTATGAGGGAGTGGGGGCTTCTTTGTTACAATGATATCTAACACAAAGAATGCTTGCTCTGTAAGAATTTGGCTCAGGTCATATCTATTTAATGATTCCTGGTGTATATCAAGCAGTCACAATCCAGTGTGTATGATACTGTTTGTAATGTAAACACTTCTAGCAGATATTGCAAAATTCACAAAAAGTATGGATTTAATAAAAAATAATACTGAACACGTATAATCACTTTTCATCAGTGGTCCCAAGAACTGCAAATCATTTGATTTAGATTACAAACAGGTTTTCTGTATGTAATGCAATGCATTTGAAACTTTGGAGCACCAATGCCAAAGATGTAACTAACAGATGAAAACCTCCTCTAAACAACTCTACACTGATGAAGTGCAGCTCAGTACCCAGCATTGCTATAGTGTCTACTGTATCTCTGCAGAGCATGCCTGGTAAAGAGATGTCTTAAAAAGGTTTTTACTCAGTCTGAAAAAGTAGATGTAGACGTTAGTCATCGGTAGTAGGGAAAGAAGATAGACAGTTATTCTTTGTAAAAATATCAAATTCAATTAACTAATATTATATTACTACATTTTTAAAATCTCATTACTTCAGGCATGTAATTATAACTTTTCAGATGGCTCCAGAAATATAATCTTAAAATGTTCATCCTTCTTTTTCCAGCACAAGTTGACCACAAAACCAGTCCAAGGTAGGCTGATACACATTCACATACACACCCACAGCAGAATAATCGAAATCAATTGACTTACCAATCAGCATGTCTTTGAGCTAAAAGAGGAATGCTAGAGTCACTGCATAAAAAATACTCTAAAATGTCACACACACTATACATAACACTTTTTAACAAATTCATCCAATTGAAAGTCATGAGGCAGCATGACTCTGTAAATGAGGCTTTGCATTAAACACTGTTATTTAGAGTCATTTCCCAAGTTACAAATCATATTCTATTTTTACTGCACCTGAGCCCAGTCGGTATCCGGCACAAGCCTTGTTAGAATTGGACTGATGTGATTCTGTCGAGGCTCGCCTCTCCTGCTCCCAGACTTCAGCTTCTGACTCAGTTGTTCGGGAGCCCACGTCAGACACGTCACCCTCCTCCCCTTCGGTGCTGTTACGATAGGGACGTCGCTGCCAGTTTTGGATGGCCTGTTTTCTTAGTGCCCAGTTTTTGGATACTGCTGCTCTGTCAAATCCCCCTTCACCAGAACGGCAGTGCACATGGTAATACTGTGCCTCTGGGCATTCCTCCAAGGGATGCATCTCAATACTGTCACTGTCATAACCTCCTGAACCCTGTGAAACTGTCTTTACTCGACTAGATGCCCTGTATGGAGAAACAGAGGTAGACACTTCACATGTGTGGTACAGTACATTAAAACATCCATGCATACAAACAAAATCAGTAAGTGTGTCTCTGCCCTACATTTCCTAATTCACCAAATGATGAATGCTATTTATATCTTTTATTGTCATAGTAATTTATTTCTTTATGGTGATCTTTTTTTAGATTGACTCGACTAAAATCGTTCATTTTCTGAACTCAGTTATTTCAATATTGGAGCATGGGAATCCAGACCTTATTCCTGCTGTACTTGCTACAGTGCAGGATACATTACTGAATGTCATGTACATGCATCAATTCACTTATAGTGGGCCAGTTGATAATTTCCAGTCAACCTATGGGCTTCTCTTAGGATTTTGGAGGAAAATAAAATGTGTTCCCTAAGAAAGCAAACATGGGGGAAAGCATGCAAGCTCCTCTCGGGTGCCTGTCCAGCTAAAAATCAAAACCCTTTTCATTGAAAGTGCAGATTGATGTGCCACTTTTTAAAAGTATTTTAATAAAGTGTGTTCACATATATGTTTAAATAATATGCTATAAACAAGACTCAAAGTATGAAGAAAAGGAATAATACTTTTAAACAATTTCACAATGCAGTTTTTACTTAAATAGTTGTGTGGGGGTGAAGTGGGTAGCATTGCTCCCACACAAATACAGTTTTTAGATATTGTGTTTTATTCTTCTTTTATAGTTTTGGACACAAAGTGGCCATCTGTTTTCACATAGAGTTAGACGTGACATTGAATAGTGTTATGTAAAGGCGGACAGCTTACATTGGGTGATTTATTCTTGAGCAACATGGACATTTCTTTGATAATTCTATTATGTTACAACTTGGGTGTTTCCCTGGTACAAGTTTATTTATTGTTAATCTTTTATTACTATTTCAGTATCAATTTTAGTGTGTTATTAATTCTCTTTTAGGTTTTGCTTTGTGCTTTTCTTTATGTAATGTGTTTATTTTTTTTTTATTTATAAGGCGTTTATGAATTTTGGTAAGGTTTACATTGACTGTGTAATTAGCGTTTTTTGCTGTCTGCTCTGCTGCCTGTATGAGGAGCCTGAAGAGGCGGGGCCACCCAATTAGGCAGTTGGGGAACTACCTTCATAGTATTTAAGCTAAAGATGAGAACAGGTCAACAGCTTCAACATTGTGTAGTGAGTTTACTTTTTCTATATTTGGATTCAATTCTATTTTTCGATTTTTGGATTTGACCCCTTCATTCACTCGAAGATCTTGTTTTTTTTTTTATCAGATTTTTTTGTTTTGAGTTTTTGTCTTTGAGGCTAATGCATTATTTTTTTCTCCCTTTTGTTACTGTCTTGGTTTTTTCCTTTTTGTGTTTTTGAATTCTTTTGAATACATCTTAATATTAAGGAACTTGCTTTGTTTTATCTGGATTCGAGGTTTTCATGGCCTTGTTCTTCTCCATTTTTGTGGACATTTTGAAACTTTTAGTGTTTAAAATGATCATCTTTGTTTTGCGCCTGTGCAGGAAGGATTGTCTGCCATTTCGATAGGGGTTAGGCTGCCAGGGGTGAAGCCTATTCCTAGGTTCTAGACCTGATTTAGACTTGTTATGGCATTTAGTGTGAGGTTTTGCAGGTCAGTTCCCTTTGTTGTGCTTCATGTTTAGGTATTTCACCACAGATCCTGTGACAAGCTGGAGCATACTTTGTAAATCCAAGCAAAGGGAGAGGTTGTGCTTCCATTAGATCATACTGTGGTTAGAAATGTGACCACAACATAATACTCCTCCTTAAAATGTTTATTGTGAAAAAACACATTCTCTGGACATTTACAATTGATTCATGTTACTTGTGTTTTCATTTCTGAGCTAAATTTTTCACTTTTAGTTGAATTTCTGTTTTTAGCACACAGATCCAGTGTTTCAGGTTTAATCTCATGTCTGGTTGTCGTCTATGTGTCTGAATTGGCAAGGTCTCCCTTTGTCTGTGTGGTTTTTCTCCAGCTACTCGTTTTTTCCCACACATGCTCAAACACTTGCTGGGTGATTTATCTACACTAGGCCACCTATTTCTTCTTTCTGGAAGAACACTCAATGAAGAGCACTATACAAGAATAAACTGAAGTGAATTGAACTGAATGGTTTTACTTTTTCTGACCTCATTTCCTCCTCTCAGAGGCCAACCTCAGTCCTATGGCTTGCAATGGGTGATAAACACGGAGATACCCAAAAATAACTGGAATTAGGAAAAGAAAGTGTTTTAATAATTTTTACTTACTCAAAATTTAGTCTCCTTCAAAGTACTCTTCATGTGAATGAATGCACTTGTCCCAATGGTTTTCCCACTGGTGGAAACATTTTTGGAATTGCTGAAGAGGAAAATTCTCCAATGCCTGCAGCGATTTGTCTTTGACTTTCTCCACGTTACAAAATCGCTTTCTTTTGAGTTCTTTTTTCATATGCGGGAACAAGAAAAAGTCACACGGAGCAAGATGAGGAGAGTAGGGAAGGTAGCAAGAACTCCAAGACACACAAGTCAATTCAGAAATCTCTTCAATGGTCTGATGGCGATCTTCGTAAATTGCATTGCGAACTTTTTCAAGAACTTCATCATTCCTAATTTTGGAAGGTTGGCCAGATCTTGGTTGGTCTTCAAGTGACATTTCACCTCGTTTGAAACGCGGAAACCACTTGTAGACCTGCGTTTTACTTAAAGCTTCCTCTTTAAAAGGAGTTTCAAGCAATCACTACGGTTTCAGCAGGCTCACTGCTTTTTATGATCACCCATCACAAAAAACGCAGAACACATTTAATAAGCATCAAGAAAAACTAACATGGAATGCCGTATAAATGATACAGAGCAACGGCACTTGGCTGACTGCCACAGAATACTGTAAGTATGCTACACCTAGCGGCAAAATTTGTAACTAAGTATAAATTGCACACCAAATACAGATTCCGGTTATTTTTGGGTACCCCCTTGAATACAGCATTGGATCTGTCTGTTGCCCTTCAGTATACAGGTAAGCCTTTGATCCAACAATCATTGTCTTTTGCCTTTCTTCATTTACACCATTTCTGTCCTGTAACTTCCTGCTATCTCATATCTTTCTAAGCCTTGCTCTGTATTTGGTAAAGGGTAATAAATGATACTTGAATAAGACAAATGAAAAGTTATTTTATTCTTATGATACAATCTGTTTATTTATTCACTTCAACATTTCATTCCATGGATTGTATGTATTAGTGCTGATTGTCACTTAGTTGGTTGGGGCAGGGTGTGGGCAGGAAGCCATGTAACTCTTGTGGATGCGTCTGTTTCCATTGGAGAGGGGGCATGTGGACACAGAGTTACCCTGGTGCTTCCGAACACAAAATTCTTTATTGCAGAGCAAAAATGAGTTAAACCTCCAATGTGTGGCATGAGAAAATAGCATCAGTAAATTATTTATTTTCTTCTGCTTCACTTTTTGGTTTCTTTTCTACATTGTGCTCATGCCTAAACATTCTGTTGCCCCCTGAAAAGTCCAATGAGTTGGTGTGAATGCCAAACCTCCATACTGATATTACTGTCAGTATAAATGCAACCTCCTTTTTACTAGACAAAGTGCCAATTTCTTTCGCAAGGCATTTACCTCACTTAATTTGCTTGCTGTGAAAATGTATTTCTGATTTAAACTTGGCTGTTTTTTTTTTTTGGTTGTTAAACTCCTCTGTTAAAACATTTTAGTTTTTGTCCTCTCAGTACCATTCTCAATTAAGACTAGGCTATATTTTATTTCTAAGTTGCTTGCCTCCATTATTAGCAGCACATCTCCTGAAGTTATCATCCTGTCTGACCATAAGTGCACGATGATTCCACTTCATTTACTGGTGCTGTTTTCACATGCCATCCATGTCTGTGGCACATTCCTTCATATGCTTTGGGACTATCTGATGACCGATGGCCAGCATCATTTCTATAGTCTTAATTTTTCTATTTCCCTTCTCTCCTTTCTGCTGTGCATCTTTCCCTTGACTCCATCAGCAAAAATAACTTTTACAGTGATCCCTCGCTATATCGTGCTTCACTCCATCGCGGATTTTAAATGTATGCATATCATATATCATGGATTTTTTGCTGGTTCGCGGATTTCTGCGGACAATGGGTCTTTTAATTTATGATACATACTTCCTCAGTTTGTTTGCCCAGTTGATTTCATACAAAGGACGCTATTGGCGGATGGCTTAGAAGCTGCCCAATCAGAGCATGTATTACCTATTAAATAAAACTCCTCAATGATATATGATATGCTTCCCGCGCGGTGCTTGATTGCTTGCTTTACTATGTCTCTCTCACTCTCTCTGCCTGACGGAGGGGGTGTGAGCAGAGGGGCTGTCTGCACAGAGGCTGTTTGCCTAGAAGATACAGACGCTCCTCTAAAAAAGGCCGCTTTATCGCGGTGCTTCGGCATACTTAAAAGCCCAAAAGCACGTATTGATTTTTTGATTGTTTGCTTTTCTCTCGCTCTCTCTCTCTGACATTCTCTGCTCCTGACATGCATTCTTTGAAGAGGAAGATATGTTTGCATTCTTTTAATTGTGAGAAAGAACTGTCATATCTGTCTTGTCAAGGAACACAGTTTAAACGTTTGACTAAAGGGTGTTATTTCATGTCCAGAGGGCTCTAATAATGTTAACAGTGTGGGAGAGTTTATAAGGGATTAAAATATATAAAAATAACCATACCAACAAATGGTTTCTACTTTGCGGATTTTCATCTATTGCGGGGGGTTCTGGGATGCAACCCCCGCGATCGAGGAGGGATTACTGTATACCTTTAGTGATCTGTGTTACAGTTTGGGTAGAATGAAGGGATGGGCACTATAAAAGGAGTGTTGTTTCTACTTCGTACCTGGATTGTTAATATTTGAATTAAATTTATTTTAATGGATATTGTTTTCTTGTTAAACTTTAATAAAATTTGATCACAAAAAAGAACTATGGATAGAAATAAGGCAAAAACTAACACAATAGATATTGCACACAGAAGGCTGATTTAGAATATTAACCATGGGAATGTTTCCACGGCTGACTCACAACATAGCCTAAGTGAATTATATAATTAATGTATGCTCCAACTCTTCAAGAGTTTAAACAATTTTGGTATGGTTTGAAGATAAATTCAAATAAACATGTGTAGATACAAGTCACATGGGTTCAAAACTGGCTTTAGCGACTATCACCAAGGTAACAATGAAAATACACATACAGTAACATTTAAAAATAATAGCTGAATTAACAACACAAGCTGTTACTCCAGTTTCAGTGGGAACTGTACCTATGACTTGCTGAAATACAGGAAGAAGACCCAGAAAGCTCATGTTCTTAGAAACTGTGAATGCGCCCTCAAATGTATGACTGGTTTGATGCAAGGGTACATGTTTTCACTTATGTTCTCTGCTCTGAGAAAAAGACATCCAACGACGTGTTGGTGCAGCTTGAGTCTTCGGTGAAATTCATGTGTAAAACTCAGTCTGATTCATAGTTTCAAAGTCAATCAAGATCTTAACCTGGCAGCAGGAAAATGAGCCAATCCAAACCAAAAACTTGTTAATTAGAGTGCTGTGTCTTTGATTTCATTGTCTGTTGCTTCTAGCTTCCTTACTACATTTTATGAAAGTTTCAAAGTCATTTTGGCCATTACAAAAAGTGATCCAAACAACCTAACGCAGTGTTTAAAAATTACATCGACAGGAGTAATGTTTCAATCTCTTCCTTTTTGATCACATGACAACACTACAACATTGTCAAGGATATTCCGAAGTTGTTAGAAATTCTATATACAAACAAGGAGTTCTAAAAATTCATGGGTCATTCTGGGAACATGCTGATGAATAACAATGTAAATAAAACAGAAAGAAGATTTAGCGTGACTCAGAATTTGCAAAATACTGTACATTTTTAGTTCATAACTAAATATAGCATTTCTCAAGGCATTATCATGTAATTTACATGTTAAAATGAAGTATTAATTTAAAACATTATTTTTTATCATGCACACTGAAGAGCAAAAGCCCTTTTCTGCCATGTAAAAGTCAAAGCATTTAACAAATAGCATGCATACTTTCTTTCTTAGTGCATGTACCAAATAGTCACTACCTAAATAGTCCATTATACTGTCTTGTTAATCTTTCTTTTTGATGTTCTGTGAAAGAGTACACTTTCTGGGATATTTTATCTGGTTACACTTCTGTATGTCACCAGAAAGGAAATCAAAGCCACTTTACACATTTGTAAATCTGAAAAAGCCATTTGGCGAGGTGCCATGAAAGACAGTGAGAAGATTTTAGCCCATTTGTCTTCGATTGAAGTCATTTATGTTGTTGCTTTGAAAACCAATACATTTCCTGCAGAATTCTAAATAAAATGCTGTAATATAAATGTATGAAGTCTGTCCATGGTAAGTCTGTTCATGTTTGTACATTAATATTTAGAAGACTTTTTTGGAAATCTTATGTTGACAGTCAAAAAAATGTTTATAGCAGGTTAAAGAAGAATTCTACTGAGGAAAATACTCATAAATTTTGAACATTGTTACAAAAAAGGTTTGGGGGGTTGATACATTCTCTGGAAGGTGTTATATAATATAGACATATTTGGTAAATAGTAATGCTCATCTTTAATTCTAAAATATTAAGTATACGCTATTTATACATGTAACTATATTTTAGTACAATTTGGTACTAATGAAAACATTAGCTCAGAACCAATTTTGAGTGTAATCTCATATATCAATTACTGTGATAGGTCATGTCTTCTGCAGATTTTAAACAAGTGAATAGCAGATTGTACAGTGACTAGCATGCTGGCTGTTTTAACTTTAAATATTTGTCTTAAGTTATACATGTATGTACATTATATATGTTGCATGCTATGTATATCTTTAGTACATATGTCTGTGTATGTGCCTTTGTTCGTATTATATTACAGTCAACTGTTCTGAAGAGACATAAAAGTAAGAATTTCATTTTACTCTTTACACATAACTTTAGTGAAAAACCATGCTTTTGTTCAGCTTGTAAGACTTACCCAGTACTAGGTGACGAGCGTCGATCTGATACTTGATACACCCCTCGGGAAACTCCAGAATTGTTGCCATTTCTGTCTCTCTTTAAAAGTAAATGTAAAATTTCAATTGTTTACTCACTCCTCAGTAAAATGGCAGTTGCTAATATAATGAAGTCTATGGCACTTACAATTTGCAGAGTAGTACAACATATTTATGTTGTACAGTTTTACAATTTACTTCTGTTGCACAGCTGCATGGTTAGTTTTGCACTTTTTGAAAGATTATCATTTACCTCTCTGTTAATTCTAATTTTGTAAATATCTTATTATATAATATATCAAACTTTTTCTTATTCAGTGGCTAAAAAGTAATCCTAGACAGGATTCAATGCTATATCGTTATATATATTCTTTTTATATAAACCAAAAAGTACCCTGGCAGGACTTTTCACAATGCATTTTAATGACTTTGCTTCAGTTTATCTGGCTTCATTATACTCCTGATTAAAGTTTTAGCAATGTGAAGAAACAATGAAAAATATAGTTACTTTACTCATAATGACATTTGCTTTAGAAAAAGAGAATCTTTCCACGATAGGCAGCTGTTAACAATGTGGCAATTTAGTAGGCACCATTGTAAACCGCACACTGTGACAAATTTTTCTCTCTCTTTGATTTTACACCAGGTCTGAAAATCAGCCCAGCTACTAACTATGTAGTTTGTAATTCCTTCCATGCAGTTTGTAATTCCTTCCATGCCTGTGTTGATTTTACCATGGATACTCTGATTTTTTATTTTTCTTCCCACAACCCAGATACATGTATGGTAATTGCAAAATGACCACATAAGTGAGTGTGGGTGCATCAGTGATGCCATGAATGGCAGGAGCCCCTTATAGTTTGGGTTAAGTGGGTTTAAACTACGGATGGGTGGATTGATATTTGTTGTTACTAAACTTTAGTGAATTGGTCACTTCATTGATTATGAAACTTTTTTATTTCAAGTAAATAATAAACTTAAACGAGCAACCAGTTTAAATTACTTTTAATATAGTTATAGTATATGCACATACAAACACACACTTGTGAACTACTAAGCGCCTTTACTCCTCTGACAATTATTTGTTCATAAGATGCACTCCACCTTCATACTAACGGTCCCTCTTTTCAAGACATATTATGTGGGGCTGATTTCTCTCAGCTAAAGAGACTGTTAGGTACCAAAAAGTGTAAAATACACTGGACAATACACAAGTCCTGAATCTTATAAAAATTATAAACCTTTCTAGCATAATTTAAAACAGTGAAAACATATTTCAAAGGTCTTATCATTTTAATGATAAATTAGTATGGTTAGTATCATAGCAAATAAAATGTTTATACAATGTTGATAGCTGATTAATAATTGATACCTAAGCTAAAGTGTAATTACTTACTTACTTAGCAGTAAGCTTTCTATTTTGCTCCAGTTCAAGGGGTGTAAATGTCATGACCACTAGCTTCTTTACTGATCTCTCTTCTCTTATAGGCTAGCAGGGCAACTAGTAACCAATAAAGGCAGGGGTGGCCTTAGGCATGTGCAAACTGTGCACCTGCACAGGGCCGCCAAATCCCAGGGGCCTCCACGCCAATATATATTGAATATAAAACACAATGAGAAAATAACGACACAGCTGACAGCTGAATCGAAGCTAGTGCAAGTGGGCGAGTCTTCTTACAAGTTAATGTTTCACGTAGTTTTAATAAAGTATTAGTGTTAGCGCAATAGTCATAGTGAATATCTGGTTGGATAGGGGCACAATGGGGCACCCATTATAAGCAAAATAAAGAGATTTTGAGAACATGAATCTGGTTATTCGAAACGAAAGAGAACGGTTGCTCAGGAGGCTTTCATTGCATCACAGGAAGGAGCAATCCTGAATTTTATCATAAGTTAAACACTTGTGTCATGGGCACGAGGTGGCTATGCAGTGTCTGCAATGGACGTGGCCATCCGCCGTGCATAAGATAACATATTGACATTGGCGGGTGAAGGGGCCACTGATTCTTTCTCTGGCCAGGACCACCATGAGCCTAGAGCCGCCCCCGATAAAGGAATCAGGTGCAAAACAAAGTGAAATAAATATTGCAGTTTCTCTCATTAAGTCGAGATTAGTGTTGATCAGGGAATTTCATCAAAGCATTATTCGTAGCAAAATTGCTGTGTTTGCCTAGTTGTGTGTGGTCTTCGGGACAAAAAACAACCCAAAGACTCCCTAGCAGTTTTACTATATTCGTGAACTTGAAGAAGTGTCAGCTAACTCTTAAGAATTACCCAGTGCAGAGGACGTTAACCCACCTGTGCTTGCTGCCCCACTGGCTTTCCTAAGAAGACACTAGTGAAACCATATCTTATCTCTGGCATATGAGTCTTATTAAATACCTCCAGATAGACAATATTTTTAGTGAAAAATTCAAGCCTTACCTTCCATTGCTGAGGTGTTTTACTTGCATGTTGCTGAGCCGAGCGTTTGTTTCATTTCGACATTGTCTCATCATCTGTGTCATTAGCACAATGTCACTGTTGCACAGAGGCATTTGTAGCATATAGGTCTTTTGTAGTGAGAAGTCAGGAGCATGCTAGCTCCGAAAAAATTTAAAAGTGCATGCATTTGCCATCTAGTGGTTGAGTGTGAGCAGAGTGAGCTGCTCCATACACACACAGGTCTTTCTTTTATATATCTCTAATACAGTAATTTGGTGGATTTAGGAGAACTTTTTTCTCCGGTGCCCAATAATGATTTGCAAGGCCAGCCCAACCTCCTCCAGAGCTGTAACAGCAAACATTGGATGGGACCGCCCCCTGGGTAGAGCAGATAAGTGAATAATGTAGGTTCTCAAAATGTTATTTTTATGAAATATACACGTTATAAATAATGAGTTATCTGTACTTGTCACCAAATGTGCAGGTTGACCGTTCAGTTCCACGTCAGTATAAGAGAAGGCGCGCTTTCCCTATACATGCAAAATTAGCCACGTGAAAATAAAAAACAAACTTTGAAGGAGCCTGACACCCTCGCCCCCCACACCAAACACAGGGGACTCTATGAAATAATAATAATAATGAAAGATTTCTATCTTTTTGATAGAAGCAATCTGCAAAGTATCAGCACAGACCGTTTGGAGAGTCTTCAGCATGACCTTATTGAATGGAATGAGCAAGCATGTGGCTTCAACCATGACACCTCACTTTGAATTTTCTGCCTTTAAAAGACCTACGTATTTTTTCTGACTTTTGACTATGATTTTGAAATTTCCACTTTGCTTTGAAGAAATATATGATTGTGCATCTCTGACTATGTTCTTTCTTCTTTGATCTCATTGAGGCATGGTGATGCAGTGGTTGGCACAGATGTTTCCTTATCCCTCAGGGACAATTTAAAGATGATTGCACCATTATAATCCAGTTAAATCTAGCTCAGTTTGTCCTTCCCCACTAACTTTAATGTATTTTGCTGAGTTCAGCGATATTCCTGAACACTTCTGCAATTTCTCCACTCAAGGTGGAGTTCATTAATCACTAGTCGAGATCTACATTCTACATGCGAATAGTTTCTCATTACATCTATCTGTAACATAATTTCTTTCTTCCCTCCCTATAGTAAATTGTCACATTAAGACAACATACTGCTCAGTGGTTTCAAAAGACAGTTCTTCTTCCAAACCTTTAAGACTGAGTAGATAGACTAGATGTTAAACTAGACTGCATTAATACCAAGCATGTGGTAAACATGTTCATGAAGAGCAAATTGTCATATAGTGTATATTCACATTTTGCAGCTCACACCTTAGCAAACCACTAGTTCCTTCCCATGACCCATATATCAGTTTTATAACTGCATTCTGTAACAACTAAAATACAGGGTGACTCAAAATTATGTTAACACTAATGGTACTGCTATGTATATACTTATATACAATTTTGTGGACAATTTATGTGCCACATACAGTACGTGTGTGTGGAACATGATAGCGAACAGGTTGAGACTTTTCGTGCAAATCATCTTGCACATATGAAGTATGTTTTGCGAATACATTTTTTCCACCATTCAAACGTTAACATAATTTTGACTCACCCTGTATATAAGAAAGATGTGGAAAATGCTTTTAAACTCAACAGTTTGTAAGCCTTGTCACTAAATACAACAAATTTCATCATTTAAAGAATTTAAATAGAATGATAGCTCCTTTATGACTTTGACACTATTTTTAAAATATTTAAATATTTAAAAAAAAAAATCAGAAATTCACAGGTAGTCTATGGTTGAAAACGCCAGCCACTGACGACACACATACAGAATTTCATGGAACTTATTTCTATTGCTCTTCATTTTTTTTTAACTTGGATATTTGGTCCATTTCTCATGTGGCTTACCTGCCGTCCCGTTCCCTTCATATCAGAGACACTACCATGATCCAGGCTGCCATTGGGGGTAGTGCCACAGCTACTGATAATCTGCAACTGCTTCTCTGCTCTGTCAGCTCGATCTAAAAGCTCCTCAATGAACTGTTGCAGCCGAACTTTGGCACTTGCTTCACGAGCTGCTGTTTCCTGCAAGAACTGGTCAATCTGTGCCACCTCCCTACAGAGGATAGAGGAAGAGTGAAAGATTGCATTAAAAAAAAATAGCACTCAACTGTGTGACATGTATAATAATAATATCCAAGAGCAAATATGATGATATCACATGACAGAAGATCATAAACTAACAAGAAAGACAAATAATAAAATACAGAGAGAATCTGGATAGGACTTGATCACTAATATGAATATAAAATGCTCTCAAAACACATAAAGACTATGCAAAAAATTAAGAGAACTAAAAGCCATTTCTAAAATATTCATTGACATTTACTGAGGTCAAAACTGAGGGCATTAAGCAATTTCACATTGAATTGAAACAAACTAATGCATTTACAAAAAAAACACAGAGTTCTTTGGCCTGTTCAGTATTTTTTGAGCCTAGTAGAAGTCTAAAAAATTAAGCTCCACATTGTGACATCTTGTTTCTTCAATCCACAAAATGGCACGCAGATACAAATGTTATGCATTTTCAAAAAAGACATTACTTGTGAGGCACTGCATAGAAAGACGTTCATAATGAAAAGATAAAGCTTGTTCTTCAGACAAAGCATTAGTTTTTTTACGTCTTTCAATAATGAAAAAATGTTTTATGCATTATGTTGTAATGTAGTCATGTGCAATATAATACTAAACTGACAATTTCTTTTTATTTTTACTCCAACATTTCTTTGGTTTGCCAGTGAGTGATTGTTTCCCTTTTTGTATCTTTTCATAATCCAAAAAAGGAACTATAAAAACAAATGAATAATTGTGACACTATGAACTTGCTATTCTGAGAAATCAGTGATCGTTGTGATCAGTAAAGTTCTTCAACAAATAAAACACCCATCATGGGCCGCATAGGCTATTTGAGATGAAATCATTCAATGTTGGCCAATGTTAAAATAAAAACAAAACAAACAAGCATTTCCTTCAACAGAGTTTGTATTGCGGATGCGGTAATGAGAAAATGGAAATCTGACAAAAATAATATTTTATAGTGTTCAGGCTCATTCACTTTTTGTGTGTCTTCTGCATTAAAAATAAAGCTAAACTACATGGCCACCCCCACACCAACTCCTTTTACTCCTAGCAAGTAAAATGGCATTTATGTAAAAGTTATATAATGATATTTGGGAAGAAAATGTATCTTGAATAATAGCAAGGAGTTGCAGGGTCTTCTTTAATGTGCAGGTAATGAATGTTGCTCTTTTTACTAGTGAAGGCAACTTTCACATCGTCAGAAAGGATGTCTCTCATTTAACAAATAAGTAAAAAGTAAAAGGTCTAATAATCAAACATTAAGGCGAGATTATTGACTTATGTAACAGTTCTTTTCAACATCAACACTGGAAACAACAGCTTAATTTTAGCATTAATACAACATTGTTGTAATGCTTCAAACGTCTGAATCAAGAAAATACGTGGGAAGAACTGGTGTAAAAACACAGAAGGTTAATGTATGTGTTTTCTTCCTCTTCCATAGCCCATACAGTTCCCTAACTTAATTATAGTTGATATAATTAAGAAAACCCTACCATGACTACAACAATTTTTAAAAATGCCAAGTCTCTGATTTTAATATTATGACTTGAAACAACATAATGCAGTAAATGATGAAGCCAGCATTCTCAGTCTTCTTCTATAATACGCAACTGTGGCTGTCTGTTTGTCTGTCCAGGATTTTAAATCACCTGTAGCTCACAAACTGTTTGACCTATTGACTTGAAATTTGGTACACATATACTATGTGACGTCTACTATCCGCTTTTGGGGTGATGATTTTTATTACTCTTTTTATTTTTATTTAATTTCGTCTCCATATCTCAAATCATTCTTGAGGCAGATAGTTAGAGGGCATCATCGCTACCACCTTCACCATCACTTCATCTACCTCTTCTTATTTTAAATCATTCTAAAGGCAGTTTAAACACTTAAGTGCCAGCTTAAATGAAAAATTAAGAAAAATGTACATGTAATTGCAACACAAAAACTGACTTAATCATTTTTAACATAAAAAGATACCGACGGAAGAAGAGAAGAAGCGGGCTGCTAGGGTGTAGAAAAGAAGAGCTGCTCACGGAGCAGCAAGTGCATCAACCTCTGAGCAAACGAATGCTAAAGAGAGACAGAGTATGAAAACTAGGAATGCTCAAGTCAAGTGTATTCCCTGCATGTTATTGTGCCGTTACTGGTTTAGCATACAGTATTTGAAATATGAAGGTGTTGGCACACCAGTCACATAAAAAAGGGTTTATATGAAAACAAAATACAATAACGTTGAGCTAACGGGACCTACAAAGCAGAAAGAGAAAAGATGAAAGGGACCATTTTGAAGAACAGCATTAACTTATAAAATATAAAGAACTCAAATGTGCCTAGAGCCTTACTTCAAACTAAACACTCCATACAGTACACTTGTACAATGCAGTACAAAATAATAGTCTTGGAAATTTAGGATTTGCATTTCATTTTCCCCATATTTTCTATAGCATGCACTTTGAGTATTACCTCATATTTACAAAAATTACTGGTTACATTATCCATTAATCAACATTGAGAATCTGATTAAACCAATTAAGAATCACAGGAGTCAGAGTCCAACAGAAACCTGAAACCTCCCTGAATGGGAAGCCAAAAACTGTGAAAACAATTTATTTCATTCTTGCCTGTACCCGAAGCTCTTGGGACTATGAAATATGTGAGTTTGGGTAATGGCTGGATAGATTAACTTAGGGCACAATCACATAGCCAGGCACTCACAGAAGCCTATTAATAAAGGATTAGTTTCATTTTTATTCAGTTGCTTGGTATTGATATTTTAAAACAGTCTGATCTTGAATCATTTTGGCGATGGAAAAAGGGTGTGGATGTTATTTACTTTTTCTTTTGAAAGCAATAAGTAATGTAACTAAGTTACTTTTAAAAGTAATGTTCCCCACACTGTTCATCACAGTACTGTTGACAAATCTTAAGGTCGTAACATCATTTATCACACAGCGTGTGGCTAACTGCTAATATGCAATCCTGTAATGCTGGTTTCGGTGGTCCTATGTCAGTGGTTCCTAAACTCGGAACCCCTGTGGCTGCAGGTTTTTGTTCCAACTGGATTCACAAAAAGTGATAATAATTGATTATAATTCATCTAATTTAGTTAACTGGTCTCTTCTCATATTCTACATTAGGAAAAGCACAGCAGTATGATTTTCACATTATAAGACATTTAAAAAATATTAAAATTTTTTTGGATAGTATAGTTTTTGTATAGTGGGACGGTCGGCAGTTTATCCTGGCCAAGAGTCCCCAGTAATGGAAGGATGGGGAAGGACAGCTTATCAGGGACACTGCCTCCCCCAGCACGATAGATGGCCACTTTCCTGGACTGCAGTGGTGCCCCAGACGCCTGCAGGGCACTATAAGACTGGGAGTTCGGCAATACAGCCAAGCTGGGTACCGTGGGTGCCGCCAGGACATGCTGCAGGAAGACTGGTGAGTTCCTACTGTGTACATAACCCGTTAGTACTCCAAAGTCACAGACGTACTTCCAGGCTGAAGAAAAATACAGTTCTCCATCTGACCCGGAAGTATTGACGAGTCACTTGGATGAAAGGACAGAAACACTTCCGGATCAAGGACTATAGAAAGGACTGGTAGAGACCCAGTAAGGAAGCCTGAGTCGGGAGGAGGTGAACAACGCTTGCTGGGAGGTGTAGAGGAGGTTAATATAGGGGTTATTGTTAGAGTTGTGTGTTATTGTGGCTGTGGTGCTTTGGTGGCACTAGAAAAGAAGAAATAATTAAAAAAAATACTTCTTTTAACTTGTGTGCAGAGTGTCTGTCTGTTGGATTGAAAGAGGCAACAGCGACCTCTACGTCTTACAATGCTTAACTCTTTTTTGTTGTTTTCCTATTATTTTTCTCTTACCTTGTGCAGTATGCTTCCTTTATTGTATCCTAATAGTGACAACTAAAAACAAGCATAGCAGACACCCCGGCAAACAACACTAAATGATTCAGCTGCTTCAGCATCAGGCCCCCTAATTAGTCAATAAAAGACAGAATAGAAAATTTAGGATGAATAAAAGTAAAAAAAAATACATAATCCGCATATAACTGCTTAATTTTTATTAAAATGTATTACCATGCTTACTTTTATAATTTTTTAATTGACACTACAACACAGCAACTCGGAAATAACAGCTTAGTAAATTAGGCCAGGAATCCAAATAAAAAACAGAGGTTGGTTGGAACTAAAACCTTCAGCCCCAGGGGGTCACCAGGACTGAGTTTGGAAGCCACTGACCTAAGCCATTTATTTGATAGAATAGAAGGAAGGCGTGGAATGACAAGTTGGAAAAATTGAGTGAATCCACAATGGGTAGGTGACAACTAATGATTTTAGAAGATCAGATGTGTTTTCTGAACTGTGCCTGGAAAGGCACTCTGCACTCTGTATTGAAATTGATATATATTACTGTGTGTTTATGTATTTTATTGATATATATTTTAATTATTATTTCTCATATTTCTATGTATTTTCTGTGGTGTTTGTAATCACTGCATGGTTTATCCAGAGCAGAAATGCCTCAGGACTAGGAGAACATTGTTTGTGAGTATTGCTGTTATCTTTGAATTTTCAGGTTTTCTTGATTTATTTTGCTTCTGTTCCTGGTTTTCTCTTCTGGATTGTGGATTTGGATTATAAACTTTGAAGAAACTAATTGTTCTTTTTGTCTTTTCTTTCTATTTTTCTATTAATAAAACATTTATTAATAAAGAGTGTTTCTTTGCCCTATTCTACATAATCTTTAGGGTTTATAGTTACCCCTCTTCTTGTTATATTTTTGAGACATTCCTAATTATTTTGCCAGCTTGCCCTGTTTGGGAAGCCTGCAATTAGTAGCTGTGAGGCTAGCTGGATTTGGGGTGAGTCTCCTTGCACAGGCTGGTTAGGTTATTTCCCTGCCTTTGTGCTCCTTTTAGGACGCCTCACAACCATTTTGCCGTCTTTGGGAGGCGGAGTGGTGGCTCCGAGTCTAGGGATCTGCACTGGCAATCGGAAGGTTGCCGGTTCAATTCCCGTAAATGCCAAAAGGGACTCTGCTCTGTTGGGCCCTTGAGCAAGGCCCTTAACCTGCAATTGCTGAGTGCTTTGAGTAGTGAGACAAAGCGCTATATAAATGCAAAGAATTACTATTATTATTAATCACAGCAGAAATAGCAGGTTCAGTAAATGAATGAATGATGTTACGTTAGTTCTTCAAATATGTATGTGGATATATTATACTTGTAATTAAAGCTTTGGTGGTACAACAAATGAAGGTCTTTAATAGAGAACCATTGTTATTGTGGTGAAACTGTTGAGGTTTAATTGTTTCTAGTGTTGAGCAAAACAATTCACACAAAATTGAGCTTACAGCAAAACTGTAACTTTTGAAAGGTTCACAACTTACAAAACTGTTTTATTTCACAAGAACATTCACAAAACAAATGGTATTTGAAACTATTGAAACTCAATGCATTAAAACGTATACGGTGGAACCTCGGTTCCCGACCATAATTTGTTCCAAAACTGTGGTCGTAACCTGATTTGGTCGTGAACCGAAGTAATTTCCCCCATAGGATTGTATGTAAATACAATTAATCTGTTCCAGACCGTACAAACTGTATGTAAATATATTTTTTAAGCACAAATATAGTTAACTATACCATAGAATGCACAGCGTAATAGTAAACTAAATGTAAAATCATTGAATAACACTGAGAAAACCTTGAACAACAGAGAAAACTAACACTGCAATAGTTTGCACTATAGTGCTACGAACCGCTCGCTAAAAACACTTTTTTAATGAGTTTTAAGCACAGGGAAAAATTAGAAAAATCCATAATTTAATAAACTACCAAGAAAAGTAAAATTGCAACAATGCACGCTACGAACCGGAACTTCTGGAAACAGAAGTGAAAACAAAAACAAGCCCAGTGCATTCTTTAACTACCTTATGCGTCCAGCCCTCTCTCTCTCACTCTCTCTCTCGTAGGTGCATGTGTCTCTCGTGTGTGTGTGTGTGTGTCTCTCTCTCTCTCTCTTGTGTGTGTGTGTGTGTGTGTCTCTATCTTGCACGCCTGTGTGTGTGTGTCTCTCGTGCACCTGTGTGTGTGTGTGTGTTTCTCTCTCTCATGTGTGTCGCTGTCTCTCTCTCTCTTGCTCGCTCAGTTGCTGCACAGGGAATTCACAGGGAGAGACTGAACATGTACAAACCGAAAGGGAAACTGGCTTGTTCGTATACCGAGTGTGTGGCCGTGAACAGATGCAAAAGTTTGGCAAACTTTTTGGTTGTAAACCGATTTTTACATGTTCCGAGACGATCGTGAACCGAGGTTCCACTGTACTTTCATCTGATCTACAGCCTTTCTCTCTATGTGCAAAACCACTGGAAAATGTATTCTGGGGCAGAGTGTTGGTTGGCTAGAGATCACTTACTTGCAAGCATATCGGAGGTGCGTCTCCACTGCTAAAATTAATTTATCTGGGTATGTGACCACTGGCAAGCCTCCAGAAGGATCCTGGCTTGGATTAGCAAACGGAAATAGAGAATGTGAGTGCAGATGGTATACCCTCTGACCCCAAATGAAGGGTGTGGAACTGGTAGTGTTAATGTGTAGACAAAGTGCAGAATTGAGTGGTAGGAACTGTGGAAAATTGGGGAGGTGACAAGGTGGCTGAGGAGGGGGACAGCCGTTTCAGCTATGGAATAACCTTTAGGGAGCCATTTTCCTTGCTTTACACCCCAAAACCACTTATTTTTGTGAGTTTCAAGTATTGCAATTGCAAAATTGCTTGCAGATGAATTTCAAATGCAATTTCAAGAAACATTTTGTAAAAAAAAAAATTGTTTTGCTCATCACTAGTTGTAACAAATCAATGCTAACCTTTGTGCACTGAGCTTTATGTGATATCAAAAAAACGTACACTATGAGACATTAAAAGTTAACGAAAAGTAAGTTAAAGCATTATCAGGAAGAGCATATGCCTAAAAAGAAAATGATGGGAGGTGACCTAGAATTCAAACGCTTACTTGCATCTGAATGAGTTACATTTTTGTTTATGAGGTGGTATGTTTAGTAAAAATGCATATGTCCAGTTTGTTGTGAGCTTAAAACTAGATGATGTGGCATGAGGATTATGTCTCACAAGTAATGTGAGACTTTTTTCAAGGACATTTTTATATTGTTTGCTCTTGTCCAATGCTGGTCACCATAGATGCCTATTAAATCTCTGTTCTGCATGAAAACATGAGGTTAAAAAATGTTTTACTTCATGTCTACAAACCATTCAAAAACAATCACATTCGAAAAAGTATGTAAATAAGCAATGAGGAAAAAGAATGATATTAGCGTTGGTAATACCATATGTTCTGCTGAATTGCCCAGGTTTTAAATGGTGACAGAGAGATACCCTGAGTAGGCAGGTGTTCAGATGGAATTTTAATGAAAAATAACCCAGAAATAGAAAGAACTGTAAGTGAAAGGGCAACTCATAGTTGGAGAGTAGCTAGAATTTGTATATCAGAAGGATAGTAAACCAGATGGCCAAAACAAGGACAACAGACAGAATTGTGATGAAAAAAATGAAACTGATTAAAATCCCAATAAATTGCATAATTACAAAGTAATTCTAATGGACAGGGCCCCAAGTTATGATGCATTACTGTCATAATAATGAAGCAATCCAAATGAAATAAAGATCACAGTATTCTTGGATAAATGTACAAACTTATGTGTGAATGAACTGGATGACCATGAGATCGGTGAAGATTATTTCCAGCAACATGGGGCAACCTGTCAAACGTCATCTCGCACCATGGCACAAATTGGTAATTTCAAAGGGACTATGGCCACCTTGTTACCTGGACCTGTCGCCTCCATACTTCTTCTTTTGGGGAGCGCTGAAAGGAACAAGCAATGTACACTGGAACAATTACAGCAAAACATTGAACAGGAAATTGCTGCCATCACCACTACAATGCTTGCGGATACGTTTGCCAATATGGAGCGCCGTGATCTGTGTTTGCAAGAAGAAGGTGACTATTTCCAAAACTGAATGTGATCAATCTATCAAAGTATGCACAGTATATATACTGCTCAAAAGAATTAAAGGAACACTTTTTAATCAGAGTATAGCATAAAGTCAATGAAACTTATGGGATATTAATCTGGTCAGTTAAGTAGCAGAGGGGGTTGTTAATCAGTTTAAGCTGCTGTGGTGTTAATGAAATTAACAACAGATGCACTAGAGGGGCAACAATGAGATGACCCCCAAAACAGGAATGGTTTAACAGGTGGAGGCCACTGACATTTTTCCCTCCTCGTCTTTTCTGACTGTTTCTTTACTAGTTTTGCATTCGGCTACAGTCAGTGTCACTACTGGTAGCACGAGGTGATACCTGGACCCTACAGAGGTTGCACAGGTAGTCCAACTTCTCCAGGATGGCACATCAATACGTGTCATTGCCAGAAGGTTTGCTGTGTCTCCCTGCACAGTCTCAAGGGCATGGAGGAGATTCTAGGAGACAAGCAGTTACTCTAGGAGAGCTGGAGAGGGCCATAGAAGGTCCATAACCCATCAGCAGGACCAGTATCTGCTCCTTTGGGCAAGGAGGAACAGGATGAGCACTGCCAGAGCCCTACAAAATGACCTCCAGCAGGCCACTGGTGTGAATGTCTCTGACCAAACAATCAGAAACAGACTTCATGAGGGTTGCCTGAGGGCCCAAATGTCTACTGCGCCCTGTGCTCACTGCACAGCACCGGGGAGCTCAATTGGCATTTGCCATAGAATACCAGAATTGGCAGGTCCACCACTGGCGTCCTGTGCTTTTCACAGATGAGAGCAGGTTCACCCTGAGTATATGTGAAAGACGTGAAAGGGTCAGGAGAAGCCGTAGAGAATATTATGCTGCCTGTAACATCGTTTAGCATGACTGGTTTGGTGGTGGGTCAGTGATGATCTTGGAGGCATATCCATGGAGCGACTCACAGACTTCTACAGGCTAGACAACGGCATCTTGACTGCCATTAGGTATCAGGATGAAATCCTTGGACCCATTGTCAGACCCTACGCTGGTGCAGTAGGTCCTGGTTTCCTCCTAATGCACGACAATGCCCGGCCTCATGTGGCAAGAGTATGCAGGCAGTACCTGGAGGATGAAGGAATTGAAACAATTGAATGGCCTTCACGATCCCCTGACTTAAACCCAATAGAACATCTGTGGGACATTATGTTTCGGTCCATTAGGCGCTGCCAGGTTGCTCCTCAGACTGTACAACAGCTCAGGGATGCCCTCCTACAGATCTGGGAGGAAATGACACAAGACACCATCCGTCGTCTCATTAGGAGCATGCCCCGACGTTGTCAAGCATGCATACAAGCTCGTGGGGGCCACACAAGATACTGAAAAGCATTTTGAGTAGCAGAAATTAAGTTTTTGAAAAAATGGACTAGCCTGCCACATCTTCATTTCACTCTGATTTTAGGGTGTCTAAACAATTGAGCCCTCTGTAGGCAGAAAACTTTTATTTCCATTAAAAGACTTGGCATCCTTTTGTTCCTAAGACATTGCCCTGTCGTTATTTGTATAGATATCCAACTTCATATTGAGATCTGATGTATCTAATGTGTTTCTTTAAAGTGTTCCTTTAATTTTTGTGAGCAGTGTATTTTGTTTGTATCTCTTCATTATTACGTGAGTAACACATCATAACTCAGAGCCCTGCCCTGTCAAATCTCCCTGTAATTTGGGCCTTTTTTCCTAACAAACACATTTTTTGAAAGAGCACAAAATTGAGATAATAAATAACTCCACTCCACTTTCTTATATAGCCTCCATGTGACAATGTCACACTTGTGAAGACAGTTGACCATGCGTGGCTAGCAAATGGCTTTTTTTTTAGCAACAACATGGCCACAGCAAACCCAAAATACCATAAAATGGCAGCAATTATAGCAGAAGGCTGTCTGAAAATACCATAAAATGGCAGCAATTACAGTAGAGCAGAAACCCTTCCAAGATGGTGCTGCACAACATTGAGATTAATAAACAATGGAAAAAACATTTCCAAAAATGGCACACACTAATTCTTAATAATTCATTACTATAGAATTACACCAGTAAATAAAGTAAAGATGTCTTACAACTGTTTGCAGGTATGTTTTTACAGCTGTAGCAAAGGTAGGTTAAGGATTATGCTCAGTGTTGCATACAGTAATGTGTAACACTGAGAATTAAAGTTTATTGCTTTTTGTAGTTTTCCAAGCTGCCTGTCTAAAAAAGCTTCACCTGAGGTTTTGAATCATATTCAACCTCTCCAGAGTGCTAATCACACTAAAACACACAAGTAATGACTTCACTCAGCTTTACTCAACTAACAAATCCAAATAAACAAAATTATTGCCTAGAAGGAATAGATATTATGTTGAAAATGTATAGGCAAAGAAGCCACACGTTTGGATAGACAGCAATAACATTTCCAATCAAAAAGCCCAAGTCTGTATTCTTCATAAAGATTATAATAGCTGAACTGCCACCTGACAACACATGCAAAATATACACCCTGTGTGTCCATCCAGTTGCTATGTCTCTGTCATTCCAGATGGTACAAACATCCAAAATGTTTTTAGTTTAAAAAATGCATTGCACTTATCTTTTCAAAAGACACACACATTAACACTGCTTTTATGAATTCCATGACAGAGTTGTGTATTTCATTGTGCACTGCAAATAATGTAATGCTGAGATCTACTTATATTTTAACCCATCTTAGATGGGTAGCAGAGCTACTATATGGGATTCTTGGAACAAATTAAGATTCTAAACATAGTTGCCAAAAATAGGAAAATAAAAATGAAAGAAAATAAATGACAGAAAGCACAAAAAAATTTCCAACTGGCTGCCAGATTTTTTTTTCCCATTACATTGTACAGTAGGCATACATAAAATCAATGGGATATGTGATGTGAACATACTAGCTAAGACCCTGAACTTTACAACTGAAGCGTTCCAGTTGAATTGCCTCCTCCACCTCATTGTGTAACCCAGAGCAAGTCATTTAATCCGCCGGTGCTTCAACTGTAAAAAAATATCTGCAAACAGTTGTAATGAATCCTGACCTTGTAAGTAACCTTGGGTAAAGGAGTCAGCCAAATATAGAATAACAATATAAATGGTTACGGTGTGCATGTGATAGTTTTTAATATAGCCGCAGTGAGCATTCAATCAAACAAATAAATCTGCTCTTAGAGTGCTGTAGTGTAGAGCAAATATCATTTAACGCGAAAAGAAAAGCCAGAGCCAACAGCTTTTCCCATTTAGCTGCTTATGACTGAAAAAAAATCCACAAATGTTCTGTCCAAGCAACAACCATTAATTTGATTCAAATAAAAAATTATTCACAAAAAAAATTCACATCAATATATTTTGCATTCAAAATATTTTTATTTATTAATTTTACCTCCACTTGCTTTTTCCCTTTGATAGAATAGCTAGGTTTGTCTTATTTAGTCAGCATGTATCCCACCAAAAATTAAAAGCCATACTTACATATTCTCTGTGTCCAAGACTGGAGTTACTGTACATTTGATCATATCCATGTGCTTGTACTGAGTAATGTCAAATGTTAAAGTATCATGCACACACTTTACAATAAGAATAAAGAAAAAGTCCTCTAACTACCATTTAAGCACATTTACAAAAAAAAAAAAAAGGCATAAATTGCATTGTAACTTCAGTATTTATTTAACATTAAATGAAATTTGATGTCAGCTGTAAGTAATTTTAGGTTGACTCCACACGTAATTGCTTCTCAGTAATTGTTCTCTTGGTGATTTTTTGAGGCAGGTGAGTAGATTAAGTAAAAATCCATTAAAGACTTAAACCTTGCAACTGTGTTATATTAATGATAATGTGGCCGGGCACCGCCTTATTAAATTCATTTTGTGTCTGATATTGCTTTCTTGTTCACATTTGGAGCATTAGAGGTTGCCATTAGATTGCACTTCTGCCTCAAGGCTTCAGGGACATATCTTTCATTTCTCATCTCGTTATTCCTTTTATGATATTTACACATTCTCTGTATGTCTGTGGATTTTTATCTATTTCAAAAATAAAAATAAATGTTCACTTTTTCTATACGTTGTGGTGGTGCAGTGATTGACCCAGCTGTGTCACAGCTTCAGAGTTTCAGGCTCAAATCCCCAAACAGGCGATATCGATGTGGAGTTTGCACATTCTCCATGTCACCTTACAGACACATACAGACTTAGTGTTAGTGAGTGTGGGTGTGTGTATGCGTGTGAACAGAAATGTACTGGTGTGGCTTCTGACTTACTCTAGTGCTACTGGTATAGTTGATCTACTCCAATATAACCTTGTACTGGAATAACTGAGTTTGAAAAATAAATCAGCTTTGGATTTTGGAATGAAGCATTGCACTTCAACGTGATATACAATGGATATCTCCTGAACTTCTATTGTAGTAAATTATATTGATGATTATTACAAATAATAAGAGTATATCATACTTTCACGAAGATAAGATTGCCAGAAATCGACCTGAGAAATGGTTCAGCTATGTCATCAGTCAGTCATTGTCCAACCTCCTATATCCTAACAAAGGGTCACGGGGGGTCTGCTGGAGCCAATCCCAGCCAGCACACGGCGCAAGTCAGGAACAAATCCCAGGCAGAGCGCCAGTCCACTGCAGGGCACACACCCAAACACACCAAGCACACACTAGGGACAATTTAGAATCGCCAATCCACCTAACCTGCATGTCTTTGAACTGTGGGAGGAAACCGGAGTACCCGGAGGAAAACCATGCAGACACGGGGAGAACATGCAAACTCCACGCAGGGAGAACCCAGGAAGCGAATCCAGGTCTCCTTAGTGTTAGGCAGCAACGCTACCACTGCGCCACCATGCCGCCCAGTTCAGCTGTGTTTAACAGAAAATTACATAACGGTAATTAGGAAAAGAGTAAAGGATTTGTACCAAAATGACAGTCTTAGAAAATGATTGCTGCCTAGTCTCAAGCGTAGAGCATAAAAGAGTGAAGTAACAGATGCTGTCATATTTTTCATGGGAATTAGACTTTAAGCACCTCAATAACTCCATGCATGAGAGAGAAAGCTATCTCAGAAGCAGTTGTGGAAAGCAAAAAAAAAATCACTTCATTTTCTTTAAAAAAAAAAAAAACACATACACACATATCCCAAACAGGATGTAAAGAGCTTTTATGATGATATTCAAACTTAAAGTTGGTATGTCAGGTAAACTTTGACGTTATAAATTTATGTAAAGTTTAGAGCATCTACAGTATGTCAGTGAATTAACTGTTTTAGTTTGAGCATCATTTTCATAAAACAGGCAGAATAATACACTGTGATACACACCATGAATGAAAGGTTGAAATTAAGGTCAGTTTTTGAAATCATGTTAGCTCTTTAACTGGTGATCCATTTCTCCAGTTGAAATAAAAAGCTGCAGCCATGCAGAACATGTGATGGACTAGCCAGATATATTCTGATCACCAGTGTGCCTTTTTCCCAACAACGCATTGAATGCATTTTTTAACACCTGAGAAGAGGTTCATAAGGTTACGGGTTTGACACTCCTCTCAAGGCTTTAGTGCAAAAGTAAATAACAATGATATAAATGAAGTGAATATCTGCAGTTGTTGGGGAAGAGGGCACACTTTTGTCCCACTGCCATATTGCTATGCTAGTAGGTTCTAAGCTGTGGGCGAACAGTTGTATATTCAGCAGTATATTTCTTTTTTTTTTCTTTTTATTAATTTTATTACAATCATTCCATACAAAAAGTAAAATTGAGTTAAGAACAAAACGACCCCCACCCCACAGCAGTATATTTCTGAAGCACATCTTCCCTTGAATGGCGTGTCCTTTTTTCCTTCTTTGTCTCTTCATTGTACCATATGTCTCTGTAGCTCAACATAATCCTCACTTCTTCGCTTCAGCTTCTCGTTATCTTCATTGAAACATCAGTTATATCATATCTTTATCAAATGATATTAAAAATATACTGCACGTTAATATGTACACACTCTCAACAAGTTTTCCCTATCTGTAACACAGAGGTTGTGGTTTGGTTCTGCTCACTAACTGCTTTGCCTTTACTGGAGATAAAAAGATGCTAAAAGCTGACTCTTTGTTGAATTCTTAATCAAAATCAAATGCAATTAAGCAGAAATATGCCTGAAGAATAATGTGAAAATTAGTTAAAATAATATAAATGACAGGAGCTAGCCACCCACCTCCCCAGCAATTAAAGTGAGCACCCTGCTGTTTACTAGTAAGCATATGAATGCTGTTACAGCAGGATACAGTGCCTTCAAGGCTTCTCATTCCGGCCAGATCCCCTTTCAATTTAACTAGCCTGAAATGTTCATCGACTTGCCAAATGTAATTTTGCTTAAACCCCAAATGTATTACAATTGAAAAAAAATGTAATAGGGTCATTCGATACAAAAAGGAATGGCATAAACATAGTGTGAATTATCAAATAGTGAAACTGGGCTTACTGCTTTAATGAAGCCTTCAAATTTACTATCATATAGTTCCATCACAGTGACAGATTTACACAGCAGTGAAGAACAATATTTTAAACATAGTTTACTAATTTTTTTTCTGCACACCCGTAATTCCAGCTCCTTACAAACTGCCGCCCTCCTGGGATTTTCATGCACTACAGCCTTTACAGTTTGTAGAGAATGGTGTAGTGAACAACAATCAGCGAGAAGACCTCAGTGGGTGAAAACACTTCATTAATAAAGAAGGTCAGAGGAGAAAGTACAGCCTTGTTCAAATTGTCGGGGATGCAACAAATACCTAAAAAGTATAGTAGCTCTGTATAGCAGTGGTGTGCGGGAGGGCACCACTGAATGCAGATGACCTACAGCAGCAGAAGACCACCTTGGGCTCTATTCTACTCATTTCAGTGAAGAACAAAAAGATATTGATTCAACAGGTATGTGATCACCAAAACTGAAGATTGTACAAAATGTGGGCCTTCTCATTTTCTGATGTAAATGCAGAAAGCAGGATAAAGACCTTGTGCCAATGGTATGGATTGTACATTATCACACATGTACAATTGGGAAACAGCTGAAGGGCCTAAATGATTAATTCTACGCCAGACCAGGGGGCAGCGGACTGTGCTGACCGTCTCTCTCAGTCTCTTGCAGACCATCCATGGGAAATCCCACATGGTTCCGGATAACATCACTTTCGGTCCCGAAGACAGCACGTCTGGTTCTGGTGCCGATGATGACATCACTTGCCGTTCCCGAAGACGTCACTTCCGTTTCCACTGCTGATTATGAAACCACTTCCGGGTCCGGCGCCAATGACGACATTTCCCCTGCTGCCCTTTAAAACCACCATCTTGCCTCAATACAAACCACTTCTGTTTTAGACTCTGCTCTATGAACATCTCTGTTCAAATTTAAATAATTTTTGCAGCCAGGAAAAAATATACGGGTGGTTGCCCCAAACCTTTACGATGTCTGTGACTCGTTATTGTGACAACATACACTGTTTTCTTAGCATACATTTAATGCTATAAGAGGCCCATTTGCATGTCACAGTGCGACTAAGATTTTTGTTGACATATTGGATATCTTTTTACGGCTACAGTCTACCTTTTTTTCAGATTTCAGCAGTATTACATGTGTTACATCCAACATCTCAAGCTGGTTCCTCATGTCAGTGACTTGTGTTTAGTCCAATGGTCTGCACAGTTTGCAGATCTCAGTTCAGTGGGATGAAGTGGAATAGGAGGATCACAGCATCAGTATGTGGCTAAACAATATGAAGGAATTAAGTAATACTATACTGTAGAATCACCATTGAACACAATTTCTAGTGAATATTTCCAGCATGTATTTGATGCCTCAAAGAATTCAGGCCATTCCTGAATATAAAGCGGCCCCAACCTGATTAATAGGGTCCAAAATAAAATGTGTTGGAGCACATCAGTAGCATCAGACACAAGGACAAACAATTCTGTGGCACTGTGATGTCTCTTGTTGGCTGTTGTGATGTTATGTGATGGACAAAGCCAAGTGTGTTACTATATGATGTCTCAGAGGCTTATTTCTTCTGTTCAAGCAGGAATCTGGTACACAGTTAAGGTCATCTGTTTTTCTAATTAATTTTGAAGTCTCCAGGCTTTGTTTTTTTATTTGATAGGTAATTCTTTCTGGTTGCTGTTATTTTATATTTTTCTTTTGCAAAATTTTTCTTTTTTCAGTATAAATAGACAGTGAAAAGCTGAGAAACAGAGAGATTTTCTGTGATTATATTGTGTTGGGATTAATGTGGCAGGGCTTTGGTCTACAAAGACACAAACATGAAATTCAGCTAAACACTGATCAGAACATAACAGATCTACAAAAGTTCAGTAGGACTGGGCAGAAACTGTAGGACCCTGGATGGACCGTTTATTCAAGGCACTAGGGATAAACTAGCATACGCTATGAATGCCTGATATTCTACATAAGAGAGTCAGTCACTGGGGGCCTATTCCTACATGCCAGTAGGGAACATTGAAACCCAAGAAAAAAAAACCCACAATGCTATATGCGGTCTCAGAGGTCAGTTACACTGCGGACATAAACTGATGTGACCCTGTAGAGTAAAATGGGATACAAGAATATAAAAAGTGCCATCTAAGCTTCAGTAAAGGAGATAAAATGTCCTCTTGAGAAAAATAAAATGCAAATGTGAGCAATGAAGAAAGTGAGATGAATGTCAGAAAAAGAAGAACGGCTGTAAAAGTTGGATAAGCAAGGCTGCTTCCTCCAACAGTAAGATCCTGGTTTCCGATGTTAAACTACTGTATGTCTGATAAGAAATGAAAGATTTGTTTTGTGTGTTTTTTATCTTGTGTTCTCTGCCTCTGCTTCACATTTGTGTCTTTTTGATCTAATCCAAATAATACAGAGCAGTTTTTTACTGTTATTCTCTACCTGTGTTCAGTTTAAATAAGGATGATTAATTTTGTCATGAACTACCTTTGTTTTATATATCATATCACACAGTATTATTTGTAATTACAAGTCTGCATGTTTGTTTCTTCTTCAGCTCCAGCATTATTACTGATCAGACAGTTTCGGACATACTAAATATGTCCCATCAGAAGTCCATAAATTTATGTCAGAACAGTAAAGCTTAGTGAGTAGAAAAGGAGGCTTGGAGCACAAACTATTAATGCTGTCAGATCCTTTTGGACTTGGGATACACTCAGAGTTCCTAGGGCGTTTCACGTTGCTGTCATTATCCCTGAAATTGTTTGTGAAAGCTAATTGGCTATTTACTATTCAGTATTTGCTGGCCAAATTTTGTACATTGTTTTCATGCTTTTTAACTTAAAAGCTGTAACTGGACAAACAAACAATTCTGACACTCCAATATACTTTTGCAGTAGCATTGACATAAAGGAAGTCATTATGAAGAAAACAAGATTCTATCCAACCCTAAAATATTTCAGGTCTCTCTCTCCATATATTACTTAAGCGTCTTAACCAGAAAATATCATATCTACTCAATTTTACAACTGTACATTTTCAGATTTTAATTTCTCTGAAGCAGATAAGAGTCACAATCTAAGAGTCAGTGGTGTCTTATAAATGATGTAAAAAGAATATAGTTATCTGGCATACAATTCAGGAAGACTGACATACCTTTCATTATCTATACGATATTAAGTGTATAAATGCAAAGAATTACAGTGATCCCTCGCTATATCGCGCTTTGACTTTCGCGGCTTCACTCCATCGCGGATTATAAATGTAAGCATATCTAAATATATATCACAGATTTTTCGCTGGTTCGTGGATTTCTGCGGACAATGGGTCTTTTAATTTATGGTACATGTTTCCTCAGTTTGTTTGCCCAGTTGATTTCATACAAGGGACGCTGTTGGCGAATGGCTTAGAAGCTACCCAATCAGAGCATGTATTACGTAGTAACTAAAACTCCTCAATGATATATGATATGCTTCCCGCGCAGTGCTTGATTGTTTGCTTTTCTCTGTCTCTCTCACTCTCTCTGCCTGACAGTTGGGGTGTGAGCAGAGGAGCTGTTTGCACAGAGGCTGTTTGCCTAGAGGATATGGACGCTCCTCTTAAAAAATGCCACTTTATCACGGTGCTTCGGCATACTTAAAAGCCCAAATGCACGTATTGATTTTTTGATTGTTTGCTTTTCTGTCGCGCGTGCTCTCTCTCTGACATTCTCCGCTCCTGACACGCATTCTTTGAAGAGGAAGATATGTTTGCATTCTTTTAATTGTGAGAAAGAACTGTCATCTCTGTCTTGTCATGGAGCACAGTTTAAACTTTTGACTAAAGGGTGTTACTTCATGTCTAGAGGGCTCTAATAATGTTAACAGTGTGGGAGAGTTTATAAGGGCTTAAAATATATAAAAATAACCATACAAACATATGGTTTCTACTTCGCGGATTTTCACCTATCGCGGGGGGTTCTGGAACGCAACTCCCGCGATCGAGGAGGGATTACTGTATTATTATTATTATTATTAGGCGTTCACCCTGTTGATATCTCAGTTAATACTGAAATGTAGACTCATTTAGCACATTTAACAATAACAATAAATGAAATTTTTATTTTCACAGAGTATTTTTTAGAAAATTCTTATGGGGCAACAGTGAAATAACAAGGTAGTCTACATGCAAAGCAAGTTGGGAAAAATGTTGAAAATCTACAGTTCTATGTAAAACAGGCAAGATCTTTTGTAGTCAAGAGCCTGTGTCTATGGTATAATATTCTGCTCACGTGCAAATTACGTTTCTTTAGCTAAGTGCACAGACTAAAAAGGATCACCTCCAGTAAACAATGCAGCTATTAAACAGACAATGACAGGCCCAACACCTCCAGTTAAGAAAGAACATTTGAAAATCCTTTTTTTGTAAATGATAGCACAGCCCTCAATGACACTGCCAATAACATTTGTGTTTGTGGTTGGAGGTTGATGTCCTATGAGGAGTAACGTTTAATTATTTTGTTGGTATTGTTGGTCTGATCCACATGACACATTCCACAATTGACAGGGCCACCTATTTTTATTATTTACTGCATCACTCCTAAGGGCTCTTTATATGAACATATGCCTCATTTGTATTTTTTTTATTTGTTTACATCCAGAAATCCATTGGCTTCATTTATATTTTGCAATTACACCTGATTTTGATTATTATATTTAAATCGGACCATTTTTTCACCTTCATTTTGTCTCTTTTTGGCAGTGCCATTTTGATTTTTCTGTCATTTTTAATATGCAAGTTTTAGTTACATTATGGATAAATGATTTCATCCTAGGGTGGGCATGTCCTCAGAGGTGGTGACCTTGTCCATCACAGCACAAACATATTAAAGGACATTGAAAGGAATACTTCCACATCCAGCTACACACATTCCCAAACCCTTCTTTTATTTTGAACTCTTTACTTATGCGCTGTTTCTCTGCTTTTGATTTTGCCTTGCGTTTTTGGCTCTTACCGTTATTTTTTGATCTTCTGCACTAAGCAGGCTAGAACATGACTGACTGACTGACTGACTAACTAACTGACTGGTTTTGTCCCTTGCTTCATTTTTTGATTATGTCTTTTCCTTCCAATTTTCCTATCAATTCTTACAACAATGCGCTAATATTGTAGCCTCTATGTTGTGAACTAGGTGTCTCAAGCATTAAACAGATCCAAACGCATGCAATCCCACACACTTCCAATAATGCCCACTAAATGGGTATATCACTGCCAAACCTCAGCTAGTAATAATGGCAAGCACCAAATCTTTATAAAATAAAAGATTTATACTTCATAAAAAGTACTCCAATCACAATGAAGCTTCATGTAGCACAAAGGCAAAACAGAATTTCCTCTAACAGAAAGGCAATCCAAAGCAAATGAGTCCCAATACAGAGTCCAAAAGCAAGGTCAAAACACAGAGCAGAAGGTTTAAAATTCAGAGATCCAATAATTCATAGAAATCACAATACATAAAAGTAAAATCACCAACTCCCTAGCACAATTGCAATGAACCACTGGTTAGACCCTCTGGATTTAAAGGACAAAGGGCAGTTCTTGATGATGATTGGCAGCTGGCCCCGCATCTTCAGGAAGCCACCCACAAATCACATCAAACATAACAAAGGCAGCATACATACACAGACATAATTTAAAAGTAAAGAATGATACACATAAAAAACATAAATTAAAGAATCAAAAATGAGCAAACAAGGCTAAAAACATGAATCTGAACCTCAGCCAGGGGAGGAACTCCATGATCTGAGTGACTGTTTTGTACTTTTCTAGTTCTGTGGAGCTGTCATACATACATACATACATTCATAAAACGCTTCTGATTCTGCTATTACAAAATATTTTGCAATAGAAAGTATAGAAAAAGGTCCGACAACGATTTAGTTTGGGGTAGTGATGAGCAAAATGACTAATCTGAAATGATGAATTGAATTTACATTGAAACCTGGAGTGGTGGGTGGGTTTCACAAACAGCAAAATTATTGCCATTAGGATATCCATTTCCATCACATCTACGACTTTAACTGCATATGCAAAAGAACATAGAAATTTAATTCTGCAGGGTGTGGAAAAAGAGAGTGGAGATAATGTACATGTAAGCACTATGGAGGAGTGTTCTACTACAAAATTCATTGGCCTGTGTGCATGGCAGATAGCAAATATCTAGAAGGAGCCAATCTTAGATGGGCTAATAGCTTTTGGGAAAGTGAGTGCAGATGATGTTACATCTGATCCCAAGTGAGGGTGGAACTGGCAGTGTGAATGTGCAGTCAGTCTGTGTGTGAGATAGATGAAAGTGCATAGAGCCACATGTAAGGAGCTCATGAGGATTGATGCAGCAATTCCTTGCCTTTCACCCCCAAAAACCTCAAAAGAAAAACACACAAAAACCTAATTATAGTGATTTTTGTGTTTCAGAATAGTGAAATCTCACCTGTAATTAATTATAGGGGGAATTTTGTAAAGATGTATGCAAAACAAAACTTGTCACTTATCACTGACTTGGGGATAACCTGGATTTACAGTACATAAACAGTTTATGTACTAAACAAAACTCACTCACAACAACATAGTAATCGCTACATACCACAGTCCTTTAGCACCTGCTCCTGTGTAGTGGCAGGACAGCAGCCTCCAGTCTGTTCTCAGCATTCTGGTCAGTTTTACAAAAATGGTTTACATGAATTATTACCTCCATGACCCTGAACTAGATAAGCAGGATGAAAAACTGAAGGATGAATTTCTACAGAAAGTATCATACATGGAAAGAGTCCACTACTGACATTTTTATGGTGAGGTTGGCATATTTCCTGGAACTGCACACTGTGTTTTCTTTTTAGCCTGAAAATGCATTTCTAGATCATATCTAACAATCAACAGCATGTTAGAATCAAATGAATACAAGAAAATTTAACCTGGATTTAGCTTTTCAGTCTCATCATACCTTACCCTGAGCCTGGCCTGGCCTACTTTGTTAACTCATTTCACCTGCTTTCTTATGACTGCATAAAAAATAGCACTTGATGGAAAAATTGCGATAAATACAAAAAATATGCAATACATACAAAAAAGTTAAACTGTAAAACTGCATAACATAAGTTGGTTGTGCTACTATGCAAATTACAAGTACAATATACTTCATTATATCAGGCTGTATCAGGAGTGGGCAGGAGGGGGAGTATAGGAAGCAAATCAAGGACTTTGTTAAATGGTGCAACTCAAACCACCTACAACTGAACACCAGCAAATCCAAGGAGCTGGTGGTGGATTTTAGGAGGCCCGGGCCCCTCATGGACCCTGTGATCATCAGAGGTGACCGTGTGCAGAGGGTGTAGACCTATAAATACCTGGGAGTGCAGGTGGATGATAAATTGGACTGGACTGCCAATACTGATGCTCTATGCAAGAGAGGACAGAGCTGACTATACTTCCTTCGAAGGCTGGCGTCCTTCAACATCTGCAATAAGATGCTGCAGATGTTCTATCAGACGGTTGTGGTGAGCGCCCTCTTCTACGTGGTGGTGTGCTGGGGAGGCAGCATAAAGAAGAGGGACGCCTTATACCTGGAAAAACTGGTGAGGAAGGCAGGCTCTATTGTAGGCACGGAGCTGGACAGTTTGACATCTGTGGCAGAGCGATGGGCACTGAGCAGGCTCCTGTCAATCATGGAGAATCCACTGCATCCACTGAACAGTTTCATCTCCAGACAGAGGAGCAGCTTCAGCGACAGACTGCTGTCACTGTCCTGCTCCACTGACAGACTGAGGAGATAGTTCCTCCCCTAAACTATGCGACTCCTCAATTCCACCCGGGGGGGGGTAAATGTTAACATTATACAATGTTATTGACTGTTATACCTGCCTTGCACTCTCCACCTTGCATTTTTTAACTTTCACTGAATTTTTATTTAATTAATGTTGTTTTTATCAGTATGCTGCTGCTGGAGTATGTGAATTTCCCCTTGGGGATTAATAAAGTATCTATCTATCTATTTATATTGCCAATGGCCTTATTACATTTAATATTTTAACATTTACTTCCAAAGAGGAAGAGAAATGCCAACAATTCTGGAGCTTCCCAAGGAATGTACCAAGTATCAGATACACACTTGTCACCTAGTACAGGTTAAGTCTTTCAGTAAACTATTGTCTTTTCAAATCTAAAATACAAGATGGCATTCACATTTACTGACATGTGTACTTAGTACAACAGTAATTCAATACTAACAAAGACACGTACACACATAAACACAACAAATATACATAACATGTGATGTATATGCTATACATTTTAATTATTAGTGCTGTGGTTAAGGCTAGAGCTGCAGCATTTTTTATGTTTCAATATTTGTTATTATGATTGGTCCATCAGTCATGTATGTGTCATTCCCAGAGACATCGTCATAGCACCCAAAACTCATTACAACAAAATAAAATTGGTTTGATTTTATAGTAGCCTGTCACAAGCTTTACATTGTGAACATGCCAGTCATAGGGCTGACAGCCAATGAACACTCAACTGAAAATGCAATGTATATAGTGCCCACAATCTGTGAAAAACAATAGCAGCTGCAAGAAAAGAATGGAAAACAACCGCTTAAGACTGTGCAACAGGGGCTTGATCTTTAGAACAAACACATATTTTTCTTTATTTAAAAATGCAAAAAGATGAGATGAGATTGTGACTGAACTTGACATACTCGGTAACATGAAAATGGGGGGAGTTTGTGTTACTTTTGTGACATAATTGGAGGCTTAGAGCCGTGAGGACATGTGAAGAAATCCTACAATGTCACCCCCTCTGATTTTCTGTTGTTTAATTTGAAACCCACCAAGTCAAGTAGATTAGGCAACTGCAGTCACTACATTTTACATGCTGCCTTACTAGAAGACATACGTTCAGATCCTACTACTGACGCTGTGTGACGCAGAGTAAGTCACCTGACCTGCCTGTGCTCCAATTAGAAAACCAAAAGAAATGTAACCAATTGCCTTATAGATGTTGCAAGTTGCCTTGGATAAAGGTATCAACCAAATAACAAAATGTAATGTAACATATTGAGTCACAGAGCATGACACAAGTTTGTAGAGGTGAAAGATGTAGTCAAGTATAGTATAACCAAAGAATATTAAAAAATGACAGTAGCATAACTGAGTACATTTCTTGCAGCTAGAGAACGTTCCTTGGTATATTTTTGACAGTCTAAGTCAAGAGCAATATGTGCAATGTATGATTTAGAAATTAATAAGTCCTTGTCTTGCACAAATTATAAAAGAATGTGTTTTGACTAGGTCTGACCTCTGTTCATTATCAGCAACTCTCATTTTAAAGTTCTATTCTCAATGCTCTTTCAGAGTATTACTTTGAAAGCACTGATTTAGCTGTGACAAATTCTCTTGATCAGCGAGTGGTGCTGCTGTGCCATATAAGCCACACAAAAGATATCAAATGAATGCTAGAAATCTGAGATATGTTGTTCTAGTACAGTCACTGGCATGCATGTAACCAAACATATGTCATCAAACGACTTAAACACATTGTGTCATCATAACTCCTTTGGCAAATAAAGAATACATAAATAATAAAAATTAAAAGGAACAAATGTGTTTTGGTGTAACCAAAAAATCTTTGTTAGTGATAGGGAAATAAATGCAATTTCTACCCTCAAAGTATCAGTTAATTCCTTAGACTTTACATTTGAGCATACCTAGTGAACTAGCAATCATGACTGCAAAGTGAACACCACACTCCTGAAGAAAGAAATTTTACAACAGCACAAAATTTATGCTCAAAAATAGGGGAGTAAGGATGAAATTGCTAAGAATTGTTTTTACTTATGAACTTATGGATCCCATAATAACAAACAAGATGCAGTTCAGTCAAGAATACAAGTGATGCATAAGTATGACATTCAAAACATTGATATATTTTTAATTAAATTAGATTGTTATATCCAACAGTCACTAACCCACCTGTATCCAGTTCAGAAAGTCATGTGAACAAACTGTACATTATAAGATAATAATAATAATAATAATAATACATTTTATTTATAGGGCACTTTACATAAACAGTAAATCTCAAAATTCAAACATAAAAAGTTGAAACCAAGGCAAAGCAAAATAAAACAGAGATAAAATAACAATAATTATAGCATTCTTGTTAATAAGCTTTCCTAAATAGAAAAGTCTTTAGCTGTTTTTTAAAATAGCCCACAATCTGCTGTGTTCTTAGGCTCTCTGGTAGGGCACTTCAGAGCCGTGGAGCAGCAGCTGCAAAGGCTCTGTCACCCACTGTATGAAGTTTGGTCACAGGTGGGCGAATGCGGTAGGCATTTGCAAAACTGAGGTTTCTTGCAGTGGATTGTAGATGGAGTTCCTTGAGGTATTGTGAAGCATTTCCATGGATACACTGGTGAGTAAACAGACAGAGTTTGGATTCGATATGGAGATGGATAGGGAGCCAATGAAGTGACCGAAGGATTGGTGAGATATGTTCATATTTCCGCACCCTCATCAGGATTCTTACAGCACTATTTTGAATTTGTTACAGATTTTGAAGGCTCTTGTTGGATATCCCGATGAGGAGTGCATTACAATAGTCCAGTCTGGATGAGACAAAGACATGAACCAGCTTTTCAGCATCACAAAGGGAGAGACAGGGACAGAGTTTGGCTATGTTTCGGAGATGAAGCAATGCAATTTTACAAAGATAAGATTGCTCCTGATGTATATAAATCCAAATATTAAAAACAATACAGAAGATAAGCCATAGCCCAAGAGGACTAAACTGTAACAACATTAATAGGTTTCCTTGAAATGAAAATTTGTTTTTTTTCTTGTTTTAGATAAAATCAGACATCACTTTCCTTTAAGTTATGGAAGGTGAATGAGGATTGATCAATTTAAGTAAAATTAGTCAATAAGCAGGCAAGGTGTTGTAACAGAACACAACAGATTTTTGTTGCATAATCTTATTCCATCTGGTGTCCCACCAAATAATGCTTTATAGGATGTGTGGATTTTCTAACATATTGGAATCAGTTGAGCTTGATATGACCCAGTCCTGCTTTCAAAGAGGAGGCAAGTGGCGGCCACAACATTATTTGTCAACACCCATGACTGTGGCTACCACATGACACTATTGTTTTGTTTATATCCTGGATCTGAGAAACATTACAAGATCACCAGTCAAATAAATAAATATGAAATAAATGAAAGAAACTTGGAAAAAATATAATAGTTATTTTCGTAGTAAGACACTCTGTAGTTGCACATCCTGTACTGTACTGAATGTAAGCAGTAAACCTTTATTGAACAGCACTGTGCTTGGTTCCTTCACAAAGACCAATGTCTGACCCTTTTAAAAGAAGTCTAGTCCTGACTGTTCTTATGAATTGTAGACTGATTTCAAATTTATCATATGCTCCTGAGTTTCCAAAAAACTGTAGTCACAAAAATTTTGACTTGGAAAGTACAACCTGCCATTGATACATTTCAGCTCAATGCTTCAGCAAATTTTGCTCTATACTGTATATTGCCATGTAGTAATTCCTTCTTCATGCTGCGACAGATGTCCAGGGACCTTGCCCAACTGGGACACCGTGAGAAGGGAAGGACCGGGAGAAGGGCAGTGTTTTCCCTGGCATGGAAGAGGGTAGCCATCCTGGATTGTGTCGGCGCCATGGACCTGGAGAGCTCAAACCTGTAGAGCAACATGGCCACCGCCAGGGGACGCCTGGGCAGCTTTGGAACTGTGGTCTGCTGCACTTCCTCCGCATCCAGAAGTGCTGCCAGAAGAGGAACTGAACTCGGGTGTGGCAGAAGTGCTGCCGGATGTTAATTGGCGAGCACCTAGAGCACTTCCGGGTGCTGTATAAAAGAGGCCGCCTCACTCCACTCGGTAGCTGGAGTTGGGTGGAAGTGGACAGAGCTTGGAAGAGAGGAGTGGAGGTGACAGAGAGAGAAAGAAAGGAGTCTAAAAGGACTGAGTTCTTGGTGGTTGGTGCACTATTTGGGGTGTTATTGCGTGTTACACAATAAAACATGTTCGCTTTGAGACATTCTGTGTCTGCCTGTTTGTGTCTGGGTCTGATAGACATTTTACAATTTTTCCCCTTTTTCACTTGCTTTTTCATTTTAAATTATTTTATTATTATGCTTTTGAAATTTAAAAGGCTTCCATTATAAATATATTAATATTTCATATGTTTAATGTTCTTCTTCTTTTGAATGCTCCCATTAGGGGTTGCCACAGCGGATCACCAGTCCGCATATGGATTTGGTAAAATTTTACACTGGATGCCCTTCCTGACATAACCCTCCCCATTTATCCAGGCTTGGGACCGGCACAAAGAAGCACACTGGTTTCATATGTTTAATAAAGTTTAGTAAAAAAAAATTATATTTTTGACCAAAATAAATCAATATTTTAATATTTTGACAGCATGAATATGAATGTTATGGTTTAAATATATGCTGCCACCTAACTTTCAGAATATGAACATTTCAAAATCTACCTGACAGATGGAGTGAATTTTGCATTGATATCCTCAGGCAAGAAGGAAACATGTCAAGCTTTCAGACTGCACTATTTTTTTAATTTTTATTTAGATATAACCAATGACAAATATTATTTGTCTTTTACCATTGTGCCCAACTTATTTTTATTGAAAATTTATGACATGCTGCTACCTCTACCTTGCAGAGTCAAAGGTTCAAATCACTGTTTGGGTACAGTTGGCATGTTTTATCTGTTTCTGCATTGTTGCTTGTCTGGGTGCTCTGTTTGTCCTCTTATATCCTGGTCTCAAGGGGGCAGCTGTGATTCTCAAACCAAAATGCAATTCTGGGGACAACCCATTAAAAAGTATCAACAACTTCTGGGAAAGCTGTTCATATTTCCCTCACACATGAAAATAACTTAATCTATGCATATAAATCATATCTTTACGCTTAAGCTGCAAAAAAGTGTTGCATAATCAAAAATACAGCTCTCTGTCATACATAACGCACTAAATAACTAGTCTTGTACATATAAAGTCATAATTAAAACCTGCCAATGTGATTTGCTTTCTTTTCAAGTCTTTTGTTTCTTTTCTTTCTTGGATGACAGACTTTCTCTCCTACAAGTGTTTTCATTGTTGTACCTATATTTTGTTGTGGAAGTAGGCATTTTTGGAGCGTAGGAGGCATTTTTTATTTCACTATCAATCCCATTTTTCTTATTTGACCAACCGTGATGTAATTTCCCCTTAATACAACTTCATACTTCCTTAAAGAAATCGTCTACAAAACAACTTACAGCAGATTCATTAATTGGAAAGGGTGACTAGACACGATCAAATTAAAAAAGCAAATGTAAACAAAAAAAGAGAAACAAGTTGGCAGTGCAGAGCCACCCATGCTTACCTAGCCACTGAAATCCACACGATACCATTAATTATATGAATAATTTAGCATAACATTTTAAACTGCATAGACAATGCGACCCTCTTGACAACAAAATGCATGCAGTATTGGATATTCTCTGTGAAGATTGTGTCACTGACATGGTGGAGGATTGTATGAATGCCAGGAGAGCTTTGCAGTCAGGATCCTTGTGCTCCTTGAAGGACAACCTATAGCCAAGGAGATTAGTAGTCCAGAAAATCCAATATTAAAGTTGCAGAGTGCAGCCATAAAAGATATACCAATATCCATCAATTTGTCTGGTTGTGCACATTAATATTTTTGTCAAATGTATTTAAAAACAAAGGATCCAGTAGGTTTTGAACCAATCCCTTAATATTGCTTTGTTAACTAAATGCAAATTCTTTTTCTTCTTTTCGTGAGCAATAAGACTGCTTTGGTACTTATATCTGTCTGGGCTGGGAAGGGATTTCTTTTTTATTACATGCTTCTTCAATAGAATGTCGTAGGCCAGAGCAATACCTTTGATTTAGCACAGAGAGGTGGAAACAGGAGTCTACTTTAAAAAAAAAAAAAAAGGATGTTCTTACAGTGTGTTGAAACTGCAGTATAAGAAGAGCACACATCTCCTTTGGTAGGCATCATATACAGAGTCTATGTATACTAGCCGTGTGTTACCCATTTCCCCCCGGGTAATGTTGTAAGAGAACAAGCCTCTCTTATAATGCCGTCAGTTAATTGGATGTGGCAGAAGTACTATGTAACTAAGTATTTTCCAGTACAAAATATTTGTAGATTTTTTTTTTCGTATCAATGGGCTAATATTATTGGCAGACAGTGTGGTGTAGTCATTAAAGCTTTGGATCAGGGACTTCAGGCCCTGAGGTTGTGGCTTCAAATCCTACTACTGACACTGTGTGACTATGAGCATGTCACTTCACCTGCCTGAGCTCCACTAAGTTGGCTTGGATAAAAGCATCAAATAGTAACTAATAATAATATTCTTTGGCCACTGGAACATCTTACTCTTGAATATGCTGTACACATTTGCCAATGAGTAAAACATTCCTGCTGTAGATCAACTCCTGCTTTTCCTAGTGACTTGGCTTTTGTTGATGGTTATTGCAAAACACTATTTTACAAGAAATTGTATTATTCTGAACTGAAACAGGTAATTAATAGGAATAGTGGGACATTAGTGGAGCCAGCCATCACACATAGCACTTTTTCAACTTTGCTCCCAACACTACTATTTCTCAGAATGAATGAATTATGAGTTGAACCAGGCCATCTCACCACATCATTAATGAGATGCTTTTTTGCATCGCAGATAATTTGCACATTAATAGAGTGGAAATGCTTTCTATTTACATAAGCAAATTCATTTTCTGAAGGCACCTTTATTGCAATGTGCATGCAGTTGACCTCAGTGATTAGTTTTGGAAAACTGCACATTGCTGTGAATTGCACTTTGATGTTTGCCATTTAAACCACAGTGGAAGGAAAACTTATTTTACGGATTATACCATCTCATACAGTTGGTATGGCACAACTCAATGTTGGCTTAAAAATATCCAATCAGTCAGCCTATTCATGTTGAAAAGCTCCTGTGACTAAAAACCGAGGGTGGACATAACTTGCAAAGGAGCAGGTAGAGCACAACTCCTCAAAATCTGCCTTTGTAAAGCCAGCCCCAGTTCAGCACACAGCTCCAAGATGATAGGACTTGGAAATGTAAATCAACTCTGAAGACTGTCACCATCACAGGACAAGAAATCAGTATGATCTCTAAATATGCACTCTCTTCTAATTCTTCAATTGTGTCTTATAACAACACTAAAGCGGCCATGGTAGTTGGAATAGTTTGGCCATTCCATGCACCATTACATTGTTACAGAAGGATTACAATCAAGTACGTTAAATTTATAAACATCAACATGCAGGGAGCTGGTAGTTAATATTATTTTAATTTCATCCTCTCTCAGATGTTCTCCTATGCCTTGAGGTTTTCAGTACTACTAGTCATTTAATCAGACTTATTATTTCTGCAGTATTTCTACCTGTTTATAGTACTACCATCAAGTCTGCCTTTAACTTGTCAGTTAATTAACAGTAATTGATAGATTTTTACAATGCTAATAATGTCTTGCTCAATTTACAGGCTAGCTTCTCAATTCCCTTGGAGATGAAAATGTGTAATTTGCCAGTAGACTATGTACATTTCTATGGCATAACAACATATAGTGCTGAAGAGATCTATTACCTCATTCTTAAATATGCACACATACAGTGCTCTTGTATTATAGAAGACCATGCGCAAAACCACCACACACTTTTTAATGTGGTGTTGATCTTTAATTTTCATATCTTGTTTTTTATTATTATTATGCTCCCTTCTTCAAATATAAAATAGAAATTTAATTTATCGCCTTAAATCTTGGCAATAAATTTAAGACCCTCATAGACTTCTATACTCAACAACTGGTGCAACTTTGTTGACTACTATGGTATGCATTTTGACCATTATCTATTTTCAAATCCAATATGAGATGATACTGTAGATGCTACCACATACAAATTAATTCATGCTCAGAAGAAAGAAGAGATACAATAGTCAAGACTGGCCATTTTGAATGTCTATGTGATGATTATGGAATTCAGCTGACTTAATTCAGGAATTATTATAAAGGTTGAAGATACTGAAACAGAGACAGCTGGTGACTTACTACACATGATAGCCTCAAGATTGAACTGAAAAACAAGGACATATACTGAAAAAGGGAATGGATTCTAAAACCAAGCAAGCAACTATAGCTTGAACACCTCCGCATTGGCCATTACTGATAAGGAAGGATGGGCCACATAAGTACATTGCTGTTGAAAAGGTGAACTTTTTTAAAACTGAGAGACATTAACATACTCTATGAGCTAATTACACAACTTCTAGATGAAGGGGTGGACTGCAATAGCTAATCTTATACAACACAGTAGCCTGTGTATTGTTTTACATGGTAATCTCCTGGGAAAGCAACTTGAGTTCAAATGACATAAAATGCCTGAACAAGTTTACCATGAAAGCTTCCCCCATCACAAGGGTAACCCTGAACACCTGAACACAATGGAAGCTGGTGTAGAAAAGTGAAAAATGACCAAATTGAATGCCATCATGAAAAATCCCCTCCAGGAGAGCACTTCTAGCCACAGGCCCATTTCTCCAAGCTTTGCTAAGAAGAACCTACGAGGATCTTTTCTGCTTGCTGCTATCAGGCAATTCAATGCTTCCTCCCGATGTGTCAACTAAATACTTATAAGCTTTAATTATATTCATTTATTAATTGTATAATTTGTCCTATGTTTTTTTTTTTATTTCAGCTGCTGTATGCATCTAAAATTCCTGTGGTATTAATAAAATTTATGTAATCTAATTTAAACTAATCTAATGGCACACTGATGTGTTTCCAGCACAGTTTCAAATTTCTATAGTATTGCGAGGTTGCCACATACTGACAGGAAATTAATGGACTGCCTTTTTATCCTTTTTATCCTTTTCACATCCTGTCATAGTACGATAACCACCAGACATCAGAGAGACAAGTTTCTCTTCTGTTTGTGCAATCCAGAACAGTCACATTCTTCAATCTTTGTGTATAATTTCTATGCATTGTACTTCTGGGTGAGTGCTCAATGATTGCCATTTCTTACGTAAACAGAGGCCTGCCCGTTTGATTTAGTCAAGGCAAGTCACAAACTATTTGTTTGGAACGCTAGACTATACATCTGGCGGTCACAGAAGTGTGCTGCTACTGCCTCCAAATCAATGTAGCTTATGAAGACTTGCGACTGAAAATCACTGGAAAAATCATGTAATGTAAATGGGCATAACCAATTATGCTATTCATTACTACATTAACATACTTTTCATAAAAACAAACTACATTTAACTTAATTCATTATACTTTAAGGGGTAAAGTGCAGATGCGCATAAAGAGTCAGTCATATGAGACCTATGGGTGTTTGTGTCATCCTTGGCTTATAATCCATCTAATTAGGAAGTGCACTTAAATCTTTAACTTCTCCTCTTGATTAAAGGAATACTTCACACAAAATATATTTTTTTTATTTGTTACTTACTCCCATGTGTTTTGTAGTGATGACCGAAAAAAAATGTTTAATATCTTGTTTTCATGGAAAACAGAGAGAGGAAACATGTGCCTTGTACATGTGTTTTGTCTGTGCTGCACTCAATCCCTGATGGGATTGGCTCCAGTTGCCTCTTGTCACTGCTCTGGATAAGCAGGTTGGGCAGATGGATAGATGTATGAATGGATGGATGGATGGATGGATATGTGTCTATAATGACCAATGCTTTACAGTGGCAAACAGTACCAAAAACGTCCATTAAAAAAAAAAATTCTCACATTACTCAAGTCACATAATCCACATGTCCGTTATCTATTTGTATACTCCCAACCTGCAAAACACATATATTGTTTGTTAAAATAATGTTAAATAAACACTTCTGGAGAAATGAGTGCATGGCAGGAAATGTATTCACATGAGACTGAGCTTTTGAATGGAAGACAGGACTCTTGACCAAAGAATGTGGGAGGGAGGTGTCAGAAACTAAATTAAACCCTCAAACACACAAACACAAGTCCTACGTTCAAGCAAGTGAATTGTATTTTAACAATACCTTTACAAATTTCTTTCTCTCATTATTAGAATTACTTGAGCACAATTCTCTTCTCTCCCTTTCTATCTTCTTCTCCTTCCACTCCTCCAGGTGAGCTTTGTCTTCTGCCTCCAAGGTTAGGTGTCTGAGCCCTTTTTTGTCAGTACTTCCAATGTTACGGCACTGCACGTAGGAAGCATTTCTGGGTCAAGTGGAAGTTCTTTAAAGTAAGGACAGTCTAACCTAACAGCTCTCCTTTGCGGCACCCTTGGAAGCCAGCAGGACTGTCTGTAAGGAATGCAATTCCTAGCCTGCCCTGAGGGTATCCATGCAAGCACTAAAGCCCAAGGAGACTGACACCTATTGTTTCTGGGAGCAAATAGTCTAGCTGAGTGGTCTCCTGCTGTCCTTCTGTTAAACTGGTCTCCCAGCTGGGTAAGAAGCCTTGAACCATCCTGGTAGGAATGCCAGCTCATGCCTGGTAACTATAATGATATATCATTTTTGGGAGAAGTATTTCTTTAAAATTTTAATTTTATTAATGATTTATGTCATTTATGCCTGTCAGTATTTCTCGTTTAAAACTTTCAGGTCAGGTTCAGGTTGGAGAACATGCACTGGTTCAGTGCATTGTCACTTCAACTACACAATGAAACACCTCAGGATCTTGGTTGGCAACTCCCCCACCAGGCAGACAGGCGGTACAGTCCCACCCTCCAGAAATGACCATCTATCTGCCACAGCCACATGTTACGTGGGCACCCTCATGGCCTGGTCCAACCGCTCAGGTCCTCAACAATGAAGATCTTACGAGCCAGATCACTGTCAGGAAATTGTGCCACATGGCTGTAGTGTCGTAACTGATGCTCCCTCACAAAGCAGGTAATGTGTCTCATTCGGGACTCTGTGAGCAACCGCTAATTTGGAACAAAGTCAAATCAGCGGTGTCCAAGGATTCTTGAAAGACAGACAGTACTGAATGAGTTCAATCTTTATCTTAGGTCACTGGATAGTGTCCATGTCTAGCAACCATATAGCAAAACAGGAAACACCAGTGCTCTAAAGACTTGAACCTTCATCGCCTTGCAAAATTTCAAGAGCACCACACAACCCTTTCCAGAAACATCATGACCCCACATGCTCTCCCAATCCATCTACTGACTTCATAGAAAGTGTCACTCAAGACATGAATGTAGCTGCCGTGGTAAGTAAACCCGTCAACATGGTTGACATTCTCTCCACAAACAAACACACTGATGGCTTTGCCCAAGAGGTCATTTAAGGCTTGTATCTTGGTTTTTATTGAAGGACACTCCCAAGCCCAGACACTCAGACTCCTCACTTAGTCTGTTAAGAGTCCTGATCAGAACCTCCATTGATTCTATAAAGATTACAACATCATCAGCAACTTCAAGATCAGTAAATCTTTCTTCACCAAAAGATGCCCCACAACTGCTGGGCCCCACAACTCTGCCCAGTACCTAGCCTATGCAAGCACTGAACAGAGTAGGAGTAAGAACATACCCCTGAGTCACCCAGAGTCAACTGAGAAGAATACAGCGGTTCTGCCTTCACTCTGCACAGCACAACCAGCACTGGTGTAAAGGCCGGCCATGATACCCAGGATCTTTGGGGGGATCCCACAAAGTCTCAGGATGTCCCAAAGGGCAACTTGATCAACTGAGTTGAACGCTTTACAAAAATCAACAAAGGCTGCAATGAAACTCTGCATATATTAACATTTGCACATTACCCCTCTGTAATTGCTACAGTCCAGGTGATCACCTTTTCCTTTCCATACAGGGATGACAAGTCCCATTTTCCAGTCAGGTGGGATGATGCCCGTCTCCCAAATGAAAGAAAAGATTGCTTGCAATGTCCAGAGGACAACCTTATCTCCAGAATGGAGAAGTTTACCCCAGATACCACAGATCCCTGCAGCCTTCCCTACCTTCAACTGATTCACCACCTGTGCAATCTTACCGAGATTGGGTGGTTCACAGCTAATTGGAGGATCAGCCTACAAGAATCGTTGACCCAGAGATATCCAAAGTTCTAACCAAAAGATCAACTTTAAACAGCAGCTCAAAGTTGCCAGCCTGGCGGGTCAGAACTGCAGCATCATCTGTAACGAGCATTCCATCACCTGCCCTGACCACAACTCTCTGGGGAATAGCTTAGGATTTCATAATACTTGGATTCCTCTGTAAGCAGGATATGATGTCACTAGACCATAAATTGAAAGTCTCATGCTCACAGACTCCTCTAAAAATGCCTCCTCATCTGCCCCCAGAGCCCTCACGCCATCCTTCTCAGTTCCTGGTACAGTCTGGAAATGCCATCATGCTGTGCACTGACTCGTCTTGATAATATCCAGAGTACCCTGCAGGATTAAATATTTCCTTCTGGGAACACCACCAACACTAACACAGCCCTCAGCAACCTTCAGGTTCTTGTCATGGAAGGTTTTCCACATCACATTAGAATTGTCGTCGCACACTTATACAAACTGCATGCAGACGAATTAGAAACAGCCTGATCCTGGCATCTGACCAGGTCCAGCCTCATTTTTCTAGTAGGTGGTAGTCTACTCGACCCAAGCTGGATCTTTAGAGTAGCAACAACAAATCTGTGGTCAGAATTCACCAGCCAAGTACATCTGTAAGTCCTGCAGTTCTGTAGGAGCCTACAGCATCCACCCATGAGGATGTGATCGATTTCCTTCACTACACCACCAGTATCAGAGTACCAAGTGCAATGATGCGGCTCAGGGTGCTGGAACCAGGATCCAGCAGTCCTCATCCTCTGACCTTTTACAACATCAAGGGACATGGAGCCATTTTCACCTCGGTTGCCAGACCCATGGGGACTGACGCAATCCTTATAGCCAGCAGTGTCAATGCCAGTAGTCACAGTGAAGTCACCCATGACCAGAAGAGTGTAACCTTGTGGGCACCCATCAACCACTGAGTGAAGTTGTGCATACACTGAGACAACAGTCAAGGCACTCAGAGAGTATCATAATACACTCGTTGAAAGTAGTGACATCTGACACCATCAGAGGGGGACTATCCGCTACAGCAACAGCTACTCCCCGAGTGTGACAGCCATCACAGCGAACAGACCAATAAAAGATCTGGCCAGTCTTAGGTCTGTACATCTCGGAGAGTGTCGCCACTGAAATATGGAGTTTATAAAGCTCTTACAACAGCAGAGGAAGACGATCATTATACTGGAAAGACAAGACGTTCCACACACCTACCCAGATGGACCACCTCAGATTAAGACCTGAGTGTTGCCATGCAATAGGCAACATCTCAGCATCACACCAATTTTGATCCCCCACAGGCCTGACCCCATTGGTTCTTTGGTTTTGACTCTTCCAGGGATGTGGCTCCTGAGAGTTGCCCCATCCCCTTCATAATGCAATCAGCCTTCCTGTGGGTATCTGCAGCAGAGTTACTACCGCGGAGAGCAGAAAGGAGTCCTGTCAGCCATTTTGGAGCTGCATGAAGCTTTTACAGTGGCTGGAGTGCCAACTCTGCTACCAACCACCAAGTTTTTTGTTTTACTTTCAGCTATTCTTATTTTTATGGTATTTTGGCAGTATTCTTGATAAAAATTACAAAAATGAAAACATTACCAACGATATTGCACAACAGGCATTGCCCAAATGCTCAGTAATATGATTACAGCAAAGAAAAACAAATGAAAAATAAACAGAAACTAAATTCTGAAAGTCAGTCTGGACATGAAAAATGCTATGATTTTATATTTGTAAAATAAATATCAGAAAAATGTCAACATACATCATCTGACTCTGAACGAATGAACAAATGAATGAATGAACGACATATGACTTCTTCAACCTATTACTTTTTCTCAAAATATCAAAGTGCACCAGCAAAATAGAACATCCCCTTTATAAATGGTAAAACACTAAGCAGTATTATCCCCCAGTCCTTCTGCAAGATCTGGCCAGTCTCAGGTTTGCATTTACTTGTTAGATGATGCTAATTTGTTTTGATAAAGCTGAATGGTTTTGTTTAACTGACACTTTTCTAATCAGTCGTTTCCTTTAAAGCTCATTCAAAGCACAGCAAGGAAACCACACTCCATTAAATGTATATAAAAATGTGTATTAATATACATGTACAAATATTTACTATTTAGAACTGCAGTTTAATGCATCATAAGAGTGCCGGCTATTATAGGGTTAGAATATTCTTACTATTTGTGAATGTTTCAAAGCTTTCCTGCAAATCAAGAGTCACCCCCCATATTTGGTTACACTTGCTGCTATTGCTGTTTGTTACAACTTGGGATTTGCTTAGCCGTAATTATTAAGGTGCTTAACTGTTGTTTGAGCTTGGTCAATGCCACAATGACATTGCTCATAATTGGATATATAGTTAAAGCCTGAATCCACTTTGCTCGGTACGGTTAAAATTTAACATTATTAATAAACAGTGCATAATGGAATAGAAATATTGTGTTTTTTTAAATTTGTTTTGAGGATAAACAGATAGCTTTTTAAATGATTAATCAGACAAATAAATATACCAGTTAATTTTAAATTTGCAGGTTGGACCATATAACAGTGATGTTTCTAATGTTAACCAATTTGTGTTTGTAACATACATACAGTAACTAGCAGATCATCATATGGTCTATAGTGATAAAGATGAATCAACAGAAAAGAATGGATATGTGCTGAATATCATAACCATGGAAGGTACATGTACCTAAAAATAAAGCTATATCGATCCATCACACTTTTATATGTTGCCAGTTTAAAAATCAGTCAGTCGTGCATCCCTCCGTCCAGTTTTCTTCCATCTTTCTTTTCAAAACTATCCGGCATCTGTCAGTTTGCATGGGGATCATGAGTGAATGGCCTATTTCAAGTCTAGCTACAAATTCTGAATTGGGCTGACTTGGCCACTCCAGGCTAGTGTTGTTTTTAAGCCAATAATATGTAGTTTTAGCGTTATGCTTGAATTCATTGATTTGCTAGAAAACGAATCTTCTCCCAAGACAATAGTTTCTTGCAGACTGCATCAGCTTTTCAGGATTTGTTCTGTATTTTGACATATTCATTTTACTCTCCACCCTCACAAACCTTCTAGAACCAGCAGCAGAAAAGTATTCCCAGTAGCATGTCACTGCAACCACCATGCTTCATGGTGAGGTTGGTGTGTTCTTAATAATGTGCAATGTTTGGCTTATACCAAACATTGAGATTAGCCCATGGGCCAAAAAGCTCCAAATTAGTTTTATTAGTCCATACATCTTTCTTCTTTAGTTGACTAAAACTGACTTTAGAGTCTTCCATGTGCCATCTGGCAAACTCTTGCTGAGATATTGTATTTTTTTTTTTTTTTGTAAAAGTGGTTTCATTTTTACTGCTCTCCCATAACTGGAGAAGCACCCAGGCAACAGCTGATGTATGTACAGTCCCTCAAATCTAAGCCACTATAGCTTGTGATTCCTAGGACTAAAACAATAAGGGAACAAACAAGAAGTCTTAGTGCAACAGTGTATAGTGTATTTCTTAAAAATAAACCAAACCATGTTTGCATTGGGTGTGACGAGTGGGCAGGATTAGAAATGAGTACATTAGAGGGTCAGATTGGACAGTTGGGAAACAAAGTCAGAGAGGTGAGATTGCGTTGGTTCGGACATGTGCAGAGGAGTGATGATTGGGTATATTGGGAAAAGGATGCTAAAGATAGAGCTGTCAGGCAAGAGGAAAAGAGGAAGGCCTAAGAGAAGGTTTATGGATGTGGTGAGAGAGGACATGCAGGTGATGGGTGTGACAGAGAAAGATGCAGAAGACAGGAAGATATGGAACAAGAAGATCCACTGTGGCAACCCCTAACAGGAGCAGCTGAAAGAAGATGAAGAAATATGGCTAAGGTAAAAGAACAATAAATAAATAGATCTATTAAATAGTTAAAACCAGGAATAAAATCAATGACAGGAATGGCTCCTCTCTTTTGCTTCTCTGTTTGGTCTCTCACTCCTGACTCACCTTTCTCACCCAACAGGCATACTCAACACCGGTCAGTCCTAGGAAACAGCAGAGCCTAACTCTACTTGCTTATTGCTTCCTTTGGCATCTGTAGATCTTCAATCCCATTATCGTTCATGCTCCTCATCTCAACAGGGCCGATCAGCCCCTGGAGTGCCATTCCTCCCTCTCACCACAAGGCCTTTCAACTGCTTCGCCTTCTCTACTCAAGACTCATTGAAATACCTGATCCAGTCTTCACTCTTTCCTTGACTTTACATTCAGTCTCTTGTGTGTCTCTCTCTCTCAGTCTGACCTCCTCAGACCTTTTATACGTTTGTGAGTGTAGGTGCCTCCTCAAAGATCCATGAAGTGTTAATGAGGGGTGACTGTGCCAATTTGTCTCATACGTGTGTAAACCATTCCCCCAATAAGCGCTACATGGCTTCCCTCTTAACTCATACACACCTACACTCTTGAACGTCTGTGCTGCACTATTTTAACGAACATCCTGAACCTGCACTGAATCTCCAAAGATCTGGATATGCTTCACCACAGTGACCCCTCTCACTCGTTTTATTATTGCACGGTCATTCAGTTTTTGTGGACAGTCTGCTCTGGGGCAGATTTATAGCTGTGACATACTCTTTCCATTTCTTAAGGATTGATGATTTAAATGGGAGATAGTCAATGACTTGGAGATTTCCTCCATTCAGTGGCTTGTGCTTTTCAATCCCTACTTTATGTTGTTGTTTGGAGGGTTTCATTGTCTTTATTGTGTAAGTTAGGCCACCGTACTGACTCACCTTAAACTGGACCTTCCAGATATAAGAACATTTATATTACAAATTAACTGAAGTCCCAGATAGGTAATCTACATTGAACTAATTATAGGACTTCTAAAACGATTTTGCCCGTACCAGTGAAAAGGATCAATTATTTTGTGTTAAATATTTGTAATTAATTTAAAACATCCATCCATTATCCAACCCGCTATATCCTAACTACAGGGTCACGGGGGTCTGCTGGAGCCAATCCCAGGCAACACAGGGCCCAAGGCAGGAAACAAATCCCCGGGCAGGGCACCAGCCCACTGCTGTAATTTAAAACATTTTGAAGAATTCTGTTTTTACTTTGGATTTAAAGGGACTTTTTCATTTTTCATTGTCAAAAAAAACAAAATCCAATGTGATTCAACATTTTATAGGTACTGTAAGTCAAAAAAATATGTGCATATAGAAAACTATAACCAAAGTAAGTGGACCTGGATGGTTTGTCCCATCAGAAGTTCAGATTCTAATGAAATGATATTAAAAAAAGGAGTTCAAAATCATGGTTAAAGAGAAATGATAAAGCATTTACTTGTAATTGGCTTTAGAATGTTGGATAATATTAATTATTTTAAATGATATGTAACAAAATGGGATGAAAATTCAGAAAAACAATTTGGACAGAAAATGGACAATATGGGAAAATCCAGATATTGGTTGTTAAAACAGCTGTTGATTTATTTCTATAATGCAGTTATTTAGCATCTAATAGAATGACTGTATAGCCTAACAAGTGTTAAAAATATAACTAAAAATCTGAAAATAAAATTAGCAATTACATCATAGACTCACAGTAGTCAGCACTAGTTAGCTTCCAATATTTTTGACCTCATTTTCTCACGTTAATAGAGCATACCCTCCAAATGTCTCTGACTGCAATTTATAGTTTGCAGTAAAAGGCTTCAGCTGCATGAAATTCAGTTGTTGTATACCACAAATTACCTTTGTCTTTCTAATGTCTCCAGTCAACACTGTTCTACTGTGGACACTGCTATGCAACACAGCACAATATTTCAGCCTGCAATCTAATTTTAACACATCATTTCCACAAAGAACCTATTCCTATTTATAAATCCTACTGTGATCAGTAAAACTCACAGCACTCTGGCTCCGTGAGAAAGGGTGACCTGTTCTTTCTGAAATGTTGAATCCCATTAAGGTTTGACTCCATCCACTAACAGTAACTGGAGGAGCTGGCAGGATTTCTAATCTCTAAGTGCCTTCTAACAGGAGCATTTATAGGTTGATTTAAAGCTGCCGAAGAGGACCACAAATGTAATATAATAAGAAGAAATGTAATATTCTGCAAGTAATAAGTGCTCGATTTGCAGGCAATTCTTTCCATATATACTTTGCAATTCTAAATAAGAAACAATAACACATTTTAAATGCAGGTAAATTTAAATATTGGGCTATTAAAAAAATTCAAAATGCAATAACATGTACAGCAAAAATCAGTTATGGTTCCTATGGTTCAGTTCAAACTCAAGCTTGTGATCAGGTGACCAACAGGACTGGGAACACTGGGCTTGAAGTACCCCTAACAACCTAGATGAGGTGCTGTTTACTTGTGGGGAATACTCATGACACAATTACACTGGGCAAATTTAGATTTGTTATTTATCCTAACTTATATGTGGAATGTGGGAGGAAAATTACAGTACTGAGGTAAACTCTGGCAAAAAACAGATTAAATATCACAATGAAACTGAACACTTTGCCACTGTGCTGCCTTTAATAGATTTAATGACATACCTTAACATGCCTGGATGTTAGCACAATCTGCACAATCTGAGTGAAATGATTATCATTTTTACCTTCCAGTTGTATTCAAGATGTAGTAGCTTTATGTCATTTATGTATGCCTTTTTCCCTGTTCTTTGAGAGCTTTACTCAAAACAGATATTATACTGTACTATATAAATCAACACAATAACTGAGCTGCAATTACGCTATATATATATACATATGATGCACATTCTCTGAGACATCCACTCCTCTTACACCATAATTCAACAGTCCATACAAGAATAAGCACTCAGAGAAGAATGCACATACAACTGTGTTATATCAACAATTAAATGTGGCTGTCCTATTTCATGGACTGGGATCGGATGTATAACATGAATGCAAATCAAAACTTATAATCCATCCATCCATCCATCCACCTATTCATTCTGTAATCTGGTTAAGAGCTCTGAGAAGGTGGGGCCTCTTGTATTAATGCACAAAAATGTTGCATATGCTTGTTTCAATGCTCAGTTCGAGATGTATAGAAACTAAATTTGGCATAAAGCCATGCACATTTTCATGGCAGGGCCCCCCATTGCGTACGCACTTTGCTGCTTGGTTTTGAGAAAGCAGTGCAACTGTTTCTGTGGTCTGTCTTTTTTAGATTCTCATCCATGATATGGGCTGTATCAAACACACCAAATTTAATTGCATATCGTTTACAAATTAAACCACTTGATTTTAATCATTCGATAACAATATAATGGTGCACGGAATGGACGAACTATTCCAAATACCATAGCTGATTTAGCATTGTTACTCTTAGTGCACCACTGACAGTATTTTAACCTGTGTGGTCGGGTGGTGGAAGGACAGACTGGAAACAGTCGAAATGTTGGGACGCCAACCAGGTCAACCCTTTTAATCGTAACGAGATGAAACAAGCAAAATAAAGAAAATTAACGAACGCAGCGGCAATGCACTATCCCGATCAGATCTAAGGAATCTTTTGAGAGTCACATGCTCTGCCGTGTGGCTCGTTCCAGTCTCCCGGCAAAAGACACCTTTCTCATTACCTTCTACTTCTTTTATAGTGCAACTTCTGGAAGGGGTGCCCTTACCGGGTGGCTTCTCGAAGCTGTGAGGGAAGAACAACAGGACAAAGTCGGAGGTAGCTCTTCCTCTCAATTCGGCGGGTTATTGTGTAACTTTTTCCGACTTTTAGAGGAGTCCTCCGACACCCACGCGTGATTCCTGTTTATTGTATTTGTGTGTGGTATCACAGCTGCACAGGTTGTGTCGAGAGCACTGAGGATTATACAGCAGAGGAATGGCAACAGCCCTGGAGGATATTTATAGCACACGCTGCCTCAGGAAAGCCACCAGCATGGATTCCACTCTTCCATGCCACAGTCTATTTGAACTTCTCCCATTCAGCAAATGCTTCAGAGCTTTTCCTGCACGGACCTCGAGGCTCAGAAACGGTTTCATCCTAAGAACTATAAACGCACTCAATCAGTTCATCAAGTGCTCCCGATAGAACTGCTTGTACTTTTGTATTTTAATTACCTCACTGTAAACCTGCACTACAACTGCAATATTGCACAACCTGAGTCATTTTATGAACCATTTGCACTATCTGCACTATTTGTACATGTATATTGTACTTATGCTTTCATATCAGAACCACTTTCAGAATCAGAATCACTTTCATGAGAAACATACCAGAATTGACTTTGGTTAAGTACAAAAACATGAAATACAAGATGACACATTTCAACCCACCATTAATCTGACATTGTGCAAACAAATATACAAATACAACAGTTTCTTGAATAAGAACATTTACAAACTTCAATAATACCCTCAAATATATAGAAAAAAACTATACAAATTAATATAGATACCAAATAGTACAAGATGAGCAAGTACGAAGTATTTGCAAAAAAACAAACAGTTACCAGTTATATGTTGTAAAAAAACAGTTTGGAGTAACCCTATGTAAGTTTGTTTAAGATCTGAATACTTGGCGGAAAGAAGCAGCGGAGATGGTGTGTAGTTCGTCTCTCAATAGACATATGCCTCTACTGTGATGGCAATTTAATGAACAGATGGCTGCTGGGGTGGGTGGTGTCAGCTGCAATCTTTTCTGCTCTCTTTTTTGCTCTGGCAATGAACAGATTTTTAATGTTGGGAGATAACAGCCAATGATTTCCTCAGCTGAATAAATCACCTGCCGCAACCAACTCTTAGAATGAGAGGAGACAGAAGGAAACCAAATGGTGATGGAGGTGATCACAAAACTCTCAAAAAAAAATTAACAATATATGTCTTGATAAGCCAAACTTCTTAAGCTGGCAAAGGAAAAACGATCTCTACCTGGCTTTCTTGATGATGGAGATGGTGTGCTTGTCCCATTTTAATGCATTTATTGCTTTTTTATTGTATTATTATTATTATTATTTTTATCATTTTATAAGAAAATAAGTTTATGGAGGAGTTGCATATTGAATCTCATTGTACCATACAATAACAATAAAGGAATTCAATTCAAAAGAAGACATCACATATTTAGAGATGATTATGACTGGCTTCTAAGTCAATTTAGATTTCCAAGAGCCATCTTCTTGGAGCTGTGTCCTTTTAAAATATTAGGATGAATACTTGATATTATTTTTATGATGAAATGCATGAAAGTATGTATATTACATTTTACAAATTAATTGTTAACTTACTTTAAATAGTGTATACTGTTAACATTTAAACATGTGGAGGCATGGTGGCATAGCAGTAGCAATGAGCTGGCACCCTGTCCAGGGATGGTTCCTGCCTTGTGCTCTATGCTTGCTGGGACTTGCATGACCCTGGATGGGTGGATGTAATAATTAAACATGTATAACGAAGATTTTTCGATGTTCCTTAAAACTTTTGAAGAAGCTGCGTTCTAAGCTTGCAGCTTGTTTTTCATTTATTACAGAGGCTTATTGTGCAGTGATTGGTTACATGGAGAAAGAAAACTGAAGGGCAGGAATTAGGGGTTGGTATGTTTGACAGACACAGTAATGCTGCAATAAATTATTCAATCCAGGGTTGCGCACATCACAGCAGCCATCTTGCGGGTGGCAGGAGCAATCCCTGGTTGGGGTGCCAGTGCATCGCTACTGCTGCACCACCATGCCCCCACATGTTTAAAGCATGCATTAATGCATTTCATCAAATGATACCAAGTATGCATCTTAGTATTATAAAATTTTCAGAGACCTGTAATATCATGAATGTAATGTATTTTGTGTGGTGATCACTACCTGCATGCTCCTTTTGGCATAAGAAAAAGCCTGTTTAATAAGCATGTAGCGATTAATGACTGGGTCAGAGAAACACATAGAATACATAGCATTTAACATGCTATTTTAGTTATGATGGGATTTGAGAAACTTTAGTAAATTACACATCTATTTTATGATGAAGTTTATGAATTTCTACTACAGGATTAAAGTGAAAATTTTCAGATTAAAGTCAATATTTCAACTTTAATCTCAACATAGTTCTTTTGTTTCTTCACTGTGTCCCTATTTTTTTTCTTCTCTGTGGCCCTAATATTCTTCTGTGTGACACTCAGACACTAGCCTTTTCACGTCGACTTTGATATCTGACCTCTTCCTTTTTGAAATTCTTTTTTATACATGCCTTTACCATTGTTTTGTAACAAAGCACTGATTTGTACTTATTTGCATATTCAAATGTGTGAAATTTTGGGAGGAGTCAGGGTGGGGCTGTAGGTGCATGCGTGTGTGTTAACATTCACGTTGATTGGGATTTATAAAGCGAAAGTCCCTGGAACTTTGCTAATGTCATTTTATGCATCTGAATTTTTTTGTGCATACGCACATTTCTGTTTTTGTCCGTACACCATTTTTTTGGGAGAATTCTATGTATGGACCTCTGGTGTCTACGATGGACACAGTGAGTGCAAAGAATGAAGCAAAACTGGATGAGGTAGTAGTTCACTGTAGGGCACACTTAACATATGACCAAACTTAAACTCATTTATACTTGGTCAGTTTACAAGCATCAGTGATGAGTGCTTCAGAGAGGAAAATGTAGAACCTGGAGAAGAGAATCTACAGACACAAAATAATAGGTAAAGGTGTTTTTAGATAGCGTCTGTTTATTGTAAGGGAACCTCATTTGCTCTCACTCACACCTTGTCTCATTCATTCCAAGTCAGGTTAGAGCTTTTAAGCAAGTTTATACTCCACTACACAGGTTCACATATCAACACAACATGACTGCTAGCATAATCTATCACACACAGACCCTTGTGCCTACAAAGACAAGCAAAGCATAATAAAGCCATAACTTGTACATCTGTATGTGAGGAATGCTGAGCACATAATGGAAACTCACAGATGGTCAAATGGATGCCATTCAGACTGTGATTGGGCTGGAATCTGAACTCAGAATCAGTAGTGCTAACCACTGTGGCATTCACAACTATTAACGAACACCAGAAATAACTTTGACACTAGCCTTACTCCAGAAAGGACAGAATAAACAGTGTTCTTATATATTATTATACAAAAATAATCAAATTTATTGATATTTTAAAACGCTTGAATTCTTATGTTGCATGGTGGCAATGCTAATAACTGTGCCTCTGTGCGAATGTCTGCATAACTCAAACTGAATATCAAACACATTTCTTCTGCCATATGTCTATGAATGAACCTTGCTCTTTCTTTGAATTATCACTCATTTCTTGGAGTTTCATGATAAGGTAGACGATATCTGCCATTGACGGAGCAGTATGGTGATGTACTGAATTTCTTCAATAAGCACCAATAATTACTGGGAATTCTAATGTCTCTCACATTATTAATATATCTGCCTTGTTAATTGGCCAAATAGTGGTGCACTGTGGAAAACAAAAGGCTAATGTTGCACCAGCTATATCTGGACAATTCCAGATTTAAATATTGTGTAAAAATCATACAAGAGGAAGCAAAAACTTCTGTCTTGAACAGAGAGGACTTCAGTGCAATGTAAACCAGATGTTTAGAATCTGTCAGATTTCCTGTCAAATAACAACTAGACATTTAGTTGATGGCTTTGGCTGGCATTGAAGATAGAAAACTGGAAACATTGAGAGGACTGGAGCTGACAACACCTGTCAAATAATTAAAGCACATAGCCCCTTATATTTTTCAAAAAAAAATGTGCTGTTGAGAAAATAAATAATTGAAGTAGTAGAAAAACAAATCAATAACATGTTATTAAAGGTCACTTCTTATTTGCTAGAATTTTTTGGTATTTATAGAAATATCCTCTAGAAAGTGAATACACCCATATGCATCTTAGAAGTGCTTGGTACCATCACAACATTAAACCTTTTAATGACAAAGTTCTTTGCAGAGCAATTAACAGTATAAGATGGAAGTAATGTACACAAAATAGTTTAGTAACATTTGGACCACTCATCCATATATTTTTCTAAATTAGCTTTTATGAAACATAGCCACAAGGAACTGAAGACTATTGCACCAGCATCATGTGTAAGCTGAACCAAAGCTGTACAGGACACCAGCTTATCGTAGGGGACTTTCACTCACATTGTAAAATTTAGAGTCACCAATTAAGCTTAACCACCCTAAGTCCATCCTGCACCTGAAAGTGGTGGTGAGAGTGACAATAACTGGAAGTAAGGGATTGCCAGCTAAGGCAGTATCATCATTGGCAAGATCTGATGATCTCATGCTGAAGTACCATCTAGGGTGCTACATGGGATTGGAAGGCTTACACAGACAAAGGCAAAAATAAACAGGTACTTACAAACAAGAAGAATGACACCCTAGTAGGTGGAGAAATTCGAAAGTGGTCAACAGCTTTTTGGGACATAAGGTTGTCAGATGATTGCAACTAGAGCAACAATGGCACACTATTAAACAGAATCAGTGCTCATCATATGTGAGGAAAGGGTCTGTACAGCTCATTGCAGTATTAGCCTCTTAGAATTGTTATGATTAATATGAATGTAGGACATGATCTTGGCAAAAAAGAAGTTACTCCTGTAAAAGAAAAGAACTTGACCTGGTGGAGAGACTGTGGATTTGCAGGCAGATCTGCTCTGATGCCCAGTGACTGCTATATGATAGGAACCTGGAATATCCAATGTCTGTACAAACCAGGGAAACTAGCAAATGCAGTTAAGGAGATGAAGTCCACGGAGTATACATTATGGGGGTCTACAGATCGTCTTCAAGAATTGAGGAAGATTTCTACAGAAACTCACCAGAGATACAGAGTATGCAGAGTAATATACTGGGGAAGTGAACACAAAAGAAGAGGAGTTGCTATAATACTAAATGAAAGAATTCAGAAAGCATTGATCTCATATGAAACAATATCTGATAGAGTTATGTATGCAAAAATACAGGCAAGAACAGTTCCTTTGCTAATAATCCTTTCTCTAGATATGAAATATGGACTCTGAGTGAGGATATAAAAAGGAAAATAGATGCTTTTGAGCAATGGTGCTGCAGAAGAATTCTACAGATACAGTGCTCTGAATAAATAAAGTAACAGAATGAAAATGGAATGACAAGTAAGAAACATCCATGAATAGATTAAACACAAAGAAAGATTAAGTATGCTGTGCATGTGATGAGGGGATCAACTGGTCTTCAACATCTTAGAGGCAAGCATAGACATTAAAAAAGTAAAGGAAGACTATCAGGAATCAGGATAGATGAAGTCAGGGAAATATGAAGAGAAAAAAAAAAACTAGAAATAAAGAGGCTTTCCATCAGTAAGATGGAAAACCATGATGGTCAACCCTCTGATGAAGAACGACACTCTGATGATGATGATGATGATGACGATAAATTAACCTTACAGTCACATCATTCACAGATGATGATGATGATGATGAATTAACCTTATAGTCACATCATTCACACACACACACACATGCAAACGCACACAGTACAAATGTACTGGAAGTCACACACAGGCTACAGCTATGAAGCTGCAGCACTGCTGATAAAGTTAGCGATACAATGAACAAGAAATTTAAAAAAGCCACAGATTTAAAAAATAAATTCAAGTTACACAGCTTGCCAAACTCGTTTAATTTGTAGTAATTAAATATGATTCATTGATAAAAGTCAGAAGCCACAGTCTTTACCACCCTACTTGTGCAGAGGAGACTAGCTCAATGAAATGGGCCTGGGAAGGATTTTGAATTGGGCCATTTATAAGACATACGGGTTAGTTTAGTTCAGTAATCAGGAACAAAAGAAAAACAAAGAAGGTAATGCAGTTTATGAAATGGGTAGCAGTGTGTTATAACAATCTAAATGTCAGATAATAAAAAAAAGCTTTCCCTTCCTTTGTCGTATCCTCCTTGTATTACTGCACTGTTTAGAGACTGCTATTGTTTCATTTCATACTCTAATGTAATTTATTTTACAAAACAATTTGTGAAAGTGTTCCTTATGAAAGAAAGGCTTTATAGAAAATCAAAGACTCACTGTAAGATGCAGAACTTGATACTTTCTGAAGGTCAGTAAGTAGTAAGTATCAGCTTCTGTACTAAAATACAAAAATCAAATTAGGCATCCAATGCCCATTGTTTAGCTGTCAAATACTTGTCCCATTTTGGATATTACTCACTGTAATGTCGTAAACAACTACATATACAATGTCTGATGTCCTCACCAAAACCTGTATGTCCCTCTCAAACTCAAGTTATATATTCACATGACACTTAATAAAAAATAAAGGTTAACACTTAGAGGCTTTCATCCATTTAGGACTTATTGAATGACTTGATGTGGTGGAAGGAAATGAAGAAAAGATTGCACTTGTCTTTGTATAGCCTGCCTTTTTCTTCTGGATAAAGAACCATTCCACAGACGTAAAGAAATCCCAGTAAAAACTGAGCATTGGATAGGAGGTCAGTCTATTGCAAGAATGTCTTATAATCCATTCAGTTATAAGGCCCAGTTAAGAGTTATTGATCAACCTGCATGTCCTTATGAAACTGAAGTAAATTCAACTATGTCCCATGACGGTTGCAGATTAGCTTGTAATGCACAGTATGTCTGCTTTGAATAACTTGCTGTATCTTCTCAATTGGAATGACATCTGGAAACTTGTGCATTCAGCAGAATTTGCTGACACATTTCCAGAATCATTTGAATAGTTTACTAACATTGTGGCTTACATCATTATCTAGCTGAGTATATTACTGAGATGAAATGAAACATCTGATCAATAATGAAGGTCAAATATCCTGTGGCATTCAATATGGCTCTAACAAAGGAACAAAAACACGCATCACCCAAGTGCTAATCTGCATTGTTGGTACCCAACATTATGAATTCACAGATCTGCCTACCTGGATTTTCTGAGCAATCTATGCTTTTAGCGACTGAATAGTTCGTTATATCAGAACAGCAAGCAAATTTAATAAAATAAGCACACGTACAGTATATTCTCACTTTTTTGTTAGTAGATGCAAAACTCAGGACACACTCTTAAGGAGAAGTCAGAACTCCAAAGATGTCAAAACTGGAAATGAAGTCACCAAAGTGATAGCTAGACCATACCTTTCATTCACAACTCTAAACAGAGAAAAGTCAAGCAGAATGACAGCTTAAACGGCTCACCCAAAGACTTAGCAAATAAGCCTCCAGAAGGAGAAAGGGATTTTTAGTCCTTTGTCTTAAGTGCCTGATCTGAAAAAATAGCATACTATCAGCATGACTTTCTCTTATTTGGTAGTGAAAAGTCAAGCAAAATGACAATTTTTATTGGCTAACTAAAAAGATTATAATATGCAAGCTTTCGAGGCAACTCAGGCCCCTTCTTCAAGAAAGATGTAATCTTATTTGGTATAAAGTGGTTACTATATGCACATGTATGCACAGACACACAGATATGGAAATCCAGCCTTATACAATGTATGCTCATTTGTATATGGACGGATGAGGACAATGACCAATGAATTGAAAGCTTCATCCAAGTACCTCTCTACCCCCATGCGTGAGCAAGAGCCAAAGGTTCATGAACTCCTTCTCTTTGACCAACTACCCCTTACCAGCAAGGAACAAGCCACTCTATTCCAACAAAAAACCATGACCTCAGATTTGGAAGTCCTTATTAGTTTTTTATGTGTTCTGCAGATGACACCCTGATGAGTCCAAGAAGACAGCATAATTTGCAAATAACAAAGATAACAATCCTTAATTTACCAAATGCAATACTCCAAACATTAGAAGTCCCCTGATATCCTATTGATGAACATTATGAAGAGGACAGAAGGCAACTCACCCAAATTGAACAGTCTCAGCTTTGCAACAAAAATGCAGGTAGGCCTTCCCAAAACATGTTTCTCACTTTGCAAATACAGGAATCGAATAGTACACAGCAGTGCTATATACACATGCACACACACACACACACACACTCTTGTAGTATCTTATATAAGATACTATAAGATGACATGCTGTCATAAGCCTTTGCCAAGCTTACAAAACACACGTAGATACAAACTCCTCCTAAGATTATATTCTCATAATAGTGAAAAGACTCAATGGTCCTTGGATACAGATTTTGCAGAAATAGATGCTCATGTTAGGTTTAGCCATGGAAGAATGAAAAATACAGTATACTGTATTCTTATGATGGTTCTAACCATGCTAAAAAATATATCATTTTGGGTGAATTATTTAGACAGATAAAGCATTGGCTGGACACACCTGGGAGACCTAAGTGAGTAGAGAGATTGTACTTTGAGCGAATTACAGATAGTCTCACTGGGATGAATTACACTCCAAAAGAGTTTTTTGTTGCCTTTCTTCAGGAACACATAATTGGAATAGGGGCTATTTGAAACCGTAGTAATGGGGACCGGCTACATGAGACCAAAAGGTTGTCGGTGCCTGTCATAGTGGAAACTCAAGGACCTTTTGGTGGTAAGGGAAGCAGTCAAATTGAAGAGGGAGAATTAACTAGCACTGTTAGTGTAAAGTATCTGCCTTTGATTGAAGTATCATTGACCACAGACATTTTTCAAGTGCAAGTCATAAGATAGTCATAACATTTGAATTGCCTGATAGAATGACCTCAAAAAGTTTCTGGAAATCTAATGTTATGCCTTGCAAGCTGGTCTCCACAAAGGTGGAGAAACTTTAACTTCAAATGGGAGCATTATCAAGAGGTGGAAGGTCAGTCAGTCAGTCATTGTCCAACCTGCTATATCTTAACACAGAGTCACAGGGGTCTGCTAGAGCCAATCCCAGCAAGCACAGGGCACAAGGCAGGAACAAACCCTGGGCAGGGTGCCATCCCACCGTAGGGCACACACACCCAAACACCAAGGACAGTTTAGGATCACCAATGCACCTAACCTACATGTCTTTGGACTGTGGGAGGAAATCGGAGCACCCGGAGGAAACCCACACAGACACGGGGAGAACATGCAAACTCCATGCAGGTCTCCTTACTGCGAGGCAGGTTTGAAAAACTCTTCCAGGGAGGTTGCACCAAAAACACTGTCAATATTTTTCAGTGTGAGGTTGCTGTAAATCTTCCTCTATGGTAAGGCTGCAAGTGTGAATAAGATGTAACCAGAAATGCTGAAAGCACTGGATATTTGGAAAGTATACTGATATAACACAAATCTTTAAGATGGGCAAACTGGAGTGGTTTAAAGTAGGAAAAAACAGACTCCATACCAATTACTAAATAAATAAATCACACTTTCCAGTTTGTCACTACTGCCTGCAATGGGTGCTAGAAAAGACACTCCATCCCATAAATGAACTTCAAATCCAATAGGAACACAAAATAAAGAAAAATTGAGTCCTAAAACAACTGAAAACATCACCATGTCATGGTTGGAAAAAGGTATTACAACTCATTGGAAAAGAAGAACCCAATGAAAACTGAAATCGAAGGAGAAGACCCGATTTCAGAAGATGCTTCATCACAGCTGCTGTAAACACTGTGGGCAGGGCCCTTAGAAGCACTTGAAGCCCAGCGACAGCAAAGGAAGACAAAAGCCACATATGGAATTGTCAGTTACTCACATGTTTCTGTTGCTGGCATTCTTAATTAGAAGCGTCAGAAAATAACCCTCAATGTGGAACATTTAGATGCAAAACACCTGCCTATTTGAAGATGACACATTTTTATTCTAATGCTGTAAAGACTGTTTTAATTAACAAACTGCAGCATCATAAAAGAGAGAACAAACTGCGTAATTGATGAGTCACGAAGCAAAACAAGCCTGTGAGCACCAAAGAGTAAACCAGGAATGGAACGGATTGTCTCTTCAAGTCAATATGACCTTTTTTAGAGCAGTTCTCTCACTTGTCTGAAATCAGATCTTTAACAAATGTTTCATGACCAATAATTATTGTTTGTTTCATGCTTTTTCACTTCCCCTGTTATTTGTTAATGGAATGAATCCATGATAAGGAAGGGGGTGTTTTATATATTTTCCTGCCTTTTTAGCACTGTCTCATACCTCTGATGTTTTTGATCTTTTACACTTGAGAGGACACAAGACTGAGAAAACAGCTGCACTATATGATGTCTTCTTGTCATGGTTGAAGTGAGAAGTCAAGCAAAATGACACCTTTTATTCGCTAACTAAAAAGATTACAACAGAAGAAGGGGCCTGAGCTGCCTCGAAAGCTTGCATATTGTAATCTTCCTAGTTAGCCAATAAAAGGTGTCATTTTTCTTGACTTTTCACTACATCCATAATGGCTAACATGGTACAACACCCTAGTAGTACTGTCATGGTTGAGAAAGTGTTACCTACAATTTGTGCGCAATGTGTTTCTGTCTTTCCCCATGCAAAACTGAGATCACTACATGCTATAAGGCTTTGGCATCATTTTTGTGTTATCTCTCACATATTTACCAAGGTAAAGAACAATCAGCAGGACATGATCGGAGGCTGAATCTCTCTGTAAAGTCAGAGAAGCAGAAGGGGCAGAGTGGAGTGGGGGTGATAATCAGAACTGAAAATAATGTTACATGGAGGACAGAAATAAATTACGTGGGGGACAGAAATAAAGCACTACGCAGACTGTAATCATGTAGGAATAAAAAGTAAATCTGAGTGCTGGAAAGACAGGAGACAGAGAGAAGCCACACAGAATGACTAGTTCAGCCCTTAAATGAGCTTGCATATTTATTGTTTTACTACATGGCAGGGAATCACTTACTCCCAGCACCCGTAAGCAAACATCCCTGCTGTTAGGATTACTAAGAATGCCCCCAAGCATCAAATACACATCTAGACACTGGGTTAGGCTGTGGCTTACCTTGTCCTGCGCCCCTCACGTTTCCACATGACAGTTACACTACTTTGTCACTCTGCAGATGCCCACTTAACTTGCATGTACATGTAGTTTCTTTTTTGTTTCTCCAAATTCCTGATTTTCTCTTTAGCGTGCACAAACTCTTTGCCTTGCTAAACTATTAGTTTAGTTTTTAATGGTGAACATTATTTTCTTATATAATACACTACTGTGGCTGTCCATTTGTCTGTCCAGGATTTTAAATCACCTGTAGCTCGCAAACCATTGACACTATTGACTATTGACCTGAAATTTGGTACACATATACTAGTGACGTCTACTATTTACTTTCGGGGTGATGATTGACCTCCAAGGTCAAAGGTGAACCCAGGAAAGTCAAGGTCAAAAATCGAATAACCTGTAGCCTGAAATTTGGTACACATATACTACATTGAAACTCTGCACCACAGCTTTATATTAAAAGCAAAGAGTTTTGGAATTATTACTTTTTATTTTTATTTAATTTTGTTGTAGAATCAACTCTCAGCAGCAGGCAGCAGGAAGGCCGTGCGGCACATTGGTACGAGCACCGTTCTCATCCCTACCACCTTCACCATCACCTACCCTACCTCTTCATATTTTAAATCATTCTTGAGGCAGATTGAAGACTTAAGTGCCAGCTTAAGTGAAAGATTAAGGAAACATACTAAGCTATTGCAACACAAAACCTCAAGCAATCAGTTTTAATGTGAAAAGATGCCGACGAAAGAAGAGAAGAAGCAGGCCGCTAGGGTGGAGAACAATTTTTAAAAATGCTCTGATTTTAATATCATGACCCGAAACAACATAGTGCAGTAAATGATGAAGCCTACAGTCTCAATCTTCTTATATAATACGCTACTGTGGCTGTCTGTTTGTCTGTCCAAGATTTTAAATCACCTGTAGCTCGCAAACCATTTGACCTATTGACTTGAAATTTGGTACAAATATACTATGTGAAATCTGTCTGCTTTTGGGGTGATGATTTTGATTACTCTTTTTATTTTTATTTAGTTTCCTCTCCATATCTCAAATCATTCTTGAGGCAGATAGTTAGAGGGCTTCATCACTACCACCTTCACCGTCACTTCCTCTACCTCTTCTTATTTTAAATCATTCTTGAGGCAGATTGAACACTTAAGTGCCAGCTTAAATGAAAAATTAAGAAAAACGTACAAGTAATTGCAGCAAGCTCATCAACCTCTGAGCAAACGAATGCTAAACGTACAGAGAAAGAAAGTCAAGTGTACAGTGTTCACTGCACATTATTGGTTTAAATATAATTTTACATACAACATGGCTGTTCTCATGATTCTACATGGGTTCTATCAAGGCACTGGATCCCTGGAGTATGGTTGAGCTATGTTTCAGCCTACCAGAATGTGATACGTAATTCTAGGGATTTCTTAACAGACCATGCGGATGGCAGCCCAGGGTTGTAGGTACAGGGCAGGGGCTGAATTAGCAGTTAATAAAAGCGCTCTGTATTGTTATTTTCTTTTAAAAAAAAAAACATTTATGTCACCAACAGGTTCTTCGAAAAGTTTTCAGTTTTACTTTCCAGCCATTTTATGAGCTGGCTTGCTATGAGTTTGCAACATTGTAATCTATAGTTAACTCTGTTGCATTTCAGCCAGACTTCATCCCCTGCTTGGGGTTCAGATTCTTGTTTTATGTCTTATTTGTTCATTTTTGAGTCTTTTATTTATGTTAAAATTAGTTTTATTAGTTATTTGCTATATTCCCTATGACTGTGTTTTGTAGAGAACTGCCGTCATCCCTATCAAGGCTGAGACAATCCCATAGTCCCACAAGGTTCATCTGATTGCACTTATTGTGTGGTGAGTTTCTCAAGTGATTATCTGTTATTGTGCCTTTTTCTGGATTTTGTTTTCACCTACATGCTCTGTACTTCGACTGTCCTTTGGAATTGTGATTGGGGCATTGTTTGCTTTTGGAATTGCCTTTATTGAATGAATTGTCTTCTGTGGATTAATGCACCTTGGAGCTTATTTTTGTTCTGCATAGTTTTTGAAAATAAATACCTTTAATTATATTCTACATGGCTCTTTTCATTACTAGTTGGGGGTTTGATGGTGAGTTTCCCTTCTAGTGGGCATTTTGTGCATTTTCCAGGATTTTGTGTGCTTAAGGACTTTCAAGCTGATAACAGATCCATAGTATAGTAGTTAAGCATCCTACTGCTGATGACCATACCACTGAATCATAAAAATGGATGCATTTTTATCATGTGGGCATTAAATAATAATAATAAGAAAAAGTAAAATAATGATAATGCATATTATTTATACAGTACTTTTTCCATGTTCAAACCACTTCACAGAAATTCATACAAATAATATTGGCATAAATACTAACTAAAGATAAATACAGGATATTCAAAGCATTAGAAAATACAATAAGTAACAATAAACCAGAATAAAATACAAATATGTGAATGTTACAAGAAAACCCAGAAAAAATAACATAATTTGTGGTATAAACTCAGATCTTGGGCTTCTGGACAGAGTGTTTAAATATCTTCCTGTACAAATGAGTTATAAGTTGTTTTTTGAAAGAATGATTTAAGTTTGCTGATCTCATTAATTTATTTCTGTTATCAAAGAAGCGGGAAGAAGCTAGGACCATCATTCATACTGATAGAAGAGCAACAATGAAGGAAATGAGGCATCATTTCAAGTTCAGCCTGTTCATTAGTGCAGGTTGTTCACAATGAAGCAGTGCACAAGTGGTTTTGCATTCCACCAAAAAAAATGTTTGAAGCAATTGAGGAGCTAATAGGTCACTGGTATAAGTGTGCTGGAAAACAAGAGCACTAAATTGAGAAGTGATACATTTGAACGGTCCATAACTTAAATAACTTTTAGGAAAATAAATTTCTTGAAGAATCTTTGTATTATTAGATCCTGGTTTATCATCACTACAGTTGGAGAATCAATGGTGGATTAAATCTTAAGCATTAGGTTCTGCTACTCTGCTTTCTTCCACACTGTCCAAAAAAGCCTAAATTAATGCATGTTGTACTTCCAGAGGCCAATATTTCAAAACACATTTTAATTTTCACCTTATATTTCAAGACTTTAAAACATTAGAACACCTTTGAAGAGATCAGGCCATTCAATATAACAAAGCTTGTCAGTCCTTGTCGTCTATTTTGAAGTCCCATTGTCTACCACACTACTTGCTCATGTATTCCATGTATCTACTGTATATTTCTCTGTGTGAAGAAAATCTTTCTAATGTTAGTGTAAAATTTATCCTTAACAAGTTTCCAACTGTGTTCCTGTGTCTTGTTGCCTTTAAAGTTACAACTCAGATCCATTGTACTAATTGATTTTCTAATTTTAAAAACATCAATCATGTCACCTCATAATCTCTTTCTTACTCATTCAATATCTAGGATTCATTTCTGTGGTTTTAAACAAATAATGCTCAATAGTGCTCAGAAAAATGTCTTCCAGTTTCTCCCACAATATCTTATTCTAGACTTTGTCTTTCCCACATAAAATAACAGCATTCTGCAGACTAAATAACTAAAATGAAAATTTTTATTTAATCACAAGGTAATATTGGGGCAAATAGTGTGATCTTTACTCAATTTCTCTAGTTACACCAACATAATGCCTTGCATACACACTTGTTGAAATCACTAGTGATATATAGCAAATGCTTTACATATAAAGGCATGTCTTAACATTTGTTACAGTACTTCATAAGAAAGAACCTCTCTGTGTTTTGAACCCCACAATACATTTGTCAATAAAAATATGTGGTACGTAGACAGCTAATGTTGAATTTTGAGCAGTTCAGCAGAATACAACATTTGATTATACCTCCCCAATTTTGAGTCCAGTTAACGATTTCAAGTTCATGTTTATTGTCATGTGTGCATAAAACAATGAAATTCTTACTTGTATGCCCCCTTAGACTGCTTACTATATCTCTATTATAAAAAAAAACTTGCGTCAAGACGTGATCTTTTGAAGAGAGACAAAGAGACATTTTCACGTCCCACATCACAGGCAAGTCACGTCATACCTTATAACCTTTGGAAGCAAGTACCGTGATACACATGCAGAGCAGGTTAGAGATAATGAAAGAAGGAAAATTCGAAACCCTCAAGAAAATGAAAGTAAGGATAGCATTAGCACAAACAAATGGAAAATATTACTCTGTTAAATAACGGAACAGCAAAAAGAGATCACATAATGTTTGAAGATGTCTGGGGGAGAAGAGAGACAAGGCAGTGACTTTACAAAGATCAAAGCACCGCACGAAATGCAGATCACGCTGCACAGGAGCAGCCGCAAGCCAGCAGCTGATTGAGCAAAGACAAGGTAAAAAAAACAAACGTTATTTGTTTCTCATTGAATCACCATTTAAGAGGGGTTTCAGAAGAGCAAACGTGTCTCCTTATGGTGTGATCAGTCCACCTCTTCACAAGGGCATGTAGCTATAGAGTAAAGATCGCATTGGCGCAAATAAATGGAAAATATTACTCAGTGAAATAACAGAACAGCGAAAAGGAAACGAATAGTGTTTGAGGATGTCTGGAGGAGAAGAGAGACAAGGCAGTGACTTTAAAATGTTTGAAGAGCCGCACAGAATGCAGATCATGCCACACAGGAGCAGCAGCAAGCCAGCAGCTGATCAAGCAAAGAGGAGGTAAAAAAATAAGTTATTTGATTCTCATTGTATCACCGTTAAAGAGGTGTTTCGGAGGAGTGACCGTGTCTCCTTGGGGTGCGTTCATTTTCCCTCTTCACAACGGTGTGCAGCGCTGGCGGAGGAGGGGAGGGAAGAGGTAGGCGAGCGAAGTGCAGATCACGCGGCACAGCACCATTAAAGAGGGGTTTTCAAGGATCGACCGCGTCTCCTTAGGGTGCGTTCAGCCCCCCTCTTCACAACGGCGTACAGCACTGGCAGTGGAAGGGGTAGGCATGCGAAGTGCAGATCAGTTGGCACGGCAGCAGGAGCAAGCCAGCAACTGACTGAGCAAATAAAAGGTAAAGAAAAAGAATTTGTTTCCCATTGTCTCACCGTTTAAGAGGTGTTTCGGAGGAGCAGCCGTATCTCCTTGGGGTCCATTCAGCCCACTTCTTCACAATGGCGCATAGCGCTTGGTGAAGGAGGAGGGAAGGGGTTGGCGAGTGAAGCGAGCAGTAGTACAATATAAAAAAAAAATCTACTTAATTCAAGACTTCTAGTTATTAGAGCATTTTGTCTAACCAAACTTCATCACAAATAAGACTTTTTATCCATGTTTCTGTTGTAAGCAGGGAATCTTGCTTTGATGATGTGTTGCCTTCTGTGCCTTAACAGCTTTTTGTTTCAGGGAGTTAAATCAACTTTAATAGCCAAGCTAAATGATATTTATCTTCTAATGTTCAGATGTTTTATTCTTCAGTGCCTGGTTAGAGGCGATTGTATATGTGTTGTGGACTAGCAATAGGCTGTGTGATAAAGAAACCTATTTTTCAGAGAGCATGTGCATCATCCAAAATACACCAGGCCATTGTCTTTCTTATCAGACAACTGTATTATTTGACTGGGTGCCCAAAGGACGTGTGTGGCTGTTCACTCATAAAAATAAATGGACTGGAATGAAGATCGTCTGGGCACAGTGTCAGAGACACTGGAGAGGCTGTGAACTGACAGCAGTGATGTCTGCTGTATATAACGTACTCTTAAAAGCAGCAGCCAAATGTTTTATAATGCAGAAAGCCAAAAAAAAACATTTCCGTGAACCTTTCAGTGTTTAGGTCTTCTTACGCAGCTGGTTGGGAACAGGAGCAGGCAAATAACTATAAGAAAGCCAAAGAAATTAAATTACAGAAATCTACCCAACACAATCAAACACCTCAGTGAAAGCCCCATTTTTTCTGGTTTTGCACATATCAGCTGCCTTCATGAGATATAAGCAACTTTCTTTGACATTTTGGGAGAACCAGAGGCTGTGATCAAAATATGTTTGTCATGCTGTGTTGTTGCAGCTTTTAGATAAATAAGCCGTCAGACAGAAAGCACAACGTCTACTGTGTTCAACAAGGAGCTGAAAATAGAAGCTGAGCTGTCTGCAGCACCTACTGCTAACTGTGGGCTGCATATTGGCTACCTGTGTGCAGATGAACACAAAGAGGGATAAGAGAATTGTCTCTTTCAGGAAGCTGTTGCAAAGAACGGGAAAAATGACATCTTTATAATTCTGCAAACACAAATGAATGTTGTGTCTAAAAATAAAATCATTGTTGGGAAATAGTGCTTCAGCCCGACATGAGTGTTAAACTTTTTTTAGTACTGTTAACGCAAATTATATATGGAAAGTGTAGGGGTTTCAGTCCTTGTTCAGATGGTGTCACCAAATACTATTAAGGACCTCTAGTCCTCGAAGTAAGGCGTTTCATGTGCCTCTCACAAAACACAGCACCCCAGATCACTCTGCCACAATGTCCTTCACTGCCATCCGATGTCACTCTTTCCTGACATACATTCAACATTCTCTTTTTTGCCATTCATGTCACTATGTGAAGGACCTGAAGCTCAATAACATGGTGCAGGAGGCCTGCACCGCCAATTTTTTGGTCGTGGATAACATTCTGTAATGATTGGAGTGTACAACTGGTGTTTGCAGTGAAAACGATCATTTGTCCTGTAAAATGTGCTTCTCTGTCATCAAAGACGGTTGTGATTCTTTTCCTGGAAGCAATGCCATGTGCTTACACCAGTGTGCCGTGAGAAGGACCTGAAGCCCAATTTCGTGGCCACTTTGTCCACACGACCAATTCATGGGTTGTGTTATACATATCACAGCATACATTTTTGATTGACATTAAGATTAAGGTTTAAGGAACAGTGGTTAGCGAGATTTTGCATGACAAACAGACAACCATGACCATTTTAAACATATAGACAGATAAGATATATTAAGGTGGAAAAGAAAACCATACCATATTCAGTAAACCTGCTATCGCTACTTCTAGTTTTTATCACTTTCAGATGACAAATGTATAGATAAATATATTTCATCTAGCATCTAGCAATTATTTGGGTGGGAAAATGGTGCAAGTTTGGGGAGCACTGAAAAAGTTAGGCTTTTTTTCCCCCCATGGCATAGGTGTTTTCATAATTTTGTTCTGTACAAGGTCAATCAAAATGTTCATTTCCTGTTGTATTCTATCCTTGGGTGATTACAGTTCTTCAGATGACAGGCTCAAGGTACTTTGTAAGAGGTCAATATTTTCCACATTATTGTGGGTCTCCTTGGGTTTATCCATCTGTTTTTCGGATCTGGTAAAATCACAGTAATGGACAGCCAGCACATATCCTGGCATAATTTGGCACAAGGCAAGGCAACCCTGAGGAGGGTGACACGTGATCACACTGCACACACCAACACCTAGTCAATACTGGCCAAATACAAGTTTCAGATCAAATGTACTTCTATGTCTTTGGGATGAGGGAGAAGATGAGAGCGATAGAGAGGCACTCATGTAGATGTAGAGGGAATGTGCAGACTACACAAAGGCAATGATGAACATAGGTCTTTAAAACTGATCATTGTTCCACCACACCATCCTCTCACAAGCTTATTTTCTGCAAATTGCAACTTTTTTTTCCTCTCCTCAGATTTGACCTTCATCAATAAACCCATTGTGTTCTCCTAATTTGGAATTTAATAATATTCTCAGTTCAGCTTTGCACTGACCAAATCATGCTGGGATCTGACTGAACCCACAATGATTTTAGCTTGAATTAAGTACCTAATACCAAATCTTGGATACTGGCATATTTCTACTGCCTTCATCTTACCAAGAATATAATAATATTAAACAATGCTTGAAAAAGAATAAATTTACTTGTTTCTTAAGGATAAAATGTTTTTATGCCTAAACAGAGGCAGCTTTCCACTTCGCACACTGCGGGCTCTCAGATTTAAAGATTAAATGTTTGTTAAATCTTAACTGATTTTATGTCTTGTTTAGTCAATACTGCTTTCATTGACTCTGTCTTTGCAGTACTAATCAACAAAAAGATGTTAACAAAGGGACAGAGGTTAGATTTATTATATCTGTTATAAGCAGACAGAGAATGTGTCTTGAGGTCTGAAAAATAGACTTATGTGTACAGATACAGAGGTTGGAATAGATAGATAGATAGATAGATAGATAGATAGATAGATAGATAGATAGATAGATAGATAGATAGATAGATAGATAGATAGATAGATAGATAGATAGATAGATAGACATTTTTTTCACCAGCTGCCAGGGTAGTGAAAAAGCAGGGTATTTACTGTTCTTAAATTCGATGATATCTACATTTTTATTTACCATGAAGTTTATTTATTACAGTAATCAGTCAAAATAAGTGCAAGAAACAAAGAGTATGCATTACCTGAAATGTTCAAAAATGCACAAGTAAAAACATTAGTTCAGGGATCTAGCAGAAAAAGGTAAATGCCAGGCAGAAAGAAAACGGAAGCTAGGGATATTTATTATTAATGTCAGAGATTCCACTCAGGGCTTTTAGTCAGCATTTTACTAGCTAGTACCACATTTTAGGGGATAACTATTCAGTTCAGGCCAAAAGTTCCACCTGGCAACACACGACTATACAATCATAGGATCCTAAGAAGAAATTAGTTGGAAGAATGGAGATTACCAGTGGGTAAAAAGACAAGCCATTGAAAAGAGCTGAGAATAAATTACAAGAAATGGATATTAGAGTGTGTGGCATAGTGTATCATTAATTATTGTTCCTGCATCATAGCTCCTTGGGAGTAGATTTGAATACCGAATCAAAGTGCATGTAGGCTATGTTGATTGGTATCAGTGGTTTAAGTCAAGGTACAAATGTTGCACATGATGGGCCGATGCTTCATCTGGTGTTGCATCCTATCATGAACCTGATGGTGCTAGGGATGAATGTTACCCTCAACACAATAAAGTGGGTCCAGAAATAAAACAACGATTGGATAATAGAAAGACACTAACAGATACAGAGTAAGAGAAAGAATGTGCTTAGAAGAAAAATTTTGAGATAAATGGAGTACTATGGTGTAAATGAAGAAATTGTAACTGTTAAGCGGGAGTTATTTAGTTGTTCTAATGAGCAAAATGATTTACACAAAACTGTATCTGTACTGAAATTTAGGGTTTTGCTTTGTGACCACCAGAAGTCATGCTATTTTCATCTCATCTGCAACCTTTTTCTCCAAGTACAAAGGCATGACAATAATTTTTCTGATGAAGAGCATGAAAACGCAAGAACTTTGAAGATGTTTTTCTGCGACTAAAATCTATTGGCTTGAGTACATCGCTGCCAATGAGTTTCCAGAAGGATCGAAGCTTGGAACAGCTTAGAGAGTTGGGAAAAGTAAACACAGATGGTGTTGCCCCCAAAATAAGCAGATTGTGGTGAACATGTTGGCATGAAGAAGCAAATAGGCAGTGCTCAAGGCAGATTAGAACATGTGAGCCAGCAGTGGAAGATCAGGGTGTGCTGAATGAAGGAGACTCAGGTTTCAGCTGTGGAATAACCCTTAGGGAGTAATATTCCCTACTTTCCACCCCACAAAGACTTTAGAAGCCCCCAGAAAACAATTTTAGGTGAACTTTGTTTTTCAGACATGCAAAATTGATTTTAGGGGCAATTTATTGAAACTATATGTAAAACTATACTCGGCTGTTTTGCTTATCACCCCTCAGATGTCTGACTTTCAATTTAGTAGTTTTGTATTGTCTTTGTGGGTCTTGTGTTAAATCATAAATGATTTCCTTCCTCTAGTTTGTGTCTATAAAAGGTGCTATGTAAAATAAAAAATATGAAAATCTAGACTCAATAGCTTAATTATTGAGAGCAATTACTGCCTTTATTGTTCTAAGTCTCCAGCATTATTAACACTGACATCACATCCTTTAACACCTTGGTCTTAACTAATTGTGAGGCATTTCCAAAAAATTTGACACTTTTTATTCTTTGGTCAAAATGAACTCCAAATGTTTGTAGTTCACTCTGTAGCTAATTTGTAATTATCTGCTTTCTTTTCAAAGTGTGTACTGCACGTTGGATTCCAGAAAGTCAAACCATCATGACCAGTGTTCTGTAAAAAGACGCGAGTTCGGATGCAGCCTTTCTTATCACTGGGGTTAAAATATGGATCTATTACTTTGAATCACAGACCAAAAGATAATCCAATGGAATGACACCATCTAATTTTGATTTGTAAGGCGTTGTTGAAGGTTTTCACTTTAGGAGGGAAAGTAATTTTTGTGATGCAGAAAGGGTGAATTTCATAAACGTTATGCCACATGGTCAAACCATTACCTTGGATTTGTAGATTCAAATTTTAAAAGATGTAGAACAATTTATGAAGAGTGCAGCCGCACAAATATGTTGCTGAAATCTTTCTTCAACACAATGACACACACCTTAACACAAGCCTCAAAAAGCAGAAAACAATCACAAAACTTGGGCGGAGTTTTCTTTCTCATGTTTCTTCCCATTTCCATTACATTAAAAGATCCAGTGATGACATTCATATGAAGAAGTTTTTGGAGTGGCAATGAAGTTACTGAAGAAGTGAAGAAATGGCTGTGTGTACAAGATTTAGATTAGTACTTCAAATAGATACATGTTTTTGCTTTACCCAAGAGTTTTGAGGTTGAGGGACATTATATAAAAAATGAAAGTGAAGAACATACCTTGCTGTACTGACAAGGTGGCTTGTGGTTAGTTTTTTTTTCATATAACTCTACAGGTGTGAGTATGGAGAAGTGTTACAAACCCTAAAGCAGACACAGAAGAATGCACCTTGTTTAGGCCCTGGTTGGTGAATAATTCACAGTTATAATTTTAAAACTGTTAGATGGTCCTGCTGAGATGGTAGGTCACAGGTAGAATTTTAGTCACAGCTGACTAGCAAAATTAGACAAAGATATGTAACAAGTTTCATCTCTGGATGAATGGACATACTCTGACCATATCTCAATCTTTTTAAGTTTTGGTGAGTGTCAGATTGACAAATCAGATGTTCTCAAAAAGAAGACACATGAGTGTAGAGTATGAAAGGGGAACAAACCATGATGTTAACTCATACCGGTGTCAGTAAAGTCAATCATGAGTGCTGAAGTGGGAGGGCTGCAGTATTACATTTTGTAGATAGTACCTACCTGCCTTTCTGTCAAGGGGTATGCATATTCTCCCGGTATTCAGTTTTCTAGAAACGTCCCATTTTCCTCACCACATCCTAGAATTGTTGATATGTTACCTAAACTGGTCAGTTATGAGTAATTCCTGGTGTGTTAGTGTCTCGACTTTAATGCACTCGATTACATTTATTTCCTGCTTAAGCCCAATTTCTCCAATTACAGGTCTCAGTTCTGGAATATTCAGATTATAAAAATGACAAGTGAATATTATTCAGTAATTAGTTCTATGCTTGCAATGGAACTGCATAAAAGAGGTTAGCGGCTCCATGACTGGAACTTTTATTCTCAGTTATGCAGAGTAGCTTATAGTCAGGGTCTTTATTGAGAATTTGGGTTGAACATCACTTCACCTATAGGGACCATCATTTTGCAGATGTGCCTTGCCACATTATTTATTTTATTTAAAAAAAAATAATTGGAGTCTGCCAATTTTTTGCTTGTAGAGACTTTATTCAAATCTACACATTTTTGGAAGTGAAAAAAATATATTTAATCTTACTCTTCATCTTGTTCAGACAAAGTTTGTAATTTCCTTCTTATTCCCTTTCTCTACGTTCACCACCTTTGGGTAACCTTTTCTCACCTCTTTATCATTTATGTTCTTTACTCCACGGCATACATGATAATGTCTTAACAATGTAAAACATCAAAACACGATGTTCCTACTTAAACCTTATTTTTACCATTAAATTTTCTTTTAAGGATAACTTGTACCATCCGCTCAATTTTGGTGTAGCAAGCACTGGGGCCCATCCTGGGAGCATTAAGTGAAAAGTGGGAACTAAACATGGACTAAGCCTTTTCAGGACACACTCACAATCACCTACAGAGGGATAATTTACAGTCGTCAATTTTACTTAAATCATACGTGTTATGGGGACACAGAAGTAAATCCCAAATACTGTATGTGTTGGGCTTTGAGACACTAGTTCCAAATATTGCCTGGATAATTTCTAGATCTTTCTTCTTTTCTAACAACAACATCTGGGACATGATGTGAAAAAAGTAAAGAATAAATTGCTGTAAAAAATTTCACAAAAAATCTAATTCTTGAAGCTCATCTTTCAAAAATGTTACATTCTGTCATTGTCAAAGATAATGTATGCAACAGATTCTCTCTTTCTTTTTTTAAGACAGGTGTTGTATTGTTTCTGAAAACTATACTGTCTTTCTTTTCAATGTTCAGTCTTTTCCATAGTAGAAAGCAGAAATCTGATAACGAAAAAACACTGAAAAGTACAAATTAACAGAAGCACCTAAAATCTGCAACCTTCTTTGCTCATAGATTATGCATCTTCTGACAATTCACTGCAACACCAACCTGCTTATTTCCACTACTGAGAATATTAATGACAAAAGTTAAACTGCTTTATGAAAATATATTGTATATTTGAAAAACAAATGAAAAACAAGTCCAGGGCACTTATGTAGGAATATTAATGAACAACACCCAGAAAATACCAAATAAAATTTTATATCAGTAATATATTGCAAATATCTCATTATTCACATACAAAAATTGCTGCTGATTCTCACAAAGGTTTTTGCTTAAATTACTTAAATTACACCAGCAGAACCATCAGTTTGAATAAAAACTAGCAGAATTCTGCTCTTCAACCTCTGAAATGTAACTAACAATACCTTGGGGTGAGTTAGCTGTTGTCAGTGACTGCTGGCTGTTCATAATATTGAAAATAATGGCCACAGTGGATAGCTGTGACACTTTCCTGCAGCTTCTAGACACCAGGTGGGTGCTAAGTGAGTCTGGTAGTCTTGGCTACAATGAAGTGGATTCTTATATACTGTAAAGGAGGTTCATTTCATGAAGTCAGCAATCATGCTAGACACCCTCATTAAGAGTCTGGAATGCAAACTTCTGAACTTTGTTCAGACTATCTAACAAAGCCTAGGGTTGACCAAATAGGAACACTGATAAGGGTTTTAGAAGGCTCTAAAAGGGGTCACCTATAAGACTTATTTATTTTTAAGAATGCATGTAGCTCCTCTAAGCAGGTCATCCATGGCCTTTCACAATTAATCACATTCTAGTACGCCCATGTCCATGAGTGGGAGTCACTAGATGGCTAGAGCCTCTGATGGTAAAGAAGTTGCATAGTGTAAATATGTAACTATGATGAAGCCAGTCGGTTGTGCTAGGTTTATCTTTAGCATGACCTGAAATGGATTACAGACTCACTAAGGCACATGCTTTTCCTTTTAAGGAGCTTATTTACAAGAAGGAATATCAACTTCAGTCCGGTGATTGCTGCATTTCTAAAATGCTTTTCTATAGCATGCATTTGTGCATTTACTGACTATCTACATTAAGCATGACCTTAGCTCAACCAATAAATAACAATCTAGAATCACAATTTGCATCTTTGAAGGACCAATAGCCAGCAGTGAGTGATCTCCCCCTTGTATACTGTAAATATTATGCACATAAAAACGTTCTGCTAATTCAAGAAAGACATACAGCAGACATTTTATAAGGATAAGTCATGTTTGTGGTTTAGTTAATGTGAACAAAGCATAACACATAAACTCCTCTTCTTATAAGTCAAAGATGTTTGTGAAGACCAAAGGCAGATTTAGTCAGCCCTCAAGAAATATTAGCCATAGGACACAGTGGCACTACTATGTTACATTTTTTCTGTAGTGCAAATCCACTATTAAAAACATAATGAGAGTGAGGTTATGCTTAACTAGCAAAATACCCGCGATTGGCAGCGGAGAAGTAGTGTGTTAAAGAAATTATGAAAAAGAAAAGGAAACATTTTAAAAATAACGGAACATGATTGTCAATGTAATTGTTTTGTGACTGTTATGAGTGTTGCTGTCATCAAGGATTTGATTATCATTATTTCTTTCAATCAGGATTGTATTTGGAGGATGTGTTGTGTTCAAGTTATATTCCGTGTTTGTCAACCATTGTAAAAATAACAGGTTTCATTCATCGAAGTGTTCACTACCCAAATCAGTACTCGTGAATCTAAGATGTTTAACAGGCATTCCCGGTATTAAGTTGTGGATTTGCCTGCGAATATTTAGCGGCAGCGTGTCTATGAACTTAATTTAAACTTAAGCTTTACACCTTGCTTTCCTATTGATATGTCTACAAAGGCTTGTTCAGCTTCAGAGGGTTGTTCCTTTCTTACTGCATCAATAAGCATCTCATCTTCCTCTTTATCTGTGACATCACACACTGCATGCACGGGTTTACCTTTCCCAGTCCTGCAAACTTTAGCGAAGTGGTTCAATTTACCACATTTTTTACACTGTCTTCCTTTAGCTGGACATTGACTTTTTCCACCGTGTGCTTTGTTTCTGCAGTACCTGCACTTATGAATATGCTTGTATACGTCACACGCTTCATATTCTTTTGCTGCCTTCTCAAATGTGTAATGCGTTTTTTGTTCAGCGCTCTTTGGAGCTCTTGCTTGTTGTCTGTGTACTGCGTTCAAAGTCAGTTCACGTGAGCCGCTCGGAGTACATGCATCGAAGGTTCTCAGCTGTGGTTGTGCTATCTCGTGCTATCTTGCGATGTCCACGGCTTTATTTAATGTTAGCTCAGACCCGGCACTTAAAAGTTTCTCTCACACTTTCGCTGAGTTTGTGCCAAACACTATTCTATCCCTTACCATCTCATCTTCATTTGCACTGTCTTCTTTTAGCTGGACATTGACTTTTTCCACCGTGTGCTTTGTTTCCGCAGTAGCTGCACTTATGAGTATACTTGTATGTGTCACTTTCTTCATATTCTTTTGCTGCCTTCTCAATTGTGTAATGTGTTTTGTGTTCAGCGCTCTTTGGAGCTTTTGCTTGTTGTCTGCGTTCTGCATTCACAGTCAGTTCACGTGACCCGCTCGGAGTACATGCATCAAAGGTTTGCTGTCTCGTGCGACCTTGCAATGTCCACGGCTTTATTTAATGTTAGCTCAGACCCGGCACTTAAAAGTTTCTCTCGCACTTTTGCTGAGTTTGTGCCCGAACACTATTCTATCCCTGACCATCTCATCTTCGTTTGCATAAGCACAGTCCTTCACCAGCAATTTTAACTCTGTTACAAAGTGATCAAAAGTCTTGTTTATACCTTGCATCTTTTCACTAAACTTGTATCTCGAAAATCATATTCGTCTTAGGCATGACAAACGCCTCGTAGCAGCAGCGTGTCTATTAGATTGCTGGTGATGGACGGCCTTATATGGGCAGGCACTCAATTATGTGGGAGGAGTGAGTATGGGGGACGCAATATAGGCAGGCAGCCAACTACGTGGGAGGTGTGGTGATGGGTGACGCAACTCCGCCTCACACGGCGACAAAGCTGCAGGCTATGGCTGTATATATGTACATAAGTAGGATTCAGTTATGACCATTACACGTAGAATTTCAAAATGAAACCTGCTTAACTTTTGTAAGTAAGCTGTAAGGAATGAGCCTGCCAAATCTCAGCCTTCTACCTACACGGGAAGTTGGAGAATTAGTGATGAATGAGTCAGTGAGTGAGTCAGTCAGTCAGTGAGGGCTTTGCCTTTTATTAGTATAGATTACAAGCCCAGTTTATATTTTTATTTTTTATTTATAAGTGTGCTTGCATTTTTATCATGAAAAAATTTCCCACACTTGGTGATGTTTGGTGCCCTTGGACAAGATCAAGGATTAAACTCCTGGCACCTTGTAGTTCCTAGCCAAGTGAAAGATACTTGTCACGATGCAAAGTCATATAACATATACATGGGAAGAGCTTCTGAATATTGGTCACAGTGTGCCTCCGGATGTGACTACAGATATTATAACTACATCCGCTTGGTTGATCACAGGTCCTCAGGACCAGAGTTAGAAGAGCTGGCATCCTGGTTCGATTCTGGAAGCGAGGACTTAGGCAACCACTGCCTGAAATACGTCTATCTAACATGCGCTCGCTGAGGCAGTTCTTTTCAACGTGCAGTTATTCTTACTAATCAGGTCTGAGCCTCTACTCAGTATCTACGTATACCTGCACATGAAACTGCCTAACATTTTAATCCTACTATCTCCTTATATTTTTGTATTGCCCTTGTATGCTGCATCATATTTTATCATTTCAGATTTTATCTTCTTATATTTATCTTTTGTATTTTGTGTTGTCCTTGTATGATGCAGCAATACTATCAAGACAAATTTCAGTACACATTAGTGTACCTGACCAATAAAGTGAATTCTGATTCTGATTATATTAAGTGTCGATCAAGAATCAATGTTGTGCAATTCTTTATAAACACTGTCAACTTTGGTAATGTCACATACAGAAAGGAAAAGGAAAAAAATAAAAGTCCAAGTAGATATTCCTTCAAACATTTAAAAAGACACAAAAACTCATGAGAAACTGACAGACAAAAAAAATACAATCAGTTCACCACCTCCACTACAGCTCAGAGATCGAATAATAAAACACTTTACATTCAATTAGCTCAACATTTCCAGTATCACTGTACACTGAACGTTGAAAGGCCTAATAAGAAAATTTCAAACCATTTGCACTCTTCTTCATAAATTGTAGGTCAGTTCCCAAAACCCTCTATCTTCACTGCTTTCTCCAACTATATTAAGAAAGTCTGACAAAGCTCTGTTGGTCAAAAGAACAAAATAAAAATTCTCCCTTTTTTGTGTTTTACTCAGTTTTACAAATCATAACCAATCTTAGCTGACACCATATTGTCCTCTCCAATTACACTGCACGCTGGTAATGTTGAAATATTACATGCTCCCTTCTGGTACGCAATACCTCAGATAGGCTCTCTGTCTCATGCGAGTACTTTCTACCCAATCCAACAGATTCCTAAACTCACTCAGGGCTCCTTTCACTCTTTTTTGGCAATCAAATGAAATGGTTTGCCACACATCATTCTCTTTCAAGATTAAAGATGTAGAGTAGGTCATGTTCTTTAGTATTTGGATGCACTTTCTTGATCTTCTCTGCACAGCTTCAAGAGGTGCTGTCATTTCTGAATCCTGCTGTTAGGAACTGCATGCAGTACTCCAGATGTGACCTCACTGGCATATTAAACAGTCTGAGCATAACATCCTGTGAGTTATATTCAAATGTTTCTATAGCATAACCTAACATTTTACATGCCTGTTTATTGATTCTGTACATTGCCCAACTCATGAGAATGTTGTGCCAACTAAAACCCCTAAATTGCTCTCAAAAACTCCTTGTAGTTTAGCAGCACTCTTATTGTATTTATAATTAATCTTTTTTTTTCCTGCCTGAAGTATTTGCACTTGTCTATATTAAAATATCATTCTGTAATGCAAGGTTTTATGGAAAGATTTACCCAGACTCTTAACAGATGTTCCACAATGTTGTTTCTAAAGTTTTAAGGAATTGAGATCAAATGATTTACTTTATTTAGTTTAAGATCAGAGATGTGCCTGCGGCATTCATGTGATTTTCACCTTTCATGCCATCACATGAGACAGCCACTGGGACTTTTGGTAAGAGCAAACACCTCCTGTCATCAGAAATTTGCTTATCTTTAGGGAGACTTCATCTCTGCATTTTAATTCATAGTGGAATACCTAAGCAATGTGCAAGACAGGTTAGGCCAGGCTTTCTAATCATTATACCGTTCTCTGACAAATCAAACAAAGGGGTAGGATAAGGCTGTGACTATCCATTTTACAATGAAAATGTTTATCTCAGTGTCATAGCTCTTCAGAAAGAAAGTACCTGAAGTTACTATTCAATGACTGAAAAAAGCAAACACCTAATATCTCTCATGTGAACTTAACATGCTTATTTTGGGATAAGATAAATTGATCCATAGATTTATTTCTTTCCAAGATTAATGCAGTGTAATGCCACAATGTCCCCGGAAAGGTCCTGAACAGATTTCTAGTTGCTGGTAACATGCTGTGCAACTTTCACTACCCTATGCAATGCTATACAATCCTGAACTGCTCACTCTGGGCATGTGCAGAAACCTTTCCATCAACATGTCGCTTCTTCTGTACATAGCCTTCCTAGTGGCTGGAGCACAAACAGAAGACAACAAGTGCACCAGCATTTCACTCCTCCCAATGCTTTCAGCCAGTGTTTCCCATGCACCTGTCTGTAGACATTTTATGTCATTCTGTGAAAAAACAGGCATGGCAAGCATATTAATACTGATATTGCCTACAGCCAGCCCGTGAAATGCTGGCTATGAATTTTTACCAATCTGTGGTGTTGTACCGCTAGTAAACCCAGAAGCAACTCCGTCTTCTATTTGTTATTAATTGATCGAGTCACCCGAAACCGCACAGGGGACTCGACGGTCCACAAAAACATTCTATAACTAAAAGTTGTCCACTTGTCAAATGAGTTGAAAAGCCCAGTAAATTAAATAATCTTCCTAACCGTAAAAGTATAAAATTCTACCAAGGAAAACAAAAGGACATCTAGATATTAATAAAGTACCCTGTGGTGTGACTCACTATAATTTACAAGAGTGACTAGATGTACTGGTGACTGTGACAGTATCAGACTGTGCATCCTGATAAATAACTGAAGAATATCAAAATGTCCTGGTTTTAATATGCTACACATCTAATAAACTTTTCATGCCACAAACATTGCTTCACTATAACTTGTGTTATATTTCAACAGCATTGCAAGGTGGAACAAGAAGCAGACAAAAACAGAGCATCAGCATTTATTTGTTTATACTTCAAGCATTGTTTGCAGTCCTATGTGTTGTAGCCACTGGGGGGCACTCCAGCTCTCCAAGCCACCAACACAAATAGGCTGGACACAAGTTCATCAAACACCAAGGGTTTTAATGTAATGAAATTCTTTACAACAAGCGTTTATTACCGGGATAATAAACACTCCACTTTATAGGCACAATCACTGGCTTTTCTGTCTCTCTCAACCTCGGCTCCAGCCAGCAAGCTTCATCTCCTCTGGCTCACCGATTGAAGCAAGGCTGCTCCTTTTATCCTACCCCATGGGTGCTTCCGGTAGTATGAAGCAGTGGCTCTGACGCACTTCTGGGTGAGGTTGAATCCCTATGGAGTAGGGACTCCCAAATCTCACAGCTCTTCCTTGTGGACCCCACAGAACCCAACAGGGATGTTATCTTGGACTACAATACCCAGCATTCCCTGTGGGTATCCATATGGATATCCCTGCCTAGGTTGGCTGCCATCTACTATCCTGGGGGAAAAATCGGCATGACCTCTTGACCGGATAAGAACTCCTGTTTAATCCCAGCTGGGCCTCCCGCTCACAGCACCGTCAAAGTGTTTATTTGTGAAAGTGTTATTATCCCTTGCCCTGATCCTACTCTGTGATGATGAAAGCAGGCATTATGAGGATGGGTTTTTATACATGGACAAAGATGCTACACAAGCGTCCTGGTCTGATACTTTGTAAATCTGGTCACCCTATAATTTACCATCAGAGTGTCATCAGAGTGCCACATTCACCTGATATTCTTAATATCCACTCACTGCAGTAATGTTTACCTTTTACTTCTATTATTCTCTAACATTTGTCGTAACTGAATAACTTCATGAAAATTATCACAGCCAGACATGCATAAGTCAGGTCATGTTGGGGAGCATGCACTAGTACAGTCCGTTGTCACACCCACTACACGATGAAACAATTGTGTTACATGGGCGACCCTTTGGCCTGGTCCAGCCACTCGGGTCCCCAAAAATGAGGATCTTACAAGCCGGATCACCCTCATGGAAACGCGCCACATGGCCATAGTGCCGTAACTGATGCTCCCTCACAATGCAGGTAATGTGCCTCATTCAGGACTCCATGAGCAACCGCTCATTTGACACAAAGTGAAACCAACGGTACTCAAGGATTTTCCAGGGAGACACAGTACCAAAGGAGTCCAGTCTTCATCTCAGGTCACTGGATAGCGTCCATTTCTCTCAACCATATAGCAAGACTGAAAGCACCAGGACTCTAAAGACCTGGACCTTCATCCTTTTGCATAGATATCAGGCAGCATTTCAGCAACCCCATGCTCTCCCAATCCGTCTACTGACTTCATAGGAAGAATCACCAAAGACATGAATGTCACTGCCAAGGTAAATTAACCTCTTGACAAGGTTGGCATTCTCTCTGCAGACACTGCTGATGGCTGTGCCCAAGATGTCATTAAAGGCCTGGATCTTGGTTTTTATCTAGGACACTCGCAAGCCCAGACGTTCAGACTCCTCACTCAGTCTCTCGAGCCATGCATGCATAAGACATGCATAAGCACAGAAATAATTCATTACAAAAGTGATAGACTACAGTCCTGCCTAGGCATGTTTTTAGACTTTTGTCCACTCCCTTTGGGTTAGATTGAAAAGGTGGTAGAACCTACTTAGTTAATTCAGTCCACTAAGGGCAACAGTGTATGAACAACCCTTGAACATACCTGGATGTTATGCCATGCGTACATTTTCTAACATATTTTATCTTGAAAATAAAAACAATTGGTAATGTATGGTCTTTGAAAGTGTACATGTGAGATTTTTCAAAAAAGTGCTGGAGATATTTGTGAATTTAAAAATGAGCAAGGACATACATAAGATGGGACATAATAAAGGAAGAGATAAGTTGATTATTGGACAAATATTACCTTTGATAGCCAGAATTTCAAAAACAATATCCACAACTAAATGTCTAATAAGTAGTGTCTTTAATTACAACATGGAGTCAGGACCCCTTACTTAAGGGACAGCACCAGCAATAACATGCATGCAGTATTTCATCCATCCATCCATCCTCTTCCGCTTATCCGAGGTCGGGTCGCGAGGGCAGCAGCTTGAGCAGAGAAGCCCAGACTTTCCTCTCCCTGGCCACTTCTTCTAGCTCTTCCGGGAGAATCCCAAGGCGTTCCCAGGCCAGCCGGGAGACATAGTCCTTCCAGCGTGTCCTGGGTCTTCCCCGCGGCCTCCTCCCAGTTGGACGTGCCTGGAACACCTCACCAGGGAGGCGTCCAGGAAGCATCCTGATCAGATGCCCGAGCCACCTCATCTGAATCCTCTCAGAGGAGAAGCGGCTCTACTCTGAGCCCCTCCTGGATGACTGAGCTTCTCACCCTATCTTTAATGCATACAGTATTTGTTCACTGGATTTCTACTTTGGAATTTCTGAGGTTGCCTTTAAATGCTGAAGATATCAAACTGCTTGGAATAACATTGAACATACTTATTCTTAGCAGGTAGCTTTTTAAAAAAGCATTTCAATCTATTTTACCCACACATATTTCAAAATACATTCTTCTTAAGTTGAAAACAAATCAAAGCACAGGAAAAAACAGTGAGCTTTTCAGAATGGCAGAGAACATGTCAACTATACAAGACTAATTAACAATGCCATAACAAGCCTACTAGTTCAAATGTGCTACCTTGTTGTCATAGCAACAGCAAGGATCAAAAATGTAAACCTTACATAAGACTGGCACCAGCATTAACCTTCAAATAAATACAAGGTTTATTAGAATTTTCAGCAGTACTCAAGAGGATATGTTTTGCAATACAATTAACAATTCTGTGCAAAGGCAAATTTGAATATTTTGATCAATTTTAATAATTGAACCTAACTGTGTTTTATGTAGGACATAATTTGTCCTACATAGTGCTAAACAGAATTTAGGACTATTACATTTTACCAGATAATATAAAGGTATATTAAATGATATACAAACAGCAAATTTCTGCAAAATTACAAACAAACTTACTTGATACATAAACACTTTCAAGACGTGGTCACCTGCATGGGTCAGTCACATCTTTATACCTTTTCTTTTAAAATTAAAACACAGCTGTTGTGCTTCAAAAAATAATTGTAATACCATCCACTCAAAACTGCTAAATGGTAAAAAAGCTTTTGAAGCTCTTTTCAATGTGTTGTATAAGAATACTATTATTTTGAAATGTTCAGAGTGTATGACACACTGAGTGCTACTCAACAAACTGAGTGTGTATGCTGGTTCAGTCAAGTAATACAATAGCGATAAAGGACTCCCTTTTTATCCTATGCTTGTAAGTTACTGGATGTGCATATTGCTATATGAATAAGAGTATCATTCTCTTTAAAGTACTGTATTTGTATAGCATCTGCTTGCCAGAACCTTACTTGAGCTTCCCAAATTCAACCATGAAGCACTTTAACAAACACTCTTAAAGACATAACCGGCCTGAAAGAACTGATGAGGCGGACTCAGATGTCATCAAATGCAAGGTGCATATAGTGTATTATGGTACCCAGGACATAATATAGTTAACGACAAGGTCAGTTTCCTGAAATCATCATGAAGTTACCATATCAATAACTGCACATGAAAAAACATCACTTGAGAACTGTTCAAAATTAAAATATTCAATGTTGTAAGAGAAGGCACAGTGAGCACCATAAGACAACCATGGTACCTTTGACAAAAATGTGGAGCAATAGAAAACCTGCAGTGAAAGTTTCAAACACTTTGTAGCAGCCAAAAAAATCAAGATAACAAGAAACATTTGGGATATAAAATGTATGGATAGGTTCTTATCTTGCCTGCCTCAGAGAAGTCAGGCACGAAAAGTTACTCCAGGATAATATAAGTATTGCTGCAGCACATTCTTCCAAGAGAAGGATATATTACACAATAAGTAAGCTGAGGAAAGAAAAGAAAGTGTAGACTAAATGCTACATATTACTCTGTAGCTCCATGACCAATCAATGAGGGCAGGGACAGGCCCTCAATTAAAAAGATTAATCATATTAAGTGTGCTTCATTGTTGTTCATGAGAGGATTTTCTTGAAATGATTTATTTAATATTTAACAACAAAAAAAAAACATGTGATTGGGGCATTGTTATGTTTTGACCAAGCTTCCTTCACTGGCTTATGTTTTTTGTCTTTTTCACTCCTTTTTAGCTTGAATTATTTAGTATAATTATTTCAGTTCATATTTTCTATTTGTTTGTCATTTACTCGAGATGTTTAATGTATTATTGTTTTGCTTTGTTTAGAAATATTTATGTATTGTTTCTTTAGTTGTCTTTATCTTCCCTGTGTTTTATGAGTGGTTCCCTAAGAGGCAGGACCACTTGTCAAGCACCATTGAAGGACTGCTCCAGGCTCTGAAAAGGATGATAGGTAATGTAGGCCCTCTGCAGTACATTGCAAGCAAGTGGTGGCGAGTTCTCCTATGTTGTTTCTATTTGGAATTTTTGGATTTTGGACACTTTTGCTGTTTACATATTTCATCTTTCACTGGGACTTGGTTACTGTAGATTGCCTTTCAAGGCTTTTTTGTGTATTTGTTCTGTATTTTCCATTTTTTATATATTTTTGTATTAAGATTCTTTGTTTGCTGTTTCATCCCAGAAAAGGTTTACAGACATCACTCCTGTGGTAGCAGGCAGTATATTTTGTGAACATTACTAATATTTTTCAACTTTTGAAGTCAAAGTTTATTTGGCCTAGTGTAGGTCAAAGCCAGCTGTTAGAGTAGGCAGTCAGGCTGCCTGGGAGTGAGCCTTATCTGTACAAGCTAGTGGACAGTCTGGCCTGCGTTTTGGGGCCTCACACCTTTTTACTATTTTTATGTGTGTGAATCATAACAGAGCATATCATTGGATTGTTGAAATTAAAAGTATAGTAATTTTTCATGGAATTTGGATATTTGTTTGTTGTTGGTCAGATTGGGTCACCATTGAAGCCCAATGTTTTAGTACTTTTAGTAGTCCTGTTCCACACAATATGAAATATTCTTTTGACTATCACTTTAAACAATGTGGGGTAAGTAATTGATAAAAATATCAGGTCATTGGTGAAATATTATTTTAAGGAAAGACAGTCACAGAAAAGTAGTGGAAATGTGAAAACAAAATGCAAAGGAATCAAATAAAAACACGACTGTTGGCAACTGCTGCAGATGTATGCCAATTAAAGCCGACCATAATGATAATAATAGCCCTGTTCCAGAAGAACATTTGACCCTGAAAACTGAAAGTATATCATTCCAATTTGGAAAATAAATTACATGACATCAATATCTTCAAATAGTTTGTTTAATACAATGTTGGAATTCATCAAAATTTATTTTGGACAATAAGAAAAAACTTTTTTTTACCAGCTATTACCAGACAGATTATTACAATATAACATGGAACACCTCTAGACCATTCAAGTTCTGGATACACTGACCATATTATATGAAGAAGTGAAAATATGTATGATACACATAGATTAATATAAAGTAGGATAATGTGAGGTGTGATTCTCTTTTAACAGATAGCAGGGTATGTTGCCAACTATGGAGGTGGTTGGCCTGCTTTCCTAAGTCCCACAGGCTTTTGCTCTCTCTCATGCACTCTGTCTTTCCCTTTCCCTGCTCTTTCCTCTTCCAGAGAGCTAATGTCCTAATTTGACAAAGTTCAGAGCTCATCTTTTCTAGGTACCTATGCAGCAGAACAGATAGCCTGCTCCTTAAATTCACCACAGGCAGAAAGCACATAGCAGAGATATGTAGGGCATTTTCTAAAGGTGCTTTACAGCCTACGTTTTTTGAAGAAAAATAGAAAAAGCATGTGGAAGTGAATACAAAGAGCATGCCAAGACGTTTTGAATAGACTGTGAGAGAACATAAAGAATAATGTATTGCACTGTAGAATGTAAAACAGAATAAAGGATCATAAAATATTGTAACTTTGTTGGAAGTGGCATATACTTGACATTTTTCATAAAGACTCAGAAATTAAAAGGCTGTACTGCTGAAGAAGCAATTCATTCAGGTCATTAATGTTCATTCTCTCATTGCAGTTTTATTCTTAAAAAATTAGTCTAATTCATTCTAGTCTTAGATACATGAGAGTTGAATGGACAATAATATTATCCGGAGCTCCAGTTGTGTGGCAGTTGATTCAAAACCAATTATTCTTTAAATTAAGGTTATAAGTAATGAACAGATTTGTAGGAAAGGAAATCAACAAACACTATGGACTATAGATGTCTGTCATAAAATTTCCTGAGCCTTCATCCTCCAATATATAGTAACTAGCTGTGTGTGGTCCTCAAGACAAAAAACAACTTAAAGACTCCCTAGCAGTCTTACTGTATTAGTGAACTTGCAGAGGCGCTAGTTAAGTGGGCCAGGACAGGTTGTATCTGGTCCAAGATGGACATGTAGTCGAGTGCAGCTGTGGCACAAATTGAGCAGGACAGACTGGAATCTGTCTCAAGTAAACATATTTTAGGTCATTGTGTGAATGTACAATGTATATGTACCATAAAGCTGAGTTTGTCTGCTTAGGCTGAATGAGAAGTGAGGTGCATGTAAGCACCGAAAAAATGTAAAAAGTGCATGCATGCCCCATTTCACCAAGTGCAAGTCACATTGTATAAGCTTTTACATCTTTGGTAGAATACACACCAACTCCCATGGCTGTGGTTGAGTGTGAGCAGAGCAGACTGCTCCATACACACACACACACACACACACACGTCTTTTGTAGTGAGAACTGAGGTGCATGCAAGTGGTAAAATAATTTAAAAGTGCACGCTTGCACCATGTAGTGGCTGTGGTTGAGCATGAGCAGAGCGGACTGCTCCATCCATACACACACACACACAGGTCTTTCGTATATACAGGTAAATGTCTAATACCTTTAAAATGTGTATTTTATTTTGGTTTATTAACCTAGAAATCCAAATACTAAAGAGACTTTTAATATGTTGACATGACAAAGAAAAATAAGAGTTTGAATGACTGACCATATAACAATCAAAGAATGTCTGTTGACCCCCCTATTCATTGTATTTTAAGTTTTGTCTTACTAAAGTTGTGTAATTTACTTCAGCTTTTCTTCTTTAAACTGTTGCTTTAATTTAAAGGATAAGTTTGATATTTTTAAAGTCGAACATATTCCTTCACAAAACATAGTATATATGCATTTGCTATGCAAAATGGTGTTTTAAAGTTAAGAGTTTTGTATAAATTTTAAAAAATACAGAGGCTATCCTAATAATTTTTAAAGGAAGCCATAAAGCATGGAGCCCAACCAGACAATAAAAGCCTATAAACCTGCCAAGTATGTCCACATTGAATTAGCAAAAGTTTTGATATAAGAAACATGTCTTCCATGTGTCTGTGGCATGCTTATGACAATAAAAGAGATCTGGAAATAATCATTTTATTGCATATTCTTAGTGCTATTATTCTTGAGATAAGAATGTTTTTTTGTTTGCTTGTGTGATAGCAGTGGCCTTTGTTGGAGGAGGTCTCACATAAATACAGAAGAGCATTAACACAATACCAAACATATGGCAAGGACTGTTTGGTGTGACATATTCGGTAAGTTTTTAGGCTTTTCTTTTCTGGTCAGACTCCATTCCCCATGGCTTCCATTATAAAACATCAGGACAGGTTCTGTATTTTTTAAAATATACAGAAAATGATTAACTTTAGAAAACAATTTTGCATGGCAAATGCATATACAGTATACCATGTTTGTGAAGAAATAACTTTGACTTGAAAAAATACCAAACTTATATTGTACTGCTTGCCAAACATTGTAGTGCATCAGAGCGAATATGGCCCCCACAGCATAAGGTTAGTAGCAGTACAGTTTTGTCCAAAGAAGAGCAATGAAGGAAATTAACGTTTATAGTCCATTCAATGGTATATTCACGTCCATGTCTACTGTGAGCATTTATAACTAAGTCACTTAATGTAACATGTTTTTTTTTAATGTGTAAGTAAAGCATAGTACCTGGAAAAAAAAACATGCAAACATGGGGGTAATATGCAAATTTCACAATAACAGTCACTGTCTTGAACTACTGTATGATATAGCAGTGCTAGCCATTGTGCAGTGAATTTAGTTAGTATAATATGAACAATTTCAATTATTTATTATTATTTTTGGAAGTATCCATCAAATTCATTTTAATTTTGAACTGTGATTCCATCAATTGAGGAGATGTCATCTCTTATCACTGCGGCATCAGTACTTTTAGGCCAGTTATGTCATTACGAATGTTTGTTAAAGTGCTTAATGGCTGAATTTGAATTTGAAGCTCAAGTAAGGTTCTGACAAGCAGATCCAATACAAATACAGTAAAACACATTAGTCTGAATTCTCCTGTGCATGTTAAATTTAATCCCAAAGACATTTCTAGCTTTACATGGCTTTGAGCTTACATGGAACTTTCTGTCACTACTAACACATAATCTATGGACAGATTAAGCAATAAATATAACAGATACAATTAAGAATGAGACAGAGGAAATAGACCAATTAGATTCTAATCATCGATTATCCCGGAGTGAACACTTACAAAAGAGACAAGCCTAGTATGCTAGATTAGGCACTAAATTGCATACCTGTAGATAAGAACTTAATGATTTTATCCTTAAAGAGATCTTAAATGGACTCAGTGCTCCCATAGTTTATTTGGCAATGCTTTTTTTAAACACATGCAGTACATGTGCACAGCATGAAACACAAACATAAGCTTAACCACTATTATTTTTAGATTTTTGTTCTTGTAATTTAATATCACTTGCTTTTCCAAGCCACTTACTGTTGTTTTCTGGTGAGCTCCGATTCCTTGGAGACAAGATCTTGCTTGAGTGTCGCCAACATTTCCACAGAGACATCCACCTGGCGAGACAACTCAGAGGCCTTGTCTTCCAGGTCCTGTTTCTCCTGACTAAGGCGAACACTCTCCTGCTTGGCCTTCTCCAATTCTGAGCTCTTCTTCTCAAGTTCCACCTGTAGTCGACCCACACGTTCTGCTATTTTCTGCTCCACCTCCTCGGAAAGTTTCTCTAGACGCTCATCCAATTCCAGTTTTTCAAAGGCACGTACCTTTAGTCGGGCTAGGCCCTCTTCATACGCCGCTTCTACGGCATTAGCTGCAGCAGTGGCCGCAGCAGTGACAGCAGCAGAGTTAGTTGTGGATGGAGTGGTGGAAGTCATTCCTTTTTTGATAAAAATCTCACTTAGGGGAACATCTACATTGGAAATGTATCGAGTGGTGGCAGCAGTCAATCCTAAATCTTCAACAAGTGACAGATCATAGGGGTAGAGATGTTCCTTGGCACTAAAAGATGTGCTCTCAAAGACGTCCTTTCGGCCAGCCACAGGATTCAGTAAGGGCCCATCAGAGACTAGAGGCACTAAAGCGGCATCACAAACACTGTTGGACTTGGAAAGGACATAAAGGGTCTCGTAAGTGTGGTTGTACTCCAGATGGGCACGCAGCGATGAAAGACTTCTGAAACGCTTATGTTCCCCGCAACGCGGACAGCGGTAGGGAAGATCCAAAGATGCCATTCCTCATTCACACCCAACCACAGCGCCTGTCGGTGAGCGCTCTTATCAAGGGAGTCACTGCTCCTCTCATCTTGTATTCTGACACCATAACCTTAGTCCAGAAGATGGGAAATAAAGGCAGTTACCAAAATGCCAGAGAGTCATTGCCAATACATGCACGTAGTTCAAGGACAAAGCAGGATCATAAGTGGTATTATTTTAGTCTTTTTTTTCTCCGCTCTGTCAGGACTTATTAATGGCACTGGAACACAAAGCCCTTTTTATAACATCCTGGTAGAGAAAGAAAAATGACAAGAGAAAAGTATAATTAATGGAATGCATAGGTATTTGCAAGCTTTACTTTTTTGTTTTTGGCAAAAAAAAAAAATCCCTGAAATGCAAATTCATTTAATAACAGAGGAAAACTTAAAAACTAATTATAAGACACCAAATGAAATTAATATCATAGAACCATTAGAGTGTATAAAAAAGTGGCAATTGTAACATTTTTCATCTTAATTGTTTTTGGTAATCTAATCACTGACTGATTGCTAAATTACCCCACAAGTGGGCTCAGGTATTTTAATAAATATTAATCACATTATTCTTCTAGCCGTAGCATATATGATAGCATATTGACAATGCTAAGCCTTATATACACAAATAAGCAAAGAAACAGATAACGATCCAGGACAAGTCATCAAATGATGGTTGGCTTTAAGATAAGCCTTGCCAGGTAAAAATAACACTGCATTTAATAAGCGGATCATCATATTTTATCTAATTTGTATAAAGTCAACTGAGGAATTTCACATACTGAACAATGAAAAGAGCAAAACCAATAAGGCAAACATCATGATCAGTTGCCAGTAACCTTGACAGTTATGTCAATAATGTAAGTTTACTACAATAGCATGTCCTGAGAACCTTGATGTCAGCTTTTAGTTTATAACTGTGGATTAGATAACACTATTAATTTGAGCATTCAGATATCTGCCTGTGTCGATTAATTTTTAAAATGGGCAAAAGAGAGGTGTGCTACTAAATGTAGTGTATAGGGGCTTTCTGAAAAATGTATTCACCTAAAAGTATATAATACTAAACAGGTGTGGCCAAATATGGTCCAAACAAAGAGCAGGGGACAAGTATTGGCAAGGACCGTGGAAATCCACATATAAGTGCTGGCAAGAGAATACTGCCAAAACCAGCTGGACTATATTTTTTATTTGTATTTATTTATTTTTTTTACAGATTCCCCCTTGGCCTCTAACAATAATGGAAGTAGCATTTTGTGGGTTTTAGTGGTCAAGGAATTTATTGTCCTTTTGATTTAGTTTTTTTGTCACACACATGTGCATGGGAGGCAGCTAGGGGGCTTAAATAATAGTAATGCAACGCCAGATCAGGGGTTGGCGAGCTGCACTAAATTTCTCTCTCTGTCCTCTGCAGACTATCCTCAGGAAATCCCACTAGGTGCCAGCACTTTTGATGACGTTGCTTCCGGTCCCCAGAGATGCCACTTCCGGTTCCAGCACTCCAGATGAGGGCAATTCCAGTCACAACCTTTAAAGCCGCCATTTTACCCTACCTAAGTCAGTTCTGTTTTGGACGTACAACTCAACAAAAATTGCCCATTTTGCAACCAGGGATATTATACAGATGGCTGCCCCAAAGCTTTGATGTTTCCCAGAGTCTTTTTGTGACATTTTATTTAGGACTTTTTGAAGACATATTCGTTTCGAGGTGCCATTTTGTTTTTATTATCAGTTTGTAATGCAGGACTGCCAGGCAAGGCTAGGCAAGACATCCAGGAGTGTGCGATGCATGATGCAATTACTATAATGATATAAAGATCACCACTGTACTCTTTTATCCTCTCTGAGTTTGTGAATAATTACAAACTTAAAACTCTAGGGTTAAAGATCTCACTGGCTATGAATTGCTTTCTGTTTTTTCAGCTTTGATTTATGTTTTCCATTTTGGCTTAGGCTATGTGAAACACTCTGGGATTTTGACTCTCTTGTTATATCTCACAATTTACGATTCTGTCTCACGCCCTGGCCCTTTTTTATGTGCAGTTTCAACTTTGACTCGTTATTACTATAACAGTAAGTTCTGTCTCCTGATTTCATCCTACTTAAAACTGCTGCTACTCGGTGCACTCATTACATACACTATCAGATGAAGCAATCTTGGTTAATATGCTTTTGTTGTGAATATCAGAAATTTAAATTGGAATCCTGGAAAAAAACTATTTTTTCTGAAAGAAACTATTCAAAAGACATCCAAGTTTAGGCTAAGGGTGTCTGACCTTCTGACTAACAGATAAAAGACAAAATATTAGCAGAAGGACAAGAGATCCCCTAATCAATAAAAAAGTACACACAGCACCAGTTGGAGAGAATGGGGATCATTTTGCTTCTTTAAGAGCAGCTTTGAAGATGTGGCATATATAAACATAATGAACACCCATGGATACGAGAATGCCTAGGACTGTTAGTATGAATCCCTGAAATCCCTGAAACCAAAGAAAGGCTACTCCAACCTTAAAAGTGATGGCAGGCACTGGAAGAGAGTATGGTAGGAAGTTTAGGACAGCACAAAGAGAGAGAAGGAGTGAAATAGGAGATAACAAGATAACTTTTGGGGAATTTGCACCAGACTTCAAAAAAAAAAAAACAACTGGTCCAAATTAACTAGGTGTGGAAACATCTTTAAAATCCAATTTAAGCTGGTACACTACTAACATAAAACAAGTAATACAGGTATTGTAAATTTGGATAGACAAATGTAAATGCTGGTTATGGACTCTCAAGTATGCAGATAAAGAACAAGTAGTTAATACGCAGAATTAAATTGAATATACTACAGCATAATGGCAAAGGATACTAACAGTTAAAAATGTAACAAACAAATAATGTAACATGTGCGATCAAAGCAAAATACCAAAACATTTCAATTACAAATTTACACATGATCTAAACAAATTAAAAACACAGGAAGCCAAGCAACTTTCCTTATAACTCTGATCACCCTCTTTGATAGTCTGGCTGTGCTCTAAAGTTAAAATTTTTGAATAACAAAATGAATATCACCCCTCACAGGAATAAAGACAGCATAAACATCCAAATCTTATTATATGATATCATCCACAGTTAAATTCTGCTCCATGCTTCTAAATTTTTTATTTTTATACTGTATTGAGGATTTGTTCTGTTCTGTGTATTGTATTGTATTAACCCCCTTCTTTTGACACCCACTGCACATCCAACCTACCTGGAAAGGGGTCTCTCTTCTACCTTTCCCAAGGTTTTTTCCATTTTTCCCTACAAGGTTTTTTTGGGAATTTTTCCTTGTCTTCTTAGAGAGTCAATGCTGGGGGGCTGTCAAGAGGCAGGGCCTGTTAAAGCCCATTGCGGCACTTCTTGTATGATTTTGGGCTATACAAAAATAAAATGTATTGTATTATATAAACACCCATTATGAGCAGGAGAAGATATTGCATGTGCAGTATCACTGAACTGACATGACGTGTCCGCCTGCTGGAGAAGATTTGTTTAACTGCTAAACAGCCATTAAGATTTTCAAAAAAGATTTACCATTAACTATTTACGGTAAAACATATTGAAAATAACAACAAATGAAATAAGGTGTAAAATAATATTTGCACTACATTTCTCTTTCACTAGAGAATTTGGTGAAGTAAAAGTAAATATCACATTTGATCCTGTAAGTAATCATGCAATACCTAATAACACGTCTGATCAGAATACAAAAGTAGGAACTGAAGCATTTGCTTTGTCTTTGGTACAAAGTATTATTTTTTACTTTTTTTGCAATTAAATTATATTATATATTAAATAATATGAAAGTGACATATTGGCTCCTAGTTAGGATATTTTGCCACATGTATTGTGAGGTTTCATTTAGAGTAAGGGGGCCAAGTTGCAAACCTGCGGATCCATTACCAAAATGTTAACCCATTAATACTGTTTTTCTAAAATGCTACAGCTTTTTTTTTTTGGAGAATACCTTCAAGTGGATAACTCTTTGATTAAACTTTTATGTCTTTGAGGTTTATGTATCAAAGGTGTTCCACTGCTCTGATTTGAACTCTTGCTTCAAATGATAACTAAAAAGCTTGTGTATCAAATATCTTTCAAAATAAATTACATCTCATATTTGTGTTGTTCAGCAAAATTATTTAGATTTTCTCCATCGACATGGATTTTGTTCAGAGTTGCTGGAAACCTTCTAGAATATTTTGATCGTCTGTTGGTAGCACTTCTTAGGACTGACGTTTAACTTGGCAGAAAGTGAAATGAAGCATTTATCAACGTCTGATTTATCACACAACATCTAAATTAGATGTTAATTAATTAGATGTTAATTACATCATGGTCTCATTATAAAATAACTACCTATAGCATAGAAGTTCTCCATATGTGGTAATTTTGAGTCACAGGGTGCTTTTAAGGGTACATTGAAGCAGAAGAGAGCAGACATCCAACAGTTCACATTAACACAAAGTCATGTTTCTATTTTCTTGGGTGACTGATGATAAATGCCTGAAGAATCTTTTCTCTTTATTTTTCTCTTAGTTAATTAAACAACGATTAAAAGTGGAGAAGAGGATTGTGGTTTTGTACACTAGTGGGTCCATATTTATCACACTTTGTGAAATAACCATCACACTATAAAAAAAACAAACATGTAAGGATAACCCAGTGTGTGAGTACAAGTGGGCCCTGAGATGGCCTGGCACCCCCCTTCAAAGCCCTGCCCTTGCTTCAACTTGCTATAGTAAGTTCACAAATATTTTCTAAGTACAGTATTTAATAAATGCCATCTACTTTAAGTACTAAGAAGAAGGAACTCGTGGCCATCTTTTAATAAAATGCAAGCAACTCTATTTTTTTCTTTTGTGTTAACCTATTAAAAATAGGCCTGTGATGGACCAGTGCCGTGTCCCCTGTTGTGTCCATTACTGCCAGGATAGACACCGGCTCACAGTATACGAATGGCTGAATTGATATAAATAGAAAAATTATGACTAAAAGATTTTCCTCTACCATACTGCATACCCACAGTGCCAATGCACTGAACTTGTACAAATAGATAAATGCCACTTGAAAGTTGCTGATTTTTGGAAAATTTTTTAATTACTGGCTTGTTTTACTTTATTGCCATGACAAAGTTATATACAGGGAATTTAATTTGTTGTTGTTCATACAAACAAAACATCAATACAAATATACAGCCTGAGGGCAACAGTTATCATCATTCCCCAAATGTTCCCAGGCCATCATCAGGGTTCTCTCAACTTCCATCTGGTTACTGGCTAAGGTCAATCAATCCTTTCCCTAGCAGGTTTCATAAACGTACTTACCCACAAGCTGTAAGATGCAAGAATTTAACATGTTTAATTGTACTTAAGTTACTTTACAAAATGGTCTGCGTAGGCTTAACTTGTGGTACTCTATTTTTCTTTCCATATTCCTGGTAAGGTCAACTGGCAAATCCAAAGTAGCCCCTGTGTGAGAGTGGTATAAGTTTCTGCATGAGTGGGCCCTGTGATGGACCGGCGCCCTGGCCATGGATGTTTTGTTACTTATTGCCAGTGTTAATAGGAAGGACTCCACATGATCCAGTGGAGGAAATAATTATTTGACCCCTCACTGATTTTGTAAGTTTGTCCAATGACAAAGAAATGAAAAGTCTCAGAACAGTATCATTTCAATGGTAGGTTTATTTCAACAGTGGCAGATTGCACATCAAAAGGAAAATCAAAAATATATCTTTAAATAAAAGATAGAAATTGATTTGCATTTCATTGAGGGAAATAAGTTTTGAACCCCTACCAACCATTAAGAGTTCTGGCTCCCACAGAGTGGTTAGACACTTCTACTCAATTAGTCACCCTCATTAAGGACACCTGTCTTAACTAGTCACCTGTATAAAAGACACCTGTCCACAGAATCAATCAATCAAGCAGACTCCACACTCTACAACATGGGAAAGACCAAAGAGCTGTCCAAGGATGTCAGAGACAAAATTGTAGACCTGCACAAGGCTGGAATGGGCTACAAAACCATTAGCAAGAAGCTGGGAGAGAAGGTGACAACTGTTGGTGCGATTGTTCGAAAATGGAAGGAGCACAAAATGACCATCAATCGACCTCGCTCTGGGGCTCCACGCAAGATCTCACCTCGTGGGGTGTCAATGGTTCTGAGAAAGGTGAAAAGAATCCTAGAACTACACGGGAGGAGTTAGTTAATGACCTCAAATTAGCAGGGACCACAGTCACCAAGAAAACCATTGGAAACACATTACACGCAATGGATTAAAATCCTGCAGGGCTCGCAAGGTCCCCTGCTCAAGAAGGCACATGTGCAGGCCCGTCTGAAGTTTGCCAATGAACACCTGAATGATTCAGAGAGTGACTGGGAGAAGGTGCTGTGGTCTGATGAGACCAAAATAGAGCTCTTTGGCATTAACTCAACTCGCTGTGTTTGGAGGAAGAAAAATGCTGCCTATGACCCCAAAACACCGTCCCCACCGTCAAGCATGGGGGTGGAAACATTTTGCTTTGGGGTGTTTTTCTGCTAAGGGCACAGGACAACTTAATCGCATTAACGGAAAATGGACGGAGCCATGTATCGTGAAATCCTGAGCGACAATCTCCTTCCCTCTGCCAGGAAACTGAAAATGGGTCGTGGATGGGTGTTCCAGCACGACAATGACCCAAAACATACAGCAAAGGCAACAAAGGAGTGGCTCAAGAAGAAGCACATTAAGGTCATGGAGTGGCCTAGTCAGTCTCGGACCTTAATCCAATAGAAAACCTATGGAGGGAGCTCAAGCTCAGAGTAGCACAGAGACAGCCTCGAAACCTTAGGGATTTAGAGATGATCTGCAAAGAGGAGTGGACCAACATTCCTCCTAAAATGTGCAAACTTGGTCATCAATTACAAGAAACGTTTGACCTCTGTGCTTGCAAACAAGGGTTTTTCCACTAAGTATTAAGTCTTTTTTTGTTAGAGGGTTCAAAAACTTATTTCCCTCAATGAAATGCAAATCAATTTCTATCTTTTATTTAAAGTTATTTTTCGATTTTCCTTTTGATGTGCAATCTGCCACTGTTGAAATAAACCTACCATTGAAATGATACTGTTCTGAGACTTTTCATTTCTTTGTCATTGGACAAACTTACAAAATCAGTGAGGGGTCAAATAATTATTTCCTCCACTATATATATATATATATATATATATACACACATACACACAGTATATATATATTTATGTATCTATATATATAAAATTCTTTTTGCATTTGAAACGGAAATTACGTATGAACACGCGAAACGGAAATTACGTATGACCACAGAACATTTTATAATACAGGAACTAATCACTTTGTTTGTGGACGCCATTTTTATATCGTGTTTACGAATTGTTATTATTTGTGTGAGAGTTATTTTACTGATATTGAAAAGAAGTAAATACAAACACGCCGATCTATCCCATAGAAGTGCGTCCCGCATCGCGGAAACTGCCACATTGTAACTTTTTTTAATTGCCAGTACTTGATAGTAGAAGAGAAGAGGAAAACATCTTTGCGCCTTTCTACTTTTTAACTGTGCCGTGCTGTAAACAATGTAAGATGAGACCGCCTTCAGCGGTGAGGGGTCGTGAGAACAAAGTGGACGCTGGGAGGCGTGGAATGTCGGGCTGCTCATGCCGGGTCGAGAGTTTTGCAGTTTTGGGCAGCGTCCTCTCTTCTCGCACTGTTTGTGACACTTCGAGTGCCCCATTTGCTCCTGGGAGAGTGGAAATCTTTGCAAATGAGTGTAATCTGCGCCATCAAAGCAAGACTCTATTTGTAAATTGCGCCACACGACTACTTATTGTCCCTTAAGGTGAGTTCGGGTCACTAAAACCTCGCAACATTCAAGGTTGTTTTTGTGATGAATTCTTTTAAGAAGATGGAGGGTTTACATCTAAGAAGATGTATCAACCTCTTCATGTAAAGTATTGGACTTAGGAATTGTTTGGACCTTCTGTCCATTAAGCACAGAAGGGCAGTGTCCACATTTCTCAGAATAATTTTTCTCTTAAATCACACGCACGTAGTGCTACGTTGTCAGGCAGAAATTTGGAGGATCACATAGAAAATGTAAATTCTATACCACAGCAGCCGTGTATTGCCTTTCACAAGGGATCTGCTACCGAGAGATGATCCAAATACATTTAAGCTGCTGTTAGTACTACTTACCTGTTGTGTTATAGTGCCTTTAAAATGTACTTTACCCAAAAGTACTCCAGTAGTGCTCAATGTATCTTTATTTCTTAAATGTTAATGTTTTACTGTTTAATAATTTATATACATTTTATTTTTTTCCCTTGCACTCAGTGAGCGAAGCAACTGGGCAATCAGCTAGTATATATTATATATCATACACAGATAGTGTGTTTCAGTTTTTTCCCATATTCTTAGGAAATATTCTGACAAATGAGCTATAGTCGATGTTAAGTTTTAAACAAACTGCATGTTCTGCTTAAAGTATTATGAAGGATTAATCAGTATTAAAGAGACAAACCAGTTTGCGCTCTTGCATTTGTGGCCCCTCTCTAATCTTTTGATTACTAACTGCATACAACACAAGACAGCATCCTCTTTCCATCTGTAATAGAAGTGGGAAAGACATCTGTCTTAATTTTGAGGCTTTTCAAGGTCAGGCCTGGCTTAGTAAGATAGCCGATCACTCGCTGAATTTGGGAGGTCGATATTAAACTTATAAAGCAGTATGTATAATTTGAATATGAAGAGTGAATATGAAGAGTGAATTGTTTACAGAAGTTTCAGAACAGGATAGATTGATTTCAGCCATATGACTATATGTATTTTCTCTGCTTGCTTCATGCTCTGATTTCCTCCTACAATTAGAACATGTGAAGTTAGTAAATTGAAAAATACTAAATAGGTTGTGTGAGTGTGTGTTTGAGACCACTCTAAGATCGCTTGGCATCTTGTCCAAGACTGATTCAATTCTTTCGATTAATGCTATTGATCTGGATCACTGTGGCCAAGTACTGGATGAAAAAAATTTAGAAAATGGATGGGCAGACTACACGTTTCTTAGTTAGTCATAAAGAAGAATGTTTAACTTTTTTTACAGCTTTCTTGTTTCATTTTGTTTAAATGAATTTGTTATGACTGGAATATCATTTTATCTTCCAGAATTAGATAATTTAAAAAGTTAGAATTAGTGTAAGCCACCCTAATTAGAGATTTTCATAAGAAAATGTAATGATTTAATTAATGAGGCAGGAGAATATAATAAACAAGGATAGTTGTGTCACATATTTATAATATTAAAATGTGTACTTCAATTTAAACGTCTAGGAGACTAAATATTGTATATTGTATTAGAAATGTGTCATTTTTCACCCTCTAGTAGAGGTCTATAGAGGACTAGATCACTAGCAAAGGATACAAAATCAAAAAATTACATCATATTCATAATCATTGACCTTGAAATACTCTAAAATGATATTCCACATACTTTTTAACCTTCTGGGAGTGGCTTTTAGAGGACCACCAGTAAAGAATTACATTTCAAAAATATTATCATATTCTTGGTCATCAACCTTCAAATTGCATAAAACAACACTCCATATGCCTGTATTACAGATAAAAAAGTAACTTTGATCCTCCGTATCCTATTTTAGGGAAGTGCCCCTAAGAGGCCTCTGGAAACTTGTCAGAGGTTTATACAAAGTTGCTTTTCATAATGGGCTTACACAGTCAAATTTTGGTGCCAAGATTTTTCCCTCCAAGGAATTTATTTAGTGACCTCACCTGCATTTCTTTCTACCCTGGCTAAAGCTGGTTATCCCAGTTAGTTATAAATGAAAAACTATTTTAGATTGTGTTCTTTATTCATATTACAGGTGGAGTTGTGGCCCCGAGGCTAGGGGTCTGTGCCGGCAATCAGAAGGTTGCTGGTTCAAATCCCATAAATGCCAGAAGTGACTCTTCTCCTTTGGGCCCTTGAGCAAGGTCTTTAATCTGCAATTACTTCACCCTGGGTATGACATCAATCTGCATGAACCCTACAAGCAGGTCCTCCAACTTAGAGGGGAAAAACTTGGGGGTTGGTGGCAGGATTGGAACTCCAGCCACCTTACCATACCTTACATTGTTCAAGTGTGGTGTTGAGGTGTCAACTGCTGCTCTCCGGTCTCAACCCAGGTAGTTCCTCATGTGATGGGTGCTGCAATACTATCAGTGCATGCTCCCAACCTCTCTTCTTCCTCTTCATCTTTTCCACTTCTATGTGGGGTCGATGTGCTTGATTAACCTTCTACAAACAGCTCGGTCCTGTGCCTCCTCACCAGTCAAGCCCTTTTACTTCAGATCTTCTTTTACTTTATCCATCCACATTCACTTTGACCTTCCTCATTTTCTCTTCCCCTGTGCCTTCATTTGCATCACTGTTTTACCCTTATAGTCTCTCCTCATTACATGTCCGTATTACGCCAACCTATTTTATTGTACTTTCTTAGATATCTGTCCTATTTTTGTTGTACCTCTGATTGTCTCATTTCTTATTCTGGCATTTTTTGTAGCTCCACACATCCATCTCAACATTCTCATTTCAGCCACTTCTAACTTCTTCTCCTGCACTTCCTTTACTGCCCAAGTCTCAGCTCCAGGCCTCATTGCTAGTCTTACCACGGTCTTAATAACCTTACCTTTAACCTTCACCTTAATTCTTTGATCACGCAATACTCCTGATACCTTCTTCCAATTGTTCCATCCACACTGCACTCTATCAGTTACCTCTGCATCTAGTTTTCCATGTTGGGTTACCATCGATCCTAGATATTTGAATTTATCCACTCTTTTCAATAGCTCTCCCTACAGGCAAACTTCTAAATCCTGTTCATCATTAAACTTCATATATTTTGTCATATTTCTATTTAGCTTCAACCCTCTATCTTTCAACGTCCTTCTCCCTTCTTCCAACTTTCTCTCCACTTCCTCTTTTCTTGTGCTACACAACACAATGTCATCTGTAAAAACAATGCACCAGAGGGATTGGTCTCTTATCCCATGACTCAACACATCCATAACCAGATGAAAGGCGCAGGTGCAGGCCTACTCTAAATGGGATCTTATCTGTTACCCCAACACTGCTTTAAACCTGAGTCCTCACTTCCTCATACATATCCTGGACAATCCTCTCATACTTCTCTGGTACTCCTGTCTCTCTCATGCACCTCCAGACCTCTTGATGTGGCACTCCATCAAACGCCTTCTCAAAATCAGTAAACACTACATGCAATATGTTCTGTTTTTCTTGATGCTTCTCTGTCAGCTGTCTCAATGCAAAAACTGCAACAGTTGTTTCCCTCCCTGGCATAAAACCAAACTTTTACCTCTATGGTGGTCTCTTCCCTTAGTCTTCTCTCTATAATCCACATTTTCATTGTGTGTGACATCTTTATCCCTCTGTAGTTTCCACAATCCTGAAAATCACATTTCCCTTTATAAATGAGTACAATCACACTGTTCCTCCACTCCTCTGGCATTCTCTCCTGTTCACAGACCTTCTGAATTAGATCCTACAACAAATCTGCTCCCTTTTCTCCTAAACTGTTTCACACCTCTGTTGGTGTTTCATCCGGACCTTTACCTTTCCATTTTTCATGCTTTTCAATGCCTCCTTTACTTCCTCCCTCCTTATTCTTGGTACTAGCCCTTCATTTGGTACTCCTTTCACAAATACTACCCTAGATTTTTCTTCATTCAACAGCCTTTCAGAATATCTCTTCCACTTACTCTTGATCGTTTCATGCTCATTTAAGACCACATTTTGCTCATCTTTCATCTGCTTTATCTGACTAACTTTCGAGCCTTGTTTCTGGTGTTTGCTATTCTAAAAACCATTCTCTCTCCCTCTTTTGTCTCCAATTTTTCATATACCTCTTCCAAAGCTTGTGTTTGCTTTTTTGTATTGCTCTGTGCTTTCTTTTAGGGTGGGAGATGCATGTCAAGTTCCTTTATTTGGATTATGCTATATCATATTTCTTTGATTGGGTTGTATTCTTTTATAATGTTGTGTTCTCAATTAAAGGGGAAGAAAATAATCTAATTTAGTCATCTGAAACATAGACACAGACTTCCTTTCTATAAAAAAGAAAAGTTAAGAGAAAATCAAAAAATAAATGATGTAAAAAGAGCTACATGGTTTCTTATCCTTGACTTAAACACTAAAAAGAAACAAAAGTAAGCCCATCATCAAACCAAGTCTCCTCTCTGCAGAGTAAAGAATACAACTGAATATATATCCTTTATAAGCAGAGCATCCCTGATATTTACAGAATGCTGATCATCTTGGCTCAAGACTAGAAATAGCTACTATCAGAATCATGAAAAAGGGATATGCACAGGCAAGCAGCTGCTCTGCTATAAAAAGTGTAAGAAATACCATGTTCATCAGTGTCCTAAATTATGCATTATCAAATCCATAAAATGGCAACTTGAACTATTAAAGATATGATAATCTAGAGCTAGCCATAACTGAAAATAATTCATTACAGATAAAAAGAAATTGAATCTGAGGGCAACTCATTATTATCCAGGAAACTGAAACAGTCTACACCTGAGATGTATGACAAGCGTTCTAAAGTTCAGGATGCCATCAGTAGTGTGCTACTGGGCCACACTTTTGGAGACATTTCCAGTAGAGGCCAGGCCACAATGCTGGAGAGCAGAACACTGGCCTGTCACTTTCACCATAATGCACATGATATGATGAGGTGACATGCAGACGCCATGTTGTGCAGGTAAAAAGCATTCTCTTTAAATACTGTATGTACGTCTTTGATCCAAAAGAGAGTTAAAACCACAGACAGGTAATGGTATCCACAAAAGAAAAGACAGGCAAACATTTAAAACTGTTAAACACTAGAAAACAGGATTAGTCTTAATAATGTAATGAACTAGGAGGTGAGTTTCACACAGAATATGGTGTGAAAACCACTTCCTTTGGGATGAGGATATTATAGACTGGTCACACTGCTGAATTTATATTGTTTTATGGCAACTTATAATAAGTAGGTTGGTAGACAGGGTCAAGACCACTTTTTAATGATTGAATTGGTTCCTCTACCTTGAAGAATACTTAGGGTGCCTCAGCTCCCAACTGAATATATCAGTTACCATTTGTAACTGGTATTGTATGTCTCCACAATAGAACAGATGTAATAATACCACTGTATAGCATTATCTTGATTGGCCAATCAGTACAAATTTGATCATTTAATTAAAATGTCGCTTGATCTGAATAACAGAGAAGCATATAACAAAATGAGAGAATGAAACTCTGTCTCCTGCACAGTTTGATGTCGCAACTAAAAAGATCAGTTGTACAAAACCAACTAGCAACAGTTTAAACCAAATGTATTATAAGTGCCAAGATTGGTAACACTTTACTTTTAATTTTCATTAATAATATGCTTCACTGCACAGTGATAACCACACTACTGATTCTTTAAAGTGCATATAAGGCCAAAACAAGCCTTTCTTCAATTCTTCTTACATAACACTAAATAAGTAATAGATGTATTTTGTAGTAATTAAACTAAAGTGTTACTCTAAGATTTTTCTACTACCCTGTACTACAAAATCTCAACATTCAGAAAATGTTTAGCCTTGCTTATTAATTGAAATTCACACAAAAATCTTTTCAGACAACAACTCTTTAAATGGAAAATGTCACTGGAGTGTCATATATAGACATTTTTCCTGTGAGAAGATGCACCATTCCATGATAATAAGAACAATGCAGAGTATACGGTATGAAAATTTTTAAATGAATTAAAAAGTAAAACTGCAATTAATAATTAATAATAGTGTTTAACATCATATAAACCTAGGACACATCTACAGTACACATGCCTCCGACTGAGTAGTCAGCTGTCAAATCCTCTACCTTTTCATTTGTCTCTCTCATTCTCCTTTCAATATTTTCTTAAGTTTTTTCTCATTATATTCTTCACAGAATATCTGCAAGACTAAGGTTGCAGTAAGGGCAGTAAGCTGGCATGTCTATTGCATGCATCATAATGACATTCACATCCAAAGGACTTATCTCTCCAGCAGTGCATCTTTCCAGTTCTTATGACCAGTTATTTAATCATGCTAATGTTGCAAACTGAATCTCAACTCTCAAGGGAGCTTGACTGTAATAGTAGTCAAAAATATCTTATGTGATCAAGGCAGATGGCTTAATGGAAACTTTGGCTGTTTACAGGTATTTATTTATTTGTTTGTTTGTTTTTTGTTAACAATGTAGTTGGAGTGTAACCTGCCCCTTCATGTTGGCGAATTAGTCAATAGAAAAAACAGCCTCTTCAATTGTCCCATTCACATAGTGTTGTTAAGAAGTCATGTACAGTATGTGTCATTTTGCATTTTTGAATATGTTACTGCTGATCTTTTTATTTTTTTTTTTGTCATTATGTTGTGAGATCACAGTTTCACAATTTTTAGGTTGTTTGTTTGCTGTTTTTCTTTATTTGTGGCATGTAACATGATCTAAAACAACATAGCCTACGACTTTGTGATTTTTACATTATATAAGACCAGTAACGGCTTAACTTGAGCATTCCTAGTTTTCATACTCTTTCTCTGTATGTTTAGCATTTGTTTGCTCAGAGGTTGATGCACTTGCTGCTTCCTGAGCAGCTCTTCTTTTCTCCACCCTAGCAGACCACTTCTTCTCTTCTTTCGTTGCTATCTTTTCATGTTAAAACTGATTAAGTCAGTGTTTGTGTTGCAATTACGTAGTATGTTTTCTTTAATTTTTCACTTAAGTCTTCAATCTGCCTCAGGAAAGTGTCTAGGGAAAGTGATGGTGAAGGTGGTAGGGATGAGAACGGTGCCCATATGCATGTACCACATGGCCGCCCTTGCTGGCTGCTACCGAGAGTTGGTTCTACAATAAAATAAAAATTAAAAGAAGAATAACCTTGGAGGTCAATCATCACCCCAAAGCGGATAGTAGATGTCTCGTAGTATATGTGTACCAGATTTCAGGTCAATAGGTCAAACAGTTTGCGAGCTACAGTAATTTAAAATAATGGACAGACAAACTAACAGCCACGGAAGCGTATTATCTATAAAGATTGTAGTACATGTTACTGCTTGTCCAAACTTTACTTTAAGAAAAAATAACAAAAATAAGAGCGGCACGGTGGCAGCACTGCTGCTTTGTAGTAAGGAGACCAAGGTTCGCTTCCTGGGTCCTAACTGCGTGGAGTTTGCATGTTCTCCCGTGTCCGCGTCGGTTTTTTCCGGGTACTCCGGTTTCTTCCCACAGTCCAAAGACATGCAGGTTAGGTGCATTGGCGATTCTAAATTGCCCCTAGTGTGTGCTTGGTGCTTGTGCCCTGTGGTGAGCTGGCGCACTGCCTGGGGTTTGTTTCCTGCCTTGCGCCTTATGTTGGCTGGGATTGGCTCCAGCAGACCCCCGTGACCCTGTGTTAGGATATAGCGGGTTGGAGAATGACTGACCGACTAAACAAAAATAAACAAAGGACTACCACTAGTAATGGGAAAGGCTACCCATTTAGAATTAGGATATTGATTTCTTACTACTAATTTTGGTTTTGTTTTGGTGTTTGATATTCCTGTTTAAATGTACTCAGACCCCTGCCTGCATAACTACTTTTCTTTTGGTTTACTCCTCTCAAGGCCTGTCATTTCTTAGATATTAAAAAAAAATGACACAAGTTCCAGCCCTTTTGATCTACCCTTTCTCTCAAAGTATTCCTAACAGTGCCCCCTGTAGTCAATGGATCTTATTTCATGGCAGGTGTTTCAGGCCCTTTAAAGAAGCCTGTTCTGTCACAGTTCACAGTTCTTCCATCTCATAGTGTGGATTTGCCAGGTTGTTTGTGGGAGAACAAAATTAGAAAGAGAGCAAAGACTATACATTTTCAGGTTTTATTCATGCATTAGCCCTTAAATAACTTCTTCAGTCCTTTCAGTGCTTACAAGTGCCCACTCGCTTACTATCAAATCAGTTTAAAAAGATACTATGACAGAAATGACATTGAGACACTTTGAAGTTTTGATATTGTGTAAGACGGCAGCACACATTACTGTTTGTCCAGCAGTAATGTGCATCATCTCCAAGTGAGAGATGGCAGTGAAACTAATATTAGATGAAGCCAATACCCCAAAAATGAAATATTAAGTGAAAGTATTTGACGCAACCACAATAGACGTTTGTTCTGTCCAGGTTTCTATTTTTCTTATTTCTGAAACTGCAAGAATAGGCTCCAAACCCAGACACCTCAAACTGAATGAAGTGGGGTTGGGAAAGTATGCACTGTGTGTGTATGTATGTATTTAAAACAGAAATAATATCACTTCACAGAAATTGAATATTGCAACTTGTAATTCCATTCGAGCGTATATTTTTTGGATTCTCCTCGTTCCTTTTTAGTGCAGAATAGCAGCCAGGCTGCAATGTTTACATAAGATTTGTTTTTAAGTGGGTCTGATAGACTTCATCAGTCTTGGACATAAATGCAGCACATGTTATGAAAAGAATAAGTGACTTTTACATGCAGCACAGCTGTATTTTGTAAGTAGCTCTTAGCCCAGACGGTATTTCTGTGCTGTTTTTGTTTCAGCTTGCCAACCTGGGTTCCTTCCATCTAACAAATCACAAAACCTGAATCAGCATCTGTAAACACATCAGCTGCTGTCTTTACACAAAGTACACACTATGTCACTGAATGACTGTCACACAGGAGCAAAATGTACATGAGAAGATGGTAGAAATCAAAATAATATGTAGTGAGTTTATACATTAAAACAAAAAGTATTCATATTTCCGTCTTAAGCAGTCATTCTTTGTTTCTCTACCTGCTTGCCATTAGAAGTAAAAAATACCAAAGCCATCAGCTTAAAAATAAATCACATCACTATTGATATTGTTTTGGGTGAGAAGGAGTGGGATTTATAGTGAGCTTAGTGATTAGGCTGTAATATTGGAGACTCTGTAGCTCTTATAAATCAAACAAGTGGGCACCTTTATTATAGGGTGGTCCAGATCTAATTATGCAATTTTCATTACGCTATAACTTATTACGTTTTATTACATAGAAAATCACCCGAAAAAATCCCAGACCATCGAGAAGCCTGTGAACTGACGACATGAAGAATCGTCTTTACGCCAAACAGGAATCGCCCCCTGCATAAATCAAAGTCATCCAGACGATCTGGATCTGCATAATTAGATCTGGACCAACCTGTATAAAGGTTGTAGGAATTATTTATTAAACTAAAATAGGTCCATGGCTAGCCCAGTCATGGCACACATTTGGACCTGAGGTGCTACTACAAACTTGAAGGCACCTTTTTCTCTAAGCCAGTGGTCAGTACAGTATTTAAAGAGGTTGAGCAAAAGAATGATGTGGAATCAGAAAGAGAGAAAAGAAAAGGGTGAGGAGAAGTGCAATGTATCAAAAGCAAAAAAGAGAAACAAAGCTTAACCCATAAACAAAATGTCCTCCAAAGATGCAGTGGATCGGTGGTGGTAGAAAAGCAACTCTTTAATACGTGGTCAAATAACTTTTTATTGATTTTAGATTTCTTTATTTAGTTTTCACCTAAAACAGGTTTTTACTTTTCTAGGAAATTTTTACATTTTGGGAGATAAAGCACACAAAGACTTTTTATGTAAACTTGGAAACATTTTTGCAAATTCCACGCAGACAATGACCTAACTCTAGTTACTAATGCATTGAGTTATTGTGTTACGTTCATACTTTTCCATTCATCCATCTATTCATTATCTGTGTGCACTTCATCTTATTTAGGATCACTATGTTCATTCAGGCAACTCTGGATAGAAGGCAGAAATCAACCCCCGAATTGTATGCCAGTTTATAATATTACACATTTTGCTTCACTAGTTAGTTGGGCTAACTGTAACATGACATCTGGAATATATCTAGATGTTCCTGTTTTTCTAAATGAATACAGTCTTCTTTAAAGGTTAATCTTATTGATGTCTAACATTGACGGTCAATGTCCTATAAAGATCTGTGCATGGTCGGCCTTAAATGTCTTCAACTGAGAATACATTGAGGATATTCATCTCACATGAAAATAATTCCTGTGAAAATTGTCTCTTCACAATATTACTTCATCCTACTGACGGTTCAAATCCTGTAAATGCCTGAAGTGACTGTACTCTGTTGGGCCCCTGAGCAAAGCCCATAATCTGTAATTGCTTCGTCCTGGGTATGAATTGGACACTCTAGCCACCATAAAAAAAAAAAAAAACCTCATACTGTTCCATTCCATCTGAACTAGTGTGGTGCTGAGGTGTCACCCATTGCATGGCTGCACTTGGGTTCTAATCTGGGGATCCTGAGTTGGTTTGTTGTGTGGTGGGTGAGGCAATGCGCTGTATCAGCGCGTGCTCCTAACCTCCTCCTTCTACTGACCTCAATGCTAGGATAATTCCAAACTTTGTTCAACTTGGTGAAACTGTTTCCTGGGAAATCTCTAGCACAATTTATAAAGCCATATTTGTATTGAGCATTGACCTAAGTGAGACCATCTCATCAACCTGTCTGAAAAGCCTTGTACTTGATAGTTCCTTATATTTTGAGTCACATTTAAGCCTTAAACAATATTATTATTCTACCATTTATGAAAAGCAGCAAGATAATGAAGACATTTGCCAAGCCTTAATATGTACTGTATCATGTCAACCATTATTCTGTGAGAGTTGAGTTCTGAACTCTTTTGAGACTCTCTCCAATGGGATGACACACAATATTAACACACTTCCAACTGAGTATGCATACCATTAGTCAACATGCTCTGAGCTCAGTAAATATAGTCTTAACATGACTTCAACCGAAGTGATCATATTACTAATCAAGACACCTTAAGCTTATTTGTCATTGAATCAATGTGTATTTAATCTAATATGCATAGACTCAAAAATATGCCTTCAACTTTCACATACTGTATAGTACATTGCTTTAAAATGCCTTTGACTCAACGAACATAGTAGCAACTTATCTTCAGCCTAATATGCATACAATCAGCCAATATGCTTTCAGTCCAATATACATAATCAACAGAAATCTATGAAAGAGTTCAAAATACAGACACTGGAGTCATAAGCCTGGACAGGAAATCAGCTTATATTTTAACTGGTACAGATACAGTTGAGTGATTATAAAATGCTTCACCAAACAGTAAAGGATCTGTCTGTGCTGTGGCTCTTTGTATCAAATCATGAGACAGCTGAGATCTTCTGATAGTTCTTTACTGATACCACTCTACACTAGCCATGATGAAAGTCACCTCATTTTGTGGCTTTCCTTGCAAGAATGTATGCATGCAGTAGGTCTGCACATGAAGCTCTCACAATTACAATTAACCAAGTCTGAAGATCCCAATAATAACTTTTTCTTTTCTAGAAATACTACTTTTTTCATTCTCCCTGTTGATGGGACGTTAGTGCAATATACTGTTGTAAAGATTCTCCAGTTTTAGTTCTTTTTTCTGTTTCCTTAGGGTCTTGAGTTTGATGTCATCTCCTTTCCAAGGTATCTTTCAATACTACATTTCTGGCATTTTTTTTACTACAATGTTATTTATTTCTGTCCTTACTTCTAATCACCATGTGATAATGCATGATGCTAAAATATACTATACCAGCTGTGTAAGCCTGTGCTGTAAAAAGCATGGGGTCCTAGAAACTATTGAAATCATCAGAAAAAAAATTGAAATGTAGTGATGTCCGGTAATTGAAAGGAACGACTCTGGGCATCTCTCTACTAGGAGGTTACATTTTGCTAGAGCGCTCGCATTGTTTGTGTATTAGCGACTAAGTGACTGTCTTTCTTTGGAGGTATTGATTTGCCGACGTGCTCGCCTTGCTTGCGGTGGGAGGAAAAGTAAAAAGGGATACCGTTTTGCCAATGTGCTTGCCACACTTCTGTAATAGCAGATAAGTGAGAGACTCTCTCTTTGGATGTTTTGTTTTGCCGACGTGTTGGCCTCACTTGTGTATCCTCTGAGGTGGAGCCCTTAGTCCGACTCCACCTCTCACTTCCGGGCTGGACAGACATACACACTTCCATGCGTAGACAATTATATATAAGATAAAGTACAGATTGCTTGATTCACAAAGTTGATTGTTCAATGCTCCAAAATATTTAACTAACCATTTTTTTTACAATTACTCACTAAACTACACCACACAGAATCAGAATCAGAATCAAATCTATTGGCCAAGTATGCACGCATACAAGGAATTTGGTGACTCTCCCATTATAACTTACATAATCGACATATACACAGCAGTTAATCACACACCTCAGATAAAAAAAAAAAATCACAAGACAGACGATGTAATACATCTATATAGGCAAACAAAGTGCAGAGTTCAACTCAGTGCAAGAAATGCTGAAATGCACACTGAAAAAAAAAATATTTACAACATGCATTCAGTTTTGACAGTATTGCAAGACCCTGGAAGGCTTGTGGGGATTAATTTAGTCATTTATGACCTTGATGGCCTGTGGGGAAAAAAAAAAAAACTGTCCTTATATCTGTTGATTTTGGCGAGTGTATTAATCTATAACACATGACTGGTGGAAGAAGATCAAAAAGGTTGTGGCTTGGACGTGAGGTGGTCAGTAATGATTTCCCTGCCCGTTTCATGACTCTGGAAGAGTACAGGTCCTGTAAGGTGGACAGACTGGTATCAATAATATTTTTGGCAGACCTGATTATTCATTGTAACCTGTTTTCATCATGTTTAGTCACTGATCCGAACCACACTCTTATGGATAATCTGAGAACTGACTCAATGACTGATGTGTAAAACTGAATCAGCAGCTCCTGAGGAAGGTTAAATTCCTTTGCTGTCACAGAAGTACATTTACCATTGTGCCCTTTCTATGATAGATCCTATTTCAGGTCCTGGGAGATTTTGGATCCCAGAAACATGAAGGTTACCACAACTTTCACAGCAGTATTATGTATGGAAAGGGGGGATAATATTGTGGGACCTCTCCTAAAATCCAGTGTCGTCTCCACAGTTTTGAAAGAATTTAGCTCCAGATTGTTACGATTACGCCAAACGACCAGCTGCTCAACCTCTTGTCTGTATGCAGACTTGTCACCACTCCTGATGAGTCCAATAATGCTTGTGTCGTCCACTTATTTGATAAGTTCATAGGTTCACCCTTGTGGTTACACCAGTCAGCTATGAGAAATATCAGCACATCCACATGACTGCTTAATTCTAGCATTCAACCTGAATTAAAGCAGGAAGAAATGGGACCCAATAAAGGAAAACTTCATAGAAACAGGCAGAAAATTCAAAATCCACATAGTCATACAACATAGTCTAATATTGTCAGTGAATTAAAAAGCAATGCGACTCATTTTTGCCGAATTCCATGGAATGTTCTGGTACGCTTAGTTAACAAACTAAGAATTTAGGAAAAAAATAAAAAGGATAACACAAAATAATCCTCCTGTAGATATTATTTGAAGGTGAAGTATAGAAGCTGAGTTGAAGGAGATTACTGAGCAGTCAGGCTGCAGCAATGGAGCAGCGCAGTTTTCAGGCTAGACGAAGGATCTGATCCTTGCGGCAGAGAACGTGAGTGTTTAGGGACTGTTAGAAAATAAAACAAAGCCTGTCAATGGCAAGCCAGGCATTTTGTGCAGGAGGTGTGATTATGTATGACAAGCTGACAACCTGCTAGATCCTTGTGGGAGTTCCTCTCTTTGCTTCGTTTCTCTTTCTCACAGAGCAGGCTTGAATATTCAGAATTATATTTGGTTGATTTTAATAGTTTTACTTTTTTTGTAATATTTTCTTGTTTTGAAACTATGAATTACATGTTTTCCGTCTATAATGGAAATAAGTTGCATGGTTTTCGGCTGAATTTGAGAATATGTAGTTTTGTAGTTTACTTAATATTTATGTGAGTTCTTTTGAAAATACAGTATATTTTATGATGTTAATTCAATGATTATTTTTATGACTTATTCACTTTGGTTGATAGTCCTACCTAGAGTTCTACAGAAAGCATCCTCTAATTTGTTTTATTTTACCAAATTGTGTGATAATTCTATATCATTTATTCTCTTCAATCATTCTCTTTCAGCATTTCTGTGTGGTGGACTCAAAGAAATGTAGTGGTAGCAATCCAAATGCACATAAACATTTTTGCCATTTACCTGGCCTTATTTAGACAAATCCCCCTGAGATTTAGAGAACACCACAGTGTAGAATAGCAGAGATTCTGATTAATCAAAAGCTCAACTCTTACATGTTGTAAAGAGGTTATAATAAGAGCTATCAATAAATCAAAAAAGCTACAATTATTTTGGCAAAAATATAATTAAAAACATGTACTTGCAATGCCCCTGGATGAGTTGCATTTAAATATATGTATTATTTATTAATTAAACTAATTATTTTTATTAATCATTCAATGACTGTTACTGATTATTAATTGACTAATTATTATAAGGAGATGGACGTCTAACACAGTGAATCATGGAATGTTCTGATAATTCAACAGATTGCTAGGGTAATTTACCAAGGGGTCACCAACCCAGAAGAAAACACCAAAAAGCCAAACAATAAGGGCAGGATTGACTGTAAGGAATACACCAAGTAGTAAAGGCAAAAGGTAATAAAAAATAACCTTGTAGTTTCACAGGACTTCACTCTACAGACTTCATCCCCTACCTCCTTAATTTCACCTCAGTCTCTATCTCTCCCTCTCTCAATCCATTGTTATTGTGGCCTCTAATTCTACATGGATATATCTGATTTAGTCATTTTTCTATTGTTCTGAAACCGCATTAAAGTTGTTCTAAGAGAGTCATTTAACTTGAGTCAATCAGGTGTAAAGCTAGATTCTGATATCTTAGGACTGCTCAAAAAATCCCAGAAAATCTAACCTTCAAAGAAAAAAGACACTCCATCATTCGTGAAATTTGTCCAAAATCCTCCAGATTCTAGGAAAAAAAAAATGTTATCATTTAAATTCCATGGAAGTTTTTTAAAACGTATTCTGCCAGATCAGGGAAATGTGGAAGGACTAAAGAATAAGGGACTAGTAGATATAATCTAGTGTGAAGGACAGCCGGGTCCCATGCCCGGCAGGAATGCCCCCGGGATGCTTGGTGGCAGCCTCCCTGGCCAACGGTGATTCCCCAACCACCCGCAGGGCTCCCTGGGAGATGGAGTCCTCCACAGCTAGGCTGGGGCCCGGGGTGGCCGCTATGGGGGGCTGTCTGCTTCCAACAGCCCGGCTGGACGAGTCTTCAGCCCCACCAGGGTAAGTGCAATTAGGACCAGGTGGTCAATCACCTGGAACGCTTCCAGGGGGGCTATAAAAGGGCCCAGCCACCACCACTCGGGGAGCCAGAGTTGGGAGGAAGGAAACGAAGCTTGTGGAGGCGTGGTGGTAGAGGAAAAACAGTGTGTTGTGATTCAGTGTGTGGTATTTGGGACTGTGTATTGCCTGTGGGTCACGGGGAAGACGTGCACCCACGGGTGAAGAAAAATAAAATCTTTGCGCATTTTATAAGTGCCTCCGGGTCCTTCTGTGTCAGGTCAGGCGCCTATATAGCGCCTTTGTTACACTAGAAATCATCAGAGGGCACTACTACATACACACACACCATGGTAACCTGAAAAGAGCAGTAAGTGTTTGATCTGGGGGACGAAATTGGAGTCTCTAAATTAAATCATTCAGATACCTGAGGCATATACAATCAATGACCTGCATTTACTGTAAAGAAATACAAAAATCACTGCTCATTTCACAACATTTGTTTTAGTCATGAAACATAACTTGTATTTGCACATTAGGTCTTACTTAAAAACCGCTTTCACATTTCAACAGTGCTAAAGTGAGTAAGTCAAGTCCTTTTCAAAGTGTTTAAGGGACATCAGTCACTCAAGCTCTCATTGTTCAGATTTGTTCAATTTACAGTGGAGACTTTGTTTTTGCTACCCACTATGAAAGAACCAGCAATCGCAGTTAAGCAATAGTCTTGCACTTTAAAAAATGAAATATATTTCAATATTCTCAAACAATATGTGGACATATCTTTTGGTATAATGTAATTTATAAGTATTTCAAATATATGTTTGTAAGGTTATACCTAAAATGTAATGAAACATGCATTTTCTTTAATATATTGTAACAAACACATTTTTAAATACAGTATATTGTATATGACATGAAATACACTGTGTCCAGAATCAAGACAAATGATTCCTGCTTTATGTTTTTACCTTGAGTAGGCTAAACACAGTCTTCCCAATGATTCCAGATTATTAACTCATTGAAAGTAGTTCAGGTCAGTAGCTCTGCCAACATATGTGTGCTTCAAATTAAAACCTTGTTACTTACTTATGCTACTTTATAAATAGGTTTATAATTTGTGCTGTTTCACAGTGCAATTTGGAGTGGAATGTATCTCAATATAAGAAACACATATGAGATACTGTATCTGTTGGATGATATTTTCAATTCCAAGTTAGTATATTTTTAAAACATACTACAGTGTAAAAAAATCATAAGTATCTTGAAATATAAACTGTAAAAAATATTGTACAGTATATTATAAGTAGAATTTACAGTATTGTAATAGTTTAATAATTATTTGCATTTATATAGCGCTTTTCTCACTACTCAAAGCGCTCAGCAATTGCAGGTTAAGGGCCTTGCTCAAGCGCCCAACAGAGTAGAGTCCCTTTTGGCATTTACGGGATTTAAACTGGTATCCTTCTGATTGCCAGTGCAGATCCCTAGCCTCAGAGCCACCACTCCGCCTATAAAATTTCTTAAAATGTTTCCTACAGTATATTACTCCTAATATTACAAAATGCATTTTTATATTTTGAAAAACATATTCCAATATACAAAAATATTACGTATTTTTGTATTGGCAGCTGATAAGTTTGAGGGAAGGAACCTCCAGGGGGACTGCTTAAACAGGGGTGAGTACTGTGAAGAGAAGCGGCAGGGTAGAAAGAAGCTGTGGTGAGCAGATTGGAAGACAAGACCCTTCTTCATGTGGCAGAAAAAGCAAGAATCCCAGTGTGAACAGAGAAAGTGCTTCAGGACTAGAATATCGAATCAGTTTAAAGGAGCAGTGTCAGTGTACTCTGGGACTGAAACACTGGAGCCAGATGAAAAGATATCTGTGGCATGCTCCATGGCCAAAACAGAGACATTTTTGGCACACTCCAGGGCCATAAATACTGTAGCAGTTGGCCAAGATGTGTGTGTGTGTGTGTGCGTGCGTGTGTGTGTGTGCCCTTATGGCTAGATATACTGGAGGTTCCTGAAGTATAATTTCCCTCCTCCTTATGAAAGCTATTAGAAATAGTTGAAAGATTTTCAGGTTGTTTGCTCTGTTTTTTTGGGTTTTCAATAAATGGGCTATTGGCTCAGTTCCACAATTTAATGGTTTATTGCACTACTACATTTATCCTTTAAGTATTTTATAGTATATTTTAAAATATATTCATATAGGTAATTATATACTTTTTAAAATGTATTTGACAAGGATTTAATTTGTGTGAGTGCTGTCAAAATTAAATCTCAATGGTGTCATGTTCTTAATTGATTGATACTAACTTGTCACTGGGGAGCTCAAAAACATAAAATGTATTGGAAGTCAGTGGCACCACAATGAGGACATTTTTGTTTAGTTCACTCTCTCTGCCTGATGGAGGGGGTGTGAGCAGAGGTGCTGTTTGCACAGAAGCTGTTTGCCTAGTGGATACGGACGCTCCTCTAAGAAATGCCGCTTTATCGCGGTGCTTCCAAAAGCACACTTATTGATTTTTTGATGGTTTACTTTAATCTCGCTCTCTCTCTCTCTCTCTGACGTTCTCTGCGCCTGATGGAGGAGATGTGAGCAGAGGTGCTGTTTGCACAAAAGATACTGACGCTCCTCTAAAAAATGCCGCGGCAAACTTAAAAGCACGTATTGATTTTTTGATTGTTTGCTTTTCTTTGTGAGCGATCTCTCTCTCTCTGAAATTCTCTGCTCCTGAAGAGAAGAAGATATATTTGCATTCTTTTAATTGTGAGAAAGAACTGTCATCTCTGTCTTGTCATGGAGCACAGTTTAAACTTCTGACTAAAGGGTGTTATTTTATGTCTAGAGGGCTTTAATAATGTTAACAGTGTGGGAGAGTTTATAAGGGCTTAAAATATATAAAAATAACCATACAAACATATGGTTTCTACTTCATGGATTTTCATCTATCGCGGGGGTTGCGTTCCAGAGGAGGGATTACTGTACTGCATCTTCTTACCCAGGGTTTCTTAAACTTTTTTTGTAGCAACCCAATCTTACAGTTTTTAGTGTCCTCGAAATCCATTCCTTCTTGAATGGCCAGATGTTCATCAGTGTGGGGGGATACACCTCAGAGAATCATGTCTAATTGCCTCTTCCCCTTTGAGAAGTTTGGACGATCGTTAGGGGGTAATTGAGGATGATCATCAGAGAAATGTCAATCGCTTAATCAAACTGTGATAATGCACTACGACCCATTTCACAAACCTGCTGCAACCCATTACCTGATCACTTGCGACCCAACAGAGGCAACCCATAGTCCGTCATTGTCCAACCCACTATATCCTAACACAGGGTCACGGGGGTCTGCTGAAACCAGTCCCAGCCAACACAGGGCACAAGGCAGGAGTAAACCCCAGGCCGGGCGCTAGCCCACCACAGGGCACACCCACACACACACCCACACACTTAGGACAATTTAGGATCGTCAATGCACCTAACCTACATGTCTTTGGATTGTGGGAGGAAACCCACACAGACACGGGGAGAACATGCATACTCCACGCAGGGAGGACCCGGGAAGCGAATCCAGGTCTCCTTACTACGAGGCAGCAGTGCTACCACTGCTCCACCATGCTGCCACAGGCAACCCATAATTTTTTATCTTTTTGTGAGGAAAATACTCTGTAAACTTTTGGAAAACTTATACTTAACCAGCCTCTATGTGTTCTACCCTGGATTGTCGATTGTTGATTTAAAAATTTTGACTGGCATCCATTTTACTAATTCCCTTAAAAATGACAAAAAAAAACAGCCTGCCTTATCAATATACATTTGCTCAAGTTTAAAAGGTTACATTCCTCCAAAATTTCGCTGATAGCTAGTGCCCTGCAGTTGTGGAATTAGTCTAGAAGCTCTTCTTTTGTGTTTCTCTTGTAAAATACACGGTATAACTACAAAAACAAATTCTAGAAGTGGTCTCACAAGTGAATTATGCAGCTTGAACATAACGATTCTTGCGTTATACTCAACAGAGTGCAGTCACTACACAACACAATATGTAATTAGTCCTTTTCAAAACTTCTGCACACCAATTGTGGACAGAGATTAGTAAATTACCACTTCAAATTATTTTTCAAAAGAAATCCAAATGTGATCCTATTTTCATGTATATTTTTTTTTACTAATTTTCCTCAAGGTGGTATGCTGGTGTTGCAGGTGTTGATATTATAGCCCCACAGTGAGACCAAAGAAGATTAAAATGTATAGTGTGTGTTGATGAATCTCAATAGGTGACACTTCACTGGCTGATTCTATGGAGCTGTTGTTAGTGAATGTTCAATACTGAGACACTTTAGAAGAACAGTATATGCACATCAACTCTCATTAGAGTAAGCTTCAGCGAACATCAAATAAATTAGTTTTTGGATAATACACTGTGTATTTTCAAACACTTTTGATAGTTAAAGGCAAATATATATCAATAATTCTTTGTGTTAAAAAGAAAAATGTTTAAATTTTAAGATTTGAGGACAACTCCAGCTGTGTTACCAATTTGTAAGAAGTAAGGGAGCTCATGCCCTGCGGAAAGTAGTCAAACATTAATTGGATCTCACTCCAAGGGCTCTTTTACTTCTTATCATTTTAAAACGGGCACTCTTGGCCATTGAGACAGATAACCACTTCTTAGTCAGTGCTTGACAGAAGTCTAATTAAAGAGCAAGCTCCTTCCCTGAGACAGATTCTGTGTACTGTGCAAAGAGGGATGTAGAATCTACTTAAGTGAATTTCTTCAAAGCATTCCTTACAAAGATCTCTTCATTATTTCATTTGCAAACTAAGGCTTAAATACTTCTTATATTTATGTAATCTGCTAAACACCTCTACAGTATGTTAAAACATATTATTAATTTAATCTAAAACAAAGGTGAACAACTTCGGTTATAACTCTGCAATGTCAGGTCATTCTTAAATCATAGATTTTTTTTCCCCATATTAATGATATCATCCAAATGATTTGAAGACTAAAATATATGAGTAACTTTCAGTTCTTCACTTTTTTCTCCTCAGTTTCCTGCTGAGTACTTTACTAAACCATACAGTGCACAATGACAACACACTGCTATACATGGAGAAAAAAGTTAAGACACAGAACTTCTGGTTCTTTTGTCATTTATTATGACATATGATTACAGTCCTGGATGGCCACAGTGGCTGCTGGTTTTCATTCCAACTAGTTTTGGAAGTAGAAGCCAGGCATAACAGAAAATGAAATGTGTTATTAATTTATGGGGCTTGTTAGTGCTTTCATTGTTTCAATACAAAAATTGTATATTTTTTGTTTTCTTTTTTTTTTCTTTCTTTATTAATTTTATTGCAATCCATACAAATCAATTAAGTTTCTACAAAAAGAAAAATTGAGTTAAGAACAGATCGATCCCCATCTCTAAGAGAGAGAGCAAGCCAAACGGCGTGAAATTTAAGGCTTGTAAACATACCTAAATTAATAAATTATCTGTGCTTTATGAGCTTATTTTAAAATATTACTGATTAGATCCTGCCATGTTGTGAAAAAAGTCTGTACAGATCCTCTAACTGAGTATTTGATTTTTTCCAATTTCAAATAATATAACACATCGGTTTCCCACGGACTTAAAAGAGGAGAGTTTGGGTTCTTCCAGTTTATCAGAATAAGTCTGCGTGCCAAGAGTGTAGTGAATGCAATCACAATTTGTTTGTCCTTCTCCACTTTAAGCCCCTCTGGAAGAACCCCAAACACAGCTGTTAATGGGTTAGGAGGGATTGTGAGTCCAAGGCTGTCTGAGAGGTAATTAAATTTTTTTGTCCAGAATAATGTTAATTTGGTGCAGGCCCAGAACATGTGACCCAGTGAGGCTGGGATATTTTTTGTTTTCTGAGAACAACCTGCAGCCACTGAGGACCACCAGGACTAGTAAATGAGCAACACAAGTAATTCAACGCCCCTGCTATAGGAAGATCTAAACACTGACATGGTGTTGTATGTTTTGTTTTTTTTTTTTAGTTATGCTGACTTAGAATTTTATTTAGTCTAAGTTTTAATAACCTGTCCTACAGAACCTCTGGCCTATGTTTTTATCCGGAAAATATGACAGTGACTTCAGTAATGCACAGACAAAGGCCTATGATGTGGTTGTTAGAGTTATTTTTTAGTATCACATCTGAGCAGGCAGTAAACAAAATAAAATGCATCAGTGGATTGTTCTGGCTGTAAGTATAACAGGGAGGTTATACAAGGACCAGAGCATGTTGTAAAATCACTAATGGTCCCTGGTGCTGCCCTGAAAAACAGAAGTTCCTGAGACCTCTCAAAGTTAAACCTGGCATCCGTGTAATTAATTTGACTCAAATGCCCTACAACACTACAATGCTGGAAAGCTTGAACATAAAATGCAAATATAAAAACAACGCCAAATAAGAAAAAGAGTACTAGAGTACAATTAAAAATAAAATCTAACCTAAGGAAAGGGTTTTATTGTGTAATTGCAAAAGAGAATAGAACAGAACCCTAAAAAAATATTTTCCAAAGAAAATATGTAAGCTCAGAGTTGTCATATATTTTTAGACATTTAAGAAGAAAAGAACATTGTGCCAAAGACCCATAAAGATTGATCAACTCAGCTAGCCTATTGAGAGACACCATTATTGACTTATTCACAGAGCAAACAGTCTGAAGGGTCCCAGTTAAGTTAATGCATAACTAAAATAATTCTGAACCTAAGACATATAGGGCGGTCCAGATCTAATTATGCAATTTTCATTACACTGTAACTTATTAAGTTAATTACATAGAAAATCACCAGAAAAATCCCAGACCATCGAGAAGTGTGCAAAGTGGCCACATGAAGAATCGTTGTCACGCCGAACTGGAATCGTCCCCACATAAATCAAAGTCATCCAAACAATCCGGATCTGCATAATTAGACCTGGACCACCCTGTATATTAGCTTAATCATGGTCTGTGGTCCAAAAGAAAGAAGCAAGCATGCCCAATTAGAAAGAGTTTCCTCATTTTTAAGTTGATGTCATCAGAATCCTCAAAACAATAAATCAGTGGGAAAATAATTACTTACAATTGTTTCTTTCTGTTTCAAGTTAGAATCCAGATGAAATTCTAATTGAGTAAAGAAGTCCTGATCTGAACCCAAACTGTCACTACCTAAATTTTGCTTAAATATTTCATAAAACCTACTATGAGAAACTCTGGGGAAGTTAAAGTATCATTAGATCCATCTTAGCCACCTAAAGTGCAAAACTGAAACACATAATCTCGGAGGCTAAAGATCTGTGCTGGTATCCAGAAGGTTGCCAGTTTGAATCCCCGTCACTGCCAAAAGAGATCCTATTCTGCTGGGCACTTGAGCAAGGCCCTTAACCTCCAATTTCTCCAGGGGCGCTGTACAATGGCTGACCCAGCTCTCTGACCCCAAGGGGTATGCGAAAATTAACAAATTCCTAATACAAGAAATTGTATAAGGCGAAATAAAGAACAAAAAAAATCAGCCACAAATTAAAAAGCTGAATTACTCATGAACTGTCCCTTTGTGAAAAACAGACTAATACAAAAACAACTCCAGGAAATTAGGAGAGCATCGGGGGTCCCTTATATAAAGTGCATCCTGTCAAGGTAACGTTTCTGTCTGTTAAAGCAACATACGATCCTTGCAATATCTATAAGAGAAGACGTAACACTGTTGTTTAAAGAAAAGTGGGCACTCGAAAAACATCTGACAATATTGTCTCATTTTCGTCATATTATTCAGGCACATGAATTCTGAGACTTTTAATGTCAGACAAATCTACAGCAGCACAAGGACGTCACCTTCACATCTGGCAGTTGAAACCACACCTGCTGCATTATAGAATAGGTTTTACGTTTTCTATTCTAACTTCCATCACTACCAACCTTATTTTTTTCAATAAGCATTCACTTCCGTATTCACGTAATAATGAAATAAGAATGTACTTGCTGCTACAAAAATAAAGTTAAATGTAGTACAGGATGCAATATTATAATTTAGAATGGATAAGGTTTTTTTCTTTATTACTTACAAACTTCTTAAATCTCATGGGATATTTGTGGATAATAAAGATGAGGAAAACTTGATTTTACTCCTTAAATTGCAGTGATATGAAATGCTGTTGAAGTAAAATGTAAGTACACCTTGTTGTTTTATTTTTGATTGGCACACTTAGGGTGGGTACATAGCAATAAAAGCATTTTATTTAAGATACTTTTCTCATTGTCCAGTAGTTTGATTGTTTGACAAGAAAGTACCTGTGTCATCCGAGTTTCTTAATAAATGGGCAACTGTCCCTCAATCTTCACAATTTAAAAAATATCTTAGCAATATAATGAATTATACAGATAATGGAAACTTATTTATTTTTAAAAAGAAAAAAAAAAACTAAAGATTGTGACAACATTATACTTTCATACAAACAAAATGTGCAAGCTTAGATTTAAAGGCTTCGCATCAATCAGCTCTTTGTGGCTTTGTTTCTGAAATTCTTTCCTAGTCTGCAAGCTAAATTATTCAAACTAATTTCATTCTAAGTGTACATTCACAGTCCACAGCATAACTCTGATCTTTAGCTACTTAAAATATGCAATATTAATTTACAGTTACACTAGGCAAATCTAACCAGATGCTTTGCATTGTTTCTCTGCTTCAAAGTGCTCAAATAAAGATACCTCTACAGTAGAAGCGTATATTTTTGTTACTTAAAATAAGTCTCTAACCATGGAATGACATTTGAGAGATCAAGTGAGCGACTAGAGACTCCCAGTCTAGTAGACTTCACCTATCTACTTTGATACTCTGTCTAATCCTGTCTGTCTATTTTGCAACTTTGGGGAGCCTAAGCCTGTGCCAGAAATTCTAGCAAGACTTAGACACACACAGTTTGACGCCTGTCCAATTCACTCCTCACCCCAGAGGCAAACAAGCCTCTCTGGCAAAAAAGCAATAATTAAAATCAAACATTATGAGGGGCAGTATGGTAATTAAGAGTACGATTTGGCCATTGAAGGTAAACTAAGAAAGGCCTTTGGATGTACAGAGTTTCATTCAGTGTTTAAGTGTGGATGAGAAATTAGTTGAGGTGATTCGGACTTGTGAAGTAAGAGGCAGAGAATAAATGAAAAGTGCAGTGTAATGAAGGTGCAGAGGATGAGACCAAAAAGCCACAGAGAAAGTAGTGTAGGTGATAGTACAATAAATCACATAACTCAAATAGACAAAGATAAAACAAAGATTTTACAAAGTTTTGGGCACAAATGCCCTAAAAAACATTAGCAATAATTGTCAGACTGGTGTGAATGTACATTTATATACAGTAGGTTTACAGTACTTATGTATACATATATGCCTCAGAGCATCAGGAGACCGGATTTGAATTCCAGCACATTCATTGTGTCTGTGGTTTATGTGTGTTTCTCCTTGTCTGTATGATTTTTACCTCAGGTATGCCATTTCGCAAAGACATTCATGTAAAGTCAATCTGTAATCCTGAACTAGCCCTACATGAATGAATATATAGGATTTGCAGTATACTACTGTATTATACTACTAATAAAAGGTTTTTATTTAAATTTTTATCTATACAACAAAACATCAAAAGCTAGGCACCTTTTATTAGGGTAGAATCACATTTAGGTCAATATATGGTCAACTGAACCTTTTATAATTGCCAATTTTTTGTTAAAAAGATCACCTCATTTTATTATAATAAGGTGGCTAATAAGATAAATACCACTATGTTGTCACTTGAGAACGAGGAAATGATGCAGTTTATTCATATACATGAACAAGGAAATGGACACAATCTATCCTGCCTACCCCCTAAGATTTCAGTGCAATTCCAGATTCTTATTGCTTTCTCTACTGTATGTACACCTTCTTTGCCAAATATGGCTTCCTCTCCTCACTTCTCTACTTCATTTTTCTCCTGTTTTCTTCTGTCTCCTGATTGTATCTCTGTCCCAAAGCTGCAGAACAGTGTCAAAATGGCTCAGACACCTCATCGAAACACATATTATTTCCTCAAAAGTGAAATATTATTGCAAACAACATAATGGAATTCACTGCATTGGATGAACTATTGTGTTTATTGAACAAGGATGGAAATCGTATTGATGGACTGTACACTATGTACATGTACATTATACTTTAAAACTAAGCTTTTGAATTTTCTTCCGAGCACAGCAATTAGTTTAGTAGAGAGATATGCACAGCATATAATGAAACCAAGATGCTTAAATTCAAGTTATTTATAAATCTTTCAGTCATTTTGTACAGGATCTATCACTCAGTTTTGTTATGTTTTTTTTTTTGCTTTTTGCAAGATATCAAAGTCTAATATGGGATTAGAAGATTTTTTGTCATGCAAGGGACAGCAATATCAAAAAATGTAGCTATTAAAAGTTTTGTTATTGCACCAGTGTGGATCACTCTCTGAGAAGACTTGGGGAGCTTTCTAGCCATCTTTGAACTCAAAATAAATACCACAGAAACTAAAAGAGTGATATATTAACAAGATAAAACCAGGGAAGAATAAGCACAAGGAAGACAAAGGTAACAAAATAAAACAGACCAGTCCTCACTGGGGTGCGTAATGTACTCACCGATCTTCTAAACATAATAAACCATGCTTATTCACAGTCCATAACGCCTGTTCCTACCATCCGTCAAATCCTTGTCTTACTCTTCTCCCAACTCCATGTTAGGCTATCTTATGTCTGAAAAATTATTTTAAGCTCAAGCTAGAAAATATTTTTGGGACTAACCCTTAATAACCTTCAGGAAAATGTCTAGGCTTTAGGGCCATTCATCCAACACTACCTCTAGCAGACTTAAATATCATAAAGCCACTTAGGGTATACAATAATGAGTCTCCCTGCCTGCCGCCTGTTGTGCTGAAGGACTCCTGCTCTATTGCTGCATTGACCCCCCCACTGTACTTAAATTATGTATTAATATCTGGAGCTCCTTGTGGTACTAATCTGGTTACACAAGCATGGTCATGCAACATGCACTAAGGAGAAACATATTTCAAAACTTACCCTGTTCCACATTAAGTGTCTATAATTATTATCTTTTACTGGGTCCCCTTCCACAAAACCTAACTTCTGTTACTGGGGTGTCCAAATCCGATCCTGGAAAGCCGTAGAGGCTGCAGGTTTTTCTTCCAACCCAGTTGCTTAATTAGAAGCCAATCCTCACCAATAACAGATCTTATTTAATTTCACAGCTTGTTAGTGTTTTAACTCTACCATGTCAGTTCATTCTTAAAGTTCTTTCCTTTCTAATGATACATGTATCATCTAAGTGGTTTGAAGCCTAAAATGAACGAGTAATTTTCCATTTTTCACTTCCTCTTCAGTTTCCTTTTGAGTACTTAATTGAACCAAATAGTGAATGATGAATACACAACCGTTGGTAATGGAGACAAGTTACATGTAGAACTGCTGGTTCCTTTGTCATTTGCATCTTATTGTTAATCAGGAGCAGTTCAAATAATGAATACAGCTGTTTAAGACTAAAATAAGCAATTAAGGGTTTAAAATCTTAACAAGCAAGACACTAAAATGAAGCAGAAAAATGCCACTTGAGCAATAAGTGCTTCATCAGCACTGAATGATTTCTCATGAAGCAACTGGGTTGAATCAAAACTATGAAGCCATTGTGGCCCTCCAGGACAGATGTTGTTCAGCCCTGATTTAAAGGATCCGAGTCTTAAATAGCAAATGCAGTAAATGAAGTTAATTAGCAGCAAAACTAGTCACTAATTAAGAAAATAGTTAGAATGAAAACCTGTAGCCACTGAGGCTCTCCAGGATCGGAGTTAGCTACCCCTGTTCTATAACAATGATGAGCAACCTCAATACTACTGCTGGTGAAGATAGATAGATAGATAGATAGATAGATAGATAGATAGATAGATAGATAGATAGATAGATAGATAGATAGATAGATAGATAGATAGATAGATAGATAGATAGATAGATAGATACTTTATTAATCTCAAGGGGAAATTCAAAACACCATTTTACTTTTCAGTAAAGCAGAGGATTTTCTTTCATCTGAATTCTCAGTCTGTCTTATTAGTCTGGGCCCCTAAAGAATTCCCCAACAGGGAAATTCATAAGCTCTCTTCTTCCTCCGTATTACGTATGTTGCAGTGATCAAATACACCCACTGGTTATTGCATCAAATAGTTGTACTCCAGTGCTGCATTGCAGTGGTAGCTACAATAAAAACTTAACCAGAAGCCTTGCTGTACAGTGCCTGATGACACTGGTTTAAGTGAGGGTTACCTATACAAAAAGTAATTAAAAACCATGAATATGGTTCAAATATTTGGTAGTATACAGAATAATTTGACATGTCATCCAAAATAAAATGCTATCACAGCTTAGTCTCATTCTATGTACAAAATACTACACCTTATTCTTATTCTATGTTTAATGGAAAAATATAAGGCATGGTTATTTATGCTTAACTCCATATTACACACAACTAAAATAACTAATCTAAGTATCTATAATCTTTAATCCTATATTGGTAAAATATTCCACAACATTGTAGGTTTTTATGTTGTAGACCACTTTCTGTTCACACGAAACACCTGCCCCCGGTTCATTGAGTTATCATAAAAACACATCACTAACATCTAAGAACACATTTGTACTTTATTGTTTTAATATGAATTCCATCTCTGCTTCCAGGGGCATAAAATAAAATGAATTCATAAACATGTAATAAATCTTTCTGATTTCTGTTCTATCTATATTGCATAAATACAACAAGAAAATAAAGTTTTTTAATTTAAATAATATCTGTGTTTTGCTTTTCTCAGATTCTGAGAGGATTAGATTTATGGAAGTTAATGAATATTAGTGCCATTGGACAACATGTAAAGGGTACTGATATTTCAGATATTTGTGACTGCATATGACTGATGCTTCCTGGGCTCAAGCTTCCCCATGACCATTGCTCAGGATAACCACATTTGAAAAATGGATGGATGGATAAAAAGTTAAACTATATTTTCTTGACTACACTTGTAGTTACTTCACTGGCTGTACTGCTTTCATATATGTAAATGAAAGCATCAAAGACATACTGTATACTGTACATAGGCACATTAAAGAGTAAGCTCCACTTACCATATTATTTGTAAATATCGATTATGCAATACATACTGTAATATTAAATGGGTAACATTTCAGATTAGGGGCTACCTTGTTGCCTCTATCAATGAGTTACAGCCAACCCAACTGGCTTCTTTCAAAAGGAAAAAGCAACAATCCTACTCAGTGGTGTTCTCATATTACTGAGGTCCTCACCCTGTCATGAAAAGTGAATCCAGCCACTTTGCACAGGAATTTTATCTTGGCTGTTTGTATCTGCAGTCTCTCTCTTTCTGTCACAGTCAAGATCTCTTGACCATAGGTAAAAATGAGGATGCAGACTAGTAAACAAAAAGCTTTGTCTGAAGACTTAACTCCCACTTAATCATTGCAATATGTTGCAACATCCTCTTAAGTGCAGCTACTGCATGAATTTGTTATTTGCACAATTGCCCTGTTGTGACATGAAATTCCAGACTGGGAGAAAGGCAGAAACCTTCACTGTCCAGTTGAAAAGAGGCTCACCCCAGTCAGTCCCCCAACTGCTACATCCAGGCATCAACCAAAACAGGCCTAAAACAGGGAACTGGCATTAACAGGTCTAAATACAAAGAAAGTCCTAGAAAAGTATTGAAATGCCCTACAGGGGAAATGGTAACCATAAACCTATGGCTTAAGACTAAAAAGATAATAAAGAATCCTTTTAAAAATGAAGATTTATTAACAAAATTTAAAAATACAACAAAATACTCAAATAGGTAAAAATATCCAAGGCAAAAAAGTCCCAATACACAATCTAAATGCTGAAATCCAGAAAACAGAGCAAATAAATCACAATAACCAGAAAAACTGAAGTACTTATAAGGGTCCTTACAAACTCAAAGCACCAATGTTCAATCCTTTAGTCTGGTTGACGTATAAAGCTTAGATGGAGGACTCATCTGGCATGACATCAATATGGCACTGCACCCTGTAGTTCCACCCACAAAATACAAGGAATGGCAACAATTTCAAAGATACAATACAAAAACATAATAAACGTTTCATAACAAACATGAAAAATAATGATACAAAATTAGTAAAAACAACCATAAAATGGAAAGTAAATTCAAATCAGGAAAAAAAAACCTGGTTGTAACACAACACCACTTCTGTCACTCATAGTCAAGAATCTACTGTATCTGAACTGCTCCATTTGAGACAACACTCAACCCTTACCTTTGAAGAACAAGCTACATTCTCTTAAAATTGGACTATAACCTCAGATTTGAAGGTGTTAATTCCCTCCTAATACAAAAAGAAATGCAATCCTGGGATTCCCAAAATGGATACCAATTTTCGATAGCACTCTCATATCCTGTCCTTTTAAATCCTTACCAGTAGAGGAGATAAGACACATCTTTGGCAGAGACCAACACTAAAATTAAATGGACTTCACTTAACACAAAGCATGTGAGCTGAACTCTTGCACTCCAGATACAGAGTTTAAATGTCAAGCAGCAGTGTCCATAAAACTCTGTATTCTTGCGGCCTTGCAGATGAACCTATTGGGTGCATGGTCATAAGCCTCTGGTAGTTCACAAAGCACAGGTCTACAGAACCGAAAAATTCTCATGAATCCTTGAAGATATGCGTAGGAACAAAATCTTGGTCGTATGTTCCATGGTCAGGTCAGAATCTACAGACCTTGAATGACTCTACAAATGATGCCTCTAGACCTTCACCATCCTCCTTATATTCTCTTTTTTGCCTGTGTTTGATTCCTAGTGTGAATGTGTTGTGACAAGGCTGAGCAGCGGCATACTCTATAATTGTTTAGCCATTCACTCCCACCCTTCAAGTTTTATCCTGACTTTCTTTTTAGCATACCAGCTTTAGGGCAATAAGCTGATTTATCTAGTGTTTTTTACACCATATTATTGTCTTTCCAGGAGTATACCTAAATTAGTTTAAGTGTTTATTACATAGATGAAGTATTTAATTTACTGTTCCACTACCTCCACTACCATCTCAGCCATGTGCTGCTAGATCTTAAATGCAAATGTGAAAAAAGTAATTGGAGTCATTAGATTTGGAACATCCTTTATACTGCTGAGACTGGTGCTTGAAATACTGCATACTTTGCTTGAACGTTCATCACCCTGATTGATTATAGCTGAATGCAATGTGTATCCAGAAGGCACAGCAGACAATATCAATGTTGTTTTTCATATTTAGAGGAAATACTGCCAATCCATCACAATAAAATAATAAGGTTTCTGATGTTTATTGTAGCCGAGAATAAATTCTTAAAGTGTTGTTGAGAACATGAACAGCTGCTATACTTAGAAAGCAAATGGGAAATGCCCAGTATTCAAGTAAGAGGGGATGCAGAAACAATTTAGATTTTTAAAAGCAGCGTAATGCACATCTATGAGCCATTAAGTAGTAACTAACAGGGCAGATTCAGCAAGATGGGTTTAAAGGAATATAGTACTTTCTAGCCAGATAAGAAATGTTCTCCACAGGAATCAGTACTAAAAAGCTTAAATTCTAAATCAGTCACTCATTTATAGGGATGCACATTGAGTACAGTGAGTGTAAATTAATACATGGGTCTAAAACAGTCTGGAAGAGTACAATGTGATCTTAATAAATGAGGACAGCACAACAAGCTTGTCTATCCTGTTCATGCAAAGCCTCCAAAATAACATCAATTCAAGATCTGAACATTCTCAAAAGACCTACTCTCTACCACACTACAGTACTTGCTAATATATTCCTTGTGTCGATGGTTCTTTTTGCAAACAAAAACTTTCGACATTTGTATGATATCTCCCCCTAACAAGATTCCAACCTTGACCACACATTTCTTTTTCAAGAATTTATTATAAAGTAGCAGCTGGTATCCACCGCACTACTTCAATTCATAATTTTAAACAATTTGATCATGTTACCTGTTAATCTCCTTTTGGTTCAGCTGGTACGGTTCAGCTCCTTCATAATTCATATATCTTAATTCTGGAATCAGCATAGTGACTCTCATTTTTGTAATATGCAGACTACACCTATACAGTGCTCCAGGTGAGGCCTCACTAAGATGTTATATATACTTTAGCATAACCTCCCCTGAATTATACTCCATACACTGTTATACATACATACATACATATATACACACACACACATATACATACAGTGGTGTGAAAAACTATTTGCCCCCTTCCTGATTTCTTATTCTTTTGCATGTTTGTCACACAAAATGTTTCTGATCATCAAACACATTTAACCATTAGTCAAATATAACACAAGTAAACACAAAATGCAGCTTTTAAATGATGGTTTTTATTATTTAGGGAGAAAAAAAAATCCAAACCTACATGGCCCTGTGTGAAAAAGTAATTGCCCCCTGAACCTAATAACTGGTTGGGCCACCCTTAGTAGCAGTAACTTCAATCAAGCGTTTGCAATAACTTGCAATGAGTCTTTTATAGCGCTCTGGAGGAATTTTGGCCCACTCATCTTTGCAGAATTGTTGTAATTCAGCTTTATTTGAGGGTTTTCTAGCATGAACCGCCTTTTTAAGGTCATGCCATAGCATCTCAATTGGATTCAGGTCAGGACTTTGACTAGGCCACTCCAAAGTCTTCATTTTGTTTTTCTTCAGCCATTCAGAGGTGGATTTGCTGGTGTGTTTTGGGTCATTGTCCTGTTGCAGCACCCAAGATCGCTTCAGCTTGAGTTGACGAACAGATGGCCGGACATTCTCCTTCAGGATTTTTGGTAGACAGTAGAATTCATGGTTCCATCTATCACAGCAAGCCTTCCAGGTCCTGAAGCAGCAAAACAACCCCAGACCATCACACTACCACCACCATATTTTACTGTTGGTATGATGTTCTTTTTCTGAAATGCTGTGTTCCTTTTACGCCAGATGTAACGGGACATTTGCCTTCCAAAAAGTTCAACTTTTGTCTCATCAGTCCACAAGGTATTGAAATGTTTCTTAGCAAAATTGAGACGAGCCCTAATGTTCTTTTTGCTTAACAGTGGTTTGCGTCTTGGAAATCTGCCATGCAGGCCGTTTTTGCCCAGTCTCTTTCTTATGGTGGAGTCGTGAACACTGACCTTAATTGAGGCAAGTGAGGCCTGCAGTTCTTTAGACGTTGTCCTGGGGTCTTTTGTGACCTCTTGGATGAGTCGTCTCTGCGCTCTTGGGGTAATTTTGGTCGGCCGGCCACTCCTGGGAAGGTTCACCACTGTTCCATGTTTTTGCCATTTGTGGATAATGGCTCTCACTGTGGTTCACTGGAGTCCCAAAGCTTTAGAAATGCCTTTATAACCTTTACCAGACTGATAGATCTCAATTACTTCTGTTCTCATTTGTTCCTGAATTTCTTTGGATCTTGGCATGATGTCTAGCTCTTGAGGTGCTTTTGGTCTACTTCTCTGTGTCAGGCAGCTCCTATTTAAGTGATTTCTTGATTGAAACAGGTGTGGCAGTAATCAGGCCTGGGGGTGGCTACGGAAATTGAATTCAGGTGTGATACACAACAGTTAGGTTATTTTTTAACAAGTGGGCAATTACTTTTTCACACAGGGCCATGTAGGTTTGGATTTTTCTCCATAAATAATAAAAAACATCATTTAAAAACTGCATTTTGTGTTTACTTGTGTTATATTTGACTAATGGTTAAATGTGTTTGATGATCAGAAACATTTTGTGTGACAAACATGCAAAAGAATAAGAAATCAGGAAGGGGGCAAATAGTTTTTCACACCACTGTACATACATATATATATATACATATATATATATATATATATATATATATATATATATATATATATATATATATATATATATATATATATATATATATATATATATATATATATATATATATATATATATATATATATGAAAACATCCTATTAACCATTTTGGTTGCTTTTGTACACTTATCAGATGTAGATAGCGATAAGTCCATTATGACTGATAGATCCTTTTCATAAAGTTTGCTATCAAAATTTCAAATCAAACATTGTGTATTCAAACCTAACATTTTTACTTACAAAATGTAATACTTTACATTTAAAACCTTAAATCAGAAAAAGTTGGCACAAATTCAAATAAAAAAATAAACACAGTGATTCTTAAATTTACTTTTACTTTTATTTCATTGCAGACTGTATGAATCCAAGATATTTCATGTTTTGTCTAGTCAACTTAATTTCATTTGTTAATATACATCCATTCCTGCAATGTCTTGTTGTTGCGTAGTTATGCAAAATGTGAAGCTTTTTAAGGTTTCCAATATTTCTGGTCCTCTACACCCAAAAGCCCTCATTTTGTAGGCCATATTATTTGATGGAAATTACACCTTTATGATAAAGAGTAAACCAATACGTGTCCAGAAAAATAATCAGAAGAACTTAAAGTTGTGAATGCCAACTGAGCTCAGAAGGTCTTTCTCTAATAGGACAGGAAAGGTCAGATTTACTCCTTTTCATAAAACTTTGAAAAAAACTGAATTGGTAATATGGGCAAGTGGAATATAGCATTTTATGTTTTTTGAGGTTGCTGACCATGAATATGATAATTATTTTGATATTTGACTTTTTACTGATGGTCATAGTCCTCTAAGTGCAACTGCCAGAAGGTTAAAAATCACAAATTTCAGATAAAAGCACATATTTTAAGGTCAGTGGTTACAAATATGATTTGATTTTTTTTTTAATCATTTACCAGAGATTTAGATCTGTATGGACTTCTATAAGAAGATGAAAAATGACAAAGTCTTATCGTAATCAAGAATATTCATACATTAAACATTTTAACTGAGTCACACATTTTAATAATTCAAATATCTGATGCAACCTTTCTTGTCTTTTATGTACTTCTGCCTCAGGAAGTACAGTAAATCAATACATTTGGTATGAACATTCTGCATTAGTGTGGCTTACACTAATTCAGACTCTTTTCTTATTTTAACCCAAAACCAGTTATTTATTGAAAATGGAACATTAAAAAATTTTAGCTTGCATTTGTCACATGTAGAAATGACTAAAGGTGACTTGAGCAAGGTTTTCCTGTACAACAGTTTATTCTGCCAATCTTACTCTACTTCACCACAATAGGAAACTAAAATAAAACATATTTGTAAAATAAAATAAAGCCTTTATATAGATAATTAAAATTTTTGCATCTCATCTAAGACAGTAGAGTGTGTGAGATGAAATACAATGTGTTTTCTTTCTATTTAATTATGCTTCTTATTTGTAGGGAGATGATATAACACAGAGCAAAATACTGTACTTATCATTCTATCACCACACTTTCAAGACTCAACAAGCTGTTGCTGTCACTGTTTCACATTTGTAAAGCAGGTAAGGATATAATAAAAGTACATATCCCTACTAGAGGTTTGATGTCATTTCCTGATACCCAATAATATATATTTTGAAACTGAAGATGGAATCCAAAAATGTTCCCATTGCTTGTGAAAGTAAACTGTCCCCATATGAGTGAGTGGGGATGTATACAGTATATGTTAGTGTACCCTGCCAAGAGTTCATGGCTGGTTCATGTGTCATGGTTAATGGTGATAAGCTCCACGACCCTGAATTAGATAACCACTTATGGTAAACGAATGAATGAATGTTTTTTTTTACTTTTTTCAGGGTTGGCCCAGCATTGCACCAAACATTGCAGGGTTAAGCAGAAGCCCAATAACACTGAACTACATTAAAATATTCTATAATGAAATGAATGCTGGAGTCCTCTTGCATTTAACCATTATGATCCAAAACATTCTTAATTGTGAAGCATTTTTTAAGAGTGCTGTAAAAGGTGCTATATTAAACATGGACTGACTGAATGAAATGTATCCAAGGTAACTTACAAGACTGGTTCCCAGTAAAGCTACTTAAATACATGTTCTACACTTGAAGAACAGGTGGCTTAACCACTGCTTGACACTGCATGCCATTACACACAGTTTTAAAAGACATTTACGATACAGAAGTGATTATTGCCCGCAATTACCAAATGCAAAATCTAAAGGTTTCATAAAAAGATAAAAACATTTCTACTCTTGAGAGAAACCAGAGAAAACAAATCATTCAATTTTTTACAAGTAAATACCTAACCTAACAGAGGTGTTAAAAGTAATGAACAGAATAGTTATTTTCAAATAGAAAGATGAAGTTAAGTAAGGATCAGTTTAGCACAAAATGATGCCAAACATTTTTGAGGATCATAATGTTTATAAATCCTGTTCATGGAATCTATTAAACTTTTTATAAGCATTATTGTATTCATGGGGCAAAGGGATGACAATGGCCTTTAGATGTTTTTGTTATAACAATTAAGGCATATGAAACAATCATTTCAAAAATGTTGTATCAGCGTGTGCTGAATGTTCCAGTAGTATTAACTAACTTATTAATTACTTAAAATATTATTGTATCTTGCTGATTTTGCAGACTATAATCAATTATTCTGCATGTCCGTGCATAGTGCATGCTGCAAATAGCTTCTTTTGTAAATTTTCCAATAGACTGGTTTTCCATGTATGTATTATAACAGTCTCAGTTTGCCAGATGATTTAAGAAATAAAAAGCAATACTACAGTAACACTGTATGATCAAGAACACAGAGAATATGAGCTCTGTAATAGATTATCTCTATTTCTCTTATTTGACCATTCTTGTATTCATTGTCAGCTATTAGTTTAATTAATATTAGTCAATTAATATTAGTTATTATTAGAACGACTTCAACAATTTAAAGTAAAACCCCGTCATGAGTGAGCAAAGTACTGGTTTCAGCTGTAATTAAAAAGAGATCCCTATATAATTTTTTTCACACCTTCCTGTCTTGACGTCTTGTAGCCTTTGACATTAACAATGGTTACTGCAAATGCTGAAAAAGACAACTGAATAAAACTCGACATCAGTCCCCTGGTATGAAATGTCTAAGCAAGTGAATAAAAATTAAGACATGGTTTATTTTCTGTGACTTAGGGTGACACATTTAATTTGCCCATAACTGCAAATAACCAGGTTATGACAAATTGGCTGATGGATGGAAAAACACTTATAAAATCTAAAGGAAATATCCATATAATGATAGAAAAGGATGAATAACATTTTCTTCTAAATAATCAGTCTGTTTTTCTATTTTTTCTGCTACTCATGATCTTCCTACCTGAGTATTTTTATAAGTTCTATGGAGTTTGCATACTCATCAGATTAATTTCTTTCTTTTTAGTTCCCTTTTGGTTACATAACCAAATGCAGGATTACAAGACTTAGCACTGAAATTCACAAGCATTTTTGAGATATCTTAAAATGTTTTTAACATACAGCATCTTAAAATGCATTGCATATTTCTTAAAATGTAAAGAAGTATATTTTGAGATATCTGGAAATGTATTTAAGATATGTTAAAAAAGTGAACTGCATCTTAATTTATTTTGAGATATATCTAAATGTTAATCTGGCTTGCCGTAAAACAGACAGAAAACATGCATACACATAGACAAATTATGTCTGTAGTGTCCTGGATTTTAAATAATAGATGTTTACATTTTATCTTTATTTCCAAACAAACAAGATGAACTGAAATATAGGACACTTGTAGGGAAAATTAACATCAAAGAATCTTCTTTTACTGTATTGTACCAGGCTTCACTTAAAATCACTTAAAACATCTGTGTAAACAAATCAGACAACCAGAAAATACTTTATAACCTATGAAAAGATGGACACCGTGGGACTAGGGGTTGCCAAATATGGTTTACACCTTGGGAAAAGAAGGAGAGTGGAGGTACCAAAAAGAGTTTGAGAGAAGCCATCTTTCATATTGTGAGCCAGCCACTCAAATGTGTATAATATCACATGTAGTGAAGCGCCACATGGAAATTTTTAAATAAATATGGCTTGTCCAAAAGACCAGAAAAAACAAGAAGAAGCTCTGACATCAGCAGTGACAAAAAGGCCAAGAGAGGGAGAAGGCAATGTGAGAAGAAGAGACCGAGCCAACCTTTTCATCTGACTGTCAGCAAAACCATCTCATGAACAACACAGGTTGCTAGATCAAAAGCCGTCCAAGGACAAACTTCCAATCATTGACATTCTTCATAAACTTTTTTAAGGAGTATTTATATCCAGACTTTGTTATATATAATCTCTTTAATACTTTCTTCTACTGGTATTATTATTCTTTAATAAATACCATGTTGCTTTTAAATTTCTATACTTTATCTTTATATCTAGAGTGGTTGAAGTAATCAAGTAAATATTAAGAGCACATGGAGCAATAGGAAGTTTGCCATACGCTATGATCTGTGAGGTTTATCAGGCTGAGGAGGGAAGCTCCATCCAATAGAAGGAACAGTGTGGTAAAGTAAGACATCATTGGTTGATAAATGGCCTATAGCCAAGGCTATTGAACCTTTTTATGTTTAAATATATTCTTGGAGACCAGCAATATTTAGGTCTGAGATATATCTAAGACATTGTAGGTTGTTCGTGCCAATAATAAGTGTGGGCAGTGCAACCGTCATTCATACAGCACTTATGTGGTTATGGTCTGTATGTATGTGTATATATCTATGTATGTGTGCGTTAATCTTAAGGTGCGAGAGTAGACCAATCCAGTAATAAACTCGGGTAGTTTGAGGGTAATGACACAATTACACAACATCTGTAAAGCACAAGACAATGACTAATCCAAGAACAGACAAATAAGACTGAAGGCAGTATACTAAATGTAATCATAACCCTCTAAATATAAAGAATTAGGAAAGCTAAAACAGATTTTTTTGTAAAGGCACAATGAGCATAATGCTTGAGCAATATAACCCATTTACTTAACTCATATATTTCCCCAATCCCTCCTATCATGTGACTGCTGTTTAATTACTGTTACAGCTCATGTCAGGTAAGGTCATGGCATCAAAGACAAACAGGAGTTAAAGAGTAGACAAAATGAGGGGATAATGGCAAAGTTTTAGCTGGTCACTGACAATTATATAGTCTGAATTTCGGTCTGCCTAAAAGCCATATGTACAGTATTAGCTAGCCCTATGGTCACATCTTTATTAAAAGTAAAGAATTTGTTCATAATGCTAACAGTGTTATTTTAGAAACCCTAAGTAACCAGATTCTAACTTCTTCCCAAACTTCTTAAACTTGACAATCATGGACACCCCAGAATAATGGATTAATTCCACTTAAACATAACTTTAATTAGTTAGGGATCCTCTAATGCACAGCCTTATGACAATATAAGGATTGATTGTCATCTTTAATGTCTTGTTCTTTAAAAGCATTTTTTAGTTCCAGGTGAAAAACGCTGCTATCTGCATCAGGATGGCATCTGGCTATGACATTATTTTTGTAACCTCCTACAAACACTATATAATTTACCTGTATATAAATTGCATTAATGATTGGATTGGTACCATTCCTAGTGTTACAAGTCAGTTTTAGGATTTTCTTAATATCTCTACCAGTTTTGATCTGTCTGTTAAAGTTTTCTGATGATATACTGTTCACCTATAATTCTGTTTTAACTTTAGTCTTTCCTAGTGATTGCAGTGTGCCAATACTGGCACCTCTTGCAATTTCAGCATAAAATATCAGCACCTTTTTAGTGCACTAGTGAGTAATGGCACCTTTTGCGAATCTTCACAGTGGATCAAACCCTGCCTCTGCCTGTCTTCATTTGACTTGTGAATATTTCATGACAATCAATGTTTCACCATACCAGCACTGTTTCTTAGTGTGAGAACATCAAAACCCCTCCTTCACTACGATCAATTGTTGATGCAGCTGCACATCTCTTTGACTGAATGAGACTACATTGCCATTAAATATTAAGGACTTCAAATTTCTGTTTAGTAATCCAGCAGCACCAAATAACCATATTTTATATCTCTTTCATTCCTAAGCAGGCAATATTTTTTCCTTTCCAAAGTTCCCAAAAAAACAAGCAGACTTCAAAAACCCTCAGCTTGATGGTTAAATGCATAAGATCTTTGTGTTTCTCATACTGTACATTCTACAACTAGGAGATCAGTTGATATATTACTCCATTCTGATTTATTACTTTGTGCATGCAAGCTTTAAAAATAAACATTTTATTAAGTAAATTATTTGATCTCTTTCAATTTTCTTTGGTAAACAGCAATGCGTTATTTGTAGTCAATGGTGGACTATAGTGAAGATTTTTCTGTCCATATTTACAAACATTAAAGCAGGAAAACTAGCTTGTCATAATTTATTACAAATCCTACAAAGCAATGGTAACAAATATATTCTGTATTTTGTGTCATAATGTGCTTTTAGAAGAGCTTCAGTGTTGTTTGTTGCAAATTCTGCAAATGTCTGAAATCTATTGGAGGAATGTGACACCATTTGTTAATGACAAACACCATCATTTACTATTCTGATGAAAGTAGTGCTGTTTCCCATAGGAGCTCAATTTGGCAGATGTCTTGTGAAAGGGAAGGCTATAATATATGGCTTGTATTATTGTAATGCTCTTCAAAGCTTTCATTGACACTCCTTATGTGAATGGAGGATGTCTTTTGTTGTAAGATTTTTCTGCCACCTGATTAGAAATGCTCTGTCTCTATATACATAAAATCCAACTTCTGTCTGTCTTTCTCTCTGTATGTCTGTCCGCTTTTCACAAGAGAACTACTTAAGGGATTTAGATCAAGTTTTTTTCTATGATTTGCTTGAACATTCTGGTTGATTTTGCGAACCTTCTCATCACACTAAGTTATCATAGTTCACTTGTAGTACTGATGTATTTGTGCAAATCTGAGAGAGACGAAGTGGGCGTGGCCCTACTCACTCATGCACCAGCCTCAGGGTGTATTTTACATCTGCTTAGCTACTGAACAACACCACTGCTTAACGGTTTTAGATCAGGCCTTTTTCTAGAATTTGCTTGAACATTCTGCCGAATCATAGTTTGCTTGCGGGAGAGATATATTCACGCTAATCCAAGACAGATGCTGTGGGCCGAGGAGAGGGGGAAGTGTGATATCAGGAATAGGGAGCTAGGCAGGGCCCTCCTCACTGTCCTGTTTCACTTCTACGCGGGCGTGGCGATGGGACACAGCTAGTCATAGGATGAATGTGATCACTTCACATATATTTTATGCCACTTATTTAGGTTGTGAGGGCAGCGGTCTAAGCAAAGATACCCAGACAAGCCTTTTTCCGGCTACCTCCCCCAACAGTATACTGTTGTATTCCCAGGGTACCTGAGAGATATGATCTCTCCAGTGTGTCCTAAGTCTGCTCTGAGGTCTCCCCTACTCTGAGCTCCTCCTGAATGTCAACTCATCTCACCCTGTCCCTAAGGCTAAGCCCAGACACCCTGTAATGGAAATTAATTTCTGCTGCTTGCATCCACAATTTACTTCTTTCACTCACTATCCACCACTTGTGAACTTAGTTGAGAGCCGAAACATAGAATGATCAATAAATCAATCAAGAGCTGAGCAGAAACGTCACCACTACTGACCAGTACCAATTGCCTGTTGATCTTCCGTTCCCATTTTCCCTTGCTTGTGAATAAGATGCTGAGATACTTAAACTCATTCGCTGGTGTCTTGGAGTAAAATCATTATAGTGATCTCTTGTGCATACCTTATTGGAGCCAACAAGCCCCCTTTTCAATTGGAAAACAAGCTTTTACAGTGGCATACAAAAAATTTGGAATTGACAATCATCTTAACCAACACATGCGGACCCAATCTAGGAATGCTACCTTCCTTACCCTTAGTGCTGGCAAGACAGGCTTCTCCTCTCCACTATCCTGAATTATTTTGTTCAGGTTTTGGAATGCAGTGCTATTTTATTTCTTTTGGTGTGCACCATACATAGGTTCATCCTTTGTGGAGGACAAAATAATGGGTGAATCATTTAACCTCTGGTTAGCAGATCACCACTATTTGTACAATCTTACCTGCAAAAGTAAAGTAAATAAAGCATTTATATGTTGCAAGCAGAACAAAACATCCCTTTCTGTGAAGATCTCAACAGAGCATTCTTAAAAAAATGATCCAGCTTGGTGCTCTGTCACTGCTATTTTCAATCAAATGAGCCAAAGACGTTTGTTTTTTTTTTTTGTTACTTCTCCATGCAGGATACAGACATCATAGTGAAGGAATCTGATTTTTCAACCATAATTATCCCTGATTACAAAATGTTATCCTGTCAACATCACTTAATCCCTCATCCTCATCATAAAACTGAATGAAGTTCCAGTCCACTGTCCAGTACTCTCACAAGGGCACCAAAGATTCTCCTTTAACGTGTGGTACACAAATACAGAAATGTTTGTCCAAAACAATGGGTATATTGTAGGAAAGGGGAAAGCTAATCCACGTGTCCCAAATAGATGCTGTAAATCAATGACCTTGGCCAACCAATAAGACAACTACAAGCCTTTCTTGGGTTAGCAGGGTAGTAGAAAAGGTTCTCATTTTTCTAAGTGAACGGAAACATTGATAGAATTACAGTAACACAAAAGCAAGCCATTATGATCTTACTTAGTTTAAATTTTTATTACTTTTATAACACCTTATCTGTTTTATTTTTATTGTTTTACGACTTTTCTAATGTTTTTATTTTCAGGGAATTCTCTGAAATAATTACTTTCTGCTACTTTCATTAGGTTATTTTTGGAACGCTTGAAACGTCTTTTGAGATGTCCTGCTTTTTACACCATGGATTTTGCCATTTTGTCAGTACTGCCATAGCATAGCTACTGTGTGGTATGCTGAACAGAGCTGTGTGGCTTGTGACATCGCTCATGTGCATTGTAATGGTCAGTACCAGGAATTTCCTGGTCATCTGAGATTGCAGATATTAAAACAAAAGTCTTTGATTTCTGTTTCACAATTTGGTTTTAAATACAAAAAGGGCTTACCTTCTTATTTTGAACTTTGGCTTGTCTGTGTCTGTCTCTTGGTCACAATCATTAAACAATTCTGCTTACTTGTGAGATTTGCCCATAACAAAGCAGAATGGTCTCTCACTACTGAACTTTCATTTTGTGGCTTAGCACTGGCCCTACCAACAGCTTTTATATTGTCTAGACCTAACTAATCTTCCTTTTTTATTATCCATGGTGAAGCTTTTGAATGAGCCTGGGAGCCATATTATGTGAATCGTTGATGGGAAAGTAAGGTATCTGAGCAAAAACCTGCTGGACAGACAAACAAGGTTTGCCATGTTAGAGATGAAGAGATGGAGAGAGAGAGACGCCCTTCCTTTTTAAATTTGTGGTAACTCAACTGAAATATTACCTCATGGGACATTAATGTTCCAACACAATACAAGATGAAACTCCACATCACCAGGTGCCTCATGCATAATGCCTTGTGTAGAACTCACACCAAAACATGGCGTACCGACAAAAGTGGAAATATGCAAACGGACAGAAAAATTTAGAGACACGAAAGCCAACTTCCACACACTTCAGCTCCATAAATCCTGGTCAGTGTAAAAAGTAACGCAAGTGCACGCGCCAGCCACCCCACCCCAACTCCTCCCATAATTTTGCATATTTTAATATGCAAATCAATATAAATATCACCTTCCCTGTTCAGTGTTTGGTTAAAAGACAATGGCAAAACCATGTGAAAAAAGGAATTTCAGTAAATGTCAATTGGAGGCAAGGAAAAATGTACTATTTGTTAGCTTAAGCAATAGTATAAATAACAAAAAGCAGTTGATTGAGTGATACAGAGTGGTGGAGACACTCGAAAGTTCAAGTTCAGAAAGTCACACAGGCTTCCTCTTACACCGACAGCACAAAGAATACATTACATTCATGATTTTACAGCTCTCTGAACAATTTAAATACTAAGATATATACTTGATATAATTTTCATGATGAAATGAATTAAAGCATTTATTAAACATGGAGGCACGGTGGCACAGTGGTAGTG